>NC_091469.1:307096858-307406725 GCF_036971445.1 Narcine bancroftii | reverse complement strand
GGAATCAGAGGCAGGGAAACGGAGGCGGGGAATCAGATATGGGGAATCAGAGGAGGGGAATCAGAGGTTGGGAATCAGAGGCAGGGAATCAGAGGTGAGGATTCAGGGGCAGGGAATCAGATGCGGGGAATCTGAGGCGGGGATTCAGAGCTGGGGAATCAGTGCGGGGAATCAGAGTTGGGGAATCAGAGGCGGGGAATTAGATATGGGGAAACAGAGGCGGGAATCACAGGCGGGGAAACAGAGGCAGGGAATCAGATATGGGGAATCAGAGGTGGGGAATCAGAGGCAGGGAATCAGATGTGCGGAATCAGAGATGGGGAATCAGAGGCAGGGAATCAGAATCAGAAGCGGGGAATCAGAGGCCGGGAATCAGAGGCCGGGAATCAGATGCCGGGAATAAGAGGCCGGGAATCAGAGGTGGGGAATCAGAGTCCGGGAATCAGATATGGGGAATCAGAGGCGGGGAATGAGATATGGGGAATCAGAGGCGGGGAATCAGAGGCAGGGAAACAGAGGCGGGGAATCACATATGGGGAATCAGAGGTGGCGAATCAAAGGCGGGGAATCAGATATGGGGAAATAGAGGCGGGGTATCAGAGGCAGGGAAACAGAGGCGGGGAATCAGAGATGGGGAATCAGAGGTGGGGAATCAGAGGCAGGGAATCAGATGCGGGGAATCAGAGGCGGGGAATCAGAGCTGGGGAATCAGAGGCGGTGTATCAGAGTTGGGGAATCAGTGGCGGGGAATCAGATATGGGGAATCAGAGGCGGGGAGTCAGAGCTGGGGAATGAGACGCCGGGAATCAGATATGGGGAAACAGAGGCGGGGAATAAGAGGCGGGGAAACAGAGGCGGGGAACCAGATATGGGGAATCAGAGGTTGGGAATCAAAGGCAGGGAATCAAAGGCGGGGAATCAGAATTGGGGAATCAGATATGGGGAATCAGAGGCGGGGAGTCAGAGCTGGGGAATGAGACGCCGGGAATCAGATATGGGGAAACAGAGGCGGGGAATAAGAGGCGGGGAAACAGAGGCGGGGAATCAGATATGGGGAATCAGGGGTGGGGAATCAGAGGTTGGGAATCAAAGGCAGGGAATCAAAGGCGGGGAATCAGAATTGGGGAATCAGAGATAGGGAATCAGAGATGGGGAATCAGAGGCGGGGAATCATACGCGGGGAATCAGAGGTGGTGAATCAGAGCTGGGGAATCAGAGGCGGGGAATCAGTGTTGGGGAATCAGAGGCGGGGAATCAGATATGAGGAAACAGAGGCAGGGAATCAGAGGCGGGGAAACAGAGGCGGGGAATCAGATATGGGGAATCAGAGGTGGGGAATCAGAGGTTGGGAATCAGAGGCATGGAATTAGAGGCGGGGCATCAGGGGGAATCAGAGGAAGGGAATCGGATGTGCGGAATCAGAGATAGGGAATCAGAGGTGGGGAATCAGAGTCCGGGAATCAGAGATGGGGAATCAGAGGTGGGGAATCAGAGGCGGGGAAACATAGGTGGGGAATAAGATATGGGGAATCAGAGGTGGGGAATCAGAGGCGATGAATCAGAGATGGCAAATCAGAGGCGGGGAATCAGAGGCAGGAAATCAGACATGGGGAATCAGAGGCTGGGAATCAGACGCGGGGAATCAGATGCGGGGAATCAGAGCTGGGGAATCAGAGGCGGGGAATCAGAGTTGGGGATTCAGAGGCGGCGAATCAGATATGGGGAAAAAGAGGCGGGCAATCAGAGGCAGGGAAAAGGAGGCGGGGAATCAGATATGGGGAATCAGAGGAGGGGAATCAGAGGTTGGGAATCAGAGGCAGGGAATCAGAGGTGGGGAATCAGAGGTTGGGAATCAGAGGCAGGGAATCAGAGGTGGGGATTCAGAGGCAGGGAATCAGATGCGGGGAATCAGAGGCGGGGAATTGGATATGGGGAATCAGAGGGGGGAATCAGAGGCGGGGAAACAGAGGCGGGGAATCACATATGGGGAATCAGAGGTGGCGAATCAAAGGCGGTGAATCAGAGATGGGGAAGCAGAGGCTGGGAATCAGAGGCAGGTAATCAAACACGTGGAATCAGAGGCGGGGAATCAGAGCTGGGGAATCAGAGGCGGGGAATCAGAGTTGGGGAATCAGAGGCGCGGAATCAGATATGGGGAAACAGAGGCGGGGAATCAGAGGCGGGGAATAAGACATGGGGAATCAGAGGCGGGGAATCAGAGTTGGGGAATCAGAGGCGGGGAATCAGATATGGGGAAACAGAGGCAGGGAATCAGAGGCAGGGAAACGGAGGCGGGGAATCAGATATGGGGAATCAGAGGAGGGGAATCAGAGGTTGGGAATCAGAGGCAGGGAATCAGAGGTGAGGATTCAGGGGCAGGGAATCAGATGCGGGGAATCTGAGGCGGGGATTCAGAGCTGGGGAATCAGTGCGGGGAATCAGAGTTGGGGAATCAGAGGCGGGGAATTAGATATGGGGAAACAGAGGCGGGAATCAGAGGCGGGGAAACAGAGGCAGGGAATCAGATATGGGGAATCAGAGGTGGGGAATCAGAGGCAGGGAATCAGATGTGCGGAATCAGAGATGGGGAATCAGAGGCAGGGAATCAGAATCAGAAGCGGGGAATCAGAGGCCGGGAATCAGAGGCCGGGAATCAGATGCCGGGAATAAGAGGCCGGGAATCAGAGGTGGGGAATCAGAGTCCGGGAATCAGATATGGGGAATCAGAGGCGGGGAATGAGATATGGGGAATCAGAGGCGGGGAATCAGAGGCAGGGAAACAGAGGCGGGGAATCACATATGGGGAATCAGAGGTGGCGAATCAAAGGCGGGGAATCAGATATGGGGAAATAGAGGCGGGGTATCAGAGGCAGGGAAACAGAGGCGGGGAATCAGAGATGGGGAATCAGAGGTGGGGAATCAGAGGCAGGGAATCAGATGCGGGGAATCAGAGGCGGTGAATCAGATATGGGGAATCAGAGGTGGCGAATCAAAGGTGGTGAATCAGAGGCAGGGAATCAGATATGGGGAATCAGAGATAGGGAATCAGTGGTGGGGAATCAGAGGTTGGGAATCAGAGGCATGGAATCAGAGGCGGGGCATCAGAGGCGGGGAAACATAGGTGGGGAATCAGATATGGGGAATCAGAGGTGGGGAATCAGAGGCGATGAATCAGAGATGGCGAATCAGAGGCGGGGAATCAGAGGCGGGGAATAAGACATGGGGAATCAGAGGCGGGGAATCAGAGTTGGGGAATCAGAGGCGGGGAATCAGATATGGGGAAACAGAGGCAGGGAATCAGAGGCAGGGAAACGGAGGCGGGGAATCAGATATGGGGAATCAGAGGAGGGGAATCAGAGGTTGGGAATCAGAGGCAGGGAATCAGAGGTGAGGATTCAGGGGCAGGGAATCAGATGCGGGGAATCTGAGGCGGGGATTCAGAGCTGGGGAATCAGTGCGGGGAATCAGAGTTGGGGAATCAGAGGCGGGGAATTAGATATGGGGAAACAGAGGCGGGAATCACAGGCGGGGAAACAGAGGCAGGGAATCAGATATGGGGAATCAGAGGTGGGGAATCAGAGGCAGGGAATCAGATGTGCGGAATCAGAGATGGGGAATCAGAGGCAGGGAATCAGAATCAGAAGCGGGGAATCAGAGGCCGGGAATCAGAGGCCGGGAATCAGATGCCGGGAATAAGAGGCCGGGAATCAGAGGTGGGGAATCAGAGTCCGGGAATCAGATATGGGGAATCAGAGGCGGGGAATGAGATATGGGGAATCAGAGGCGGGGAATCAGAGGCAGGGAAACAGAGGCGGGGAATCACATATGGGGAATCAGAGGTGGCGAATCAAAGGCGGGGAATCAGATATGGGGAAATAGAGGCGGGGTATCAGAGGCAGGGAAACAGAGGCGGGGAATCAGAGATGGGGAATCAGAGGTGGGGAATCAGAGGCAGGGAATCAGATGCGGGGAATCAGAGGCGGGGAATCAGAGCTGGGGAATCAGAGGCGGTGTATCAGAGTTGGGGAATCAGTGGCGGGGAATCAGATATGGGGAATCAGAGGCGGGGAGTCAGAGCTGGGGAATGAGACGCCGGGAATCAGATATGGGGAAACAGAGGCGGGGAATAAGAGGCGGGGAAACAGAGGCGGGGAACCAGATATGGGGAATCAGAGGTTGGGAATCAAAGGCAGGGAATCAAAGGCGGGGAATCAGAATTGGGGAATCAGATATGGGGAATCAGAGGCGGGGAGTCAGAGCTGGGGAATGAGACGCCGGGAATCAGATATGGGGAAACAGCTGCGGGGAATAAGAGGCGGGGAAACAGAGGCGGGGAATCAGATATGGGGAATCAGGGGTGGGGAATCAGAGGTTGGGAATCAAAGGCAGGGAATCAAAGGCGGGGAATCAGAATTGGGGAATCAGAGATAGGGAATCAGAGATGGGGAATCAGAGGCGGGGAATCATACGCGGGGAATCAGAGGTGGTGAATCAGAGCTGGGGAATCAGAGGCGGGGAATCAGTGTTGGGGAATCAGAGGCGGGGAATCAGATATGAGGAAACAGAGGCAGGGAATCAGAGGCGGGGAAACAGAGGCGGGGAATCAGATATGGGGAATCAGAGGTGGGGAATCAGAGGTTGGGAATCAGAGGCATGGAATTAGAGGCGGGGCATCAGGGGGAATCAGAGGAAGGGAATCGGATGTGCGGAATCAGAGATAGGGAATCAGAGGTGGGGAATCAGAGTCCGGGAATCAGAGATGGGGAATCAGAGGTGGGGAATCAGAGGCGGGGAAACATAGGTGGGGAATAAGATATGGGGAATCAGAGGTGGGGAATCAGAGGCGATGAATCAGAGATGGCAAATCAGAGGCGGGGAATCAGAGGCAGGAAATCAGACATGGGGAATCAGAGGCTGGGAATCAGACGCGGGGAATCAGATGCGGGGAATCAGAGCTGGGGAATCAGAGGCGGGGAATCAGAGTTGGGGATTCAGAGGCGGCGAATCAGATATGGGGAAAAAGAGGCGGGCAATCAGAGGCAGGGAAAAGGAGGCGGGGAATCAGATATGGGGAATCAGAGGAGGGGAATCAGAGGTTGGGAATCAGAGGCAGGGAATCAGAGGTGGGGAATCAGAGGTTGGGAATCAGAGGCAGGGAATCAGAGGTGGGGATTCAGAGGCAGGGAATCAGATGCGGGGAATCAGAGGCGGGGAATTGGATATGGGGAATCAGAGGGGGGAATCAGAGGCGGGGAAACAGAGGCGGGGAATCACATATGGGGAATCAGAGGTGGCGAATCAAAGGCGGTGAATCAGAGATGGGGAAGCAGAGGCTGGGAATCAGAGGCAGGTAATCAAACACGTGGAATCAGAGGCGGGGAATCAGAGCTGGGGAATCAGAGGCGGGGAATCAGAGTTGGGGAATCAGAGGCGCGGAATCAGATATGGGGAAACAGAGGCGGGGAATCAGAGGCGCGGAATCAGATATGGGGAAACAGAGGCGGGGAATCAGAGGCGGGGAAACAGAGGCGGGGAATCAGATATGGAGAATCAGAGGTGGGGAATCAGAGGTTGGGAATCAGAGGCAGGGAATCAGAGGCGGGGAATCAGGGGCGGGGAATCAGAGGCAGGGAATCAGATATGGGGAATCAGAGGCGGGGAATCAGAGGCGGGGAAACAGAGGCGGTGAATCAGATATGGGGAATCAGAGGTGGCGAATCAAAGGTGGTGAATCAGAGGCAGGGAATCAGATATGGGGAATCAGAGATAGGGAATCAGTGGTGGGGAATCAGAGGTTGGGAATCAGAGGCATGGAATCAGAGGCGGGGCATCAGAGGCGGGGAAACATAGGTGGGGAATCAGATATGGGGAATCAGAGGTGGGGAATCAGAGGCGATGAATCAGAGATGGCGAATCAGAGGCGGGGAATCAGAGGCGGGGAATAAGACATGGGGAATCAGAGGCTGGGAATCAGATGCGGGGAATCAGAGGCGGGGAATCAGAGATGGGGAATCAGAGGCGGGGAATCAGAGTTGGGGAATCAGAGGCGGGGAATCAGATATGGGGAAACAGAGGCAGGGAATCAGAGGCAGGGAAACGGAGGCGGGGAATCAGATATGGGGAATCAGAGGAGGGGAATCAGAGGTTGGGAATCAGAGGCAGGGAATCAGAGGTGAGGATTCAGAGGCAGGGAATCAGATGCGGGGAATCTGAGGCGGGGATTCAGAGCTGGGGAATCAGTGCGGGGAATCAGAGTTGGGGAATCAGAGGCGGGGAATTAGATATGGGGAAACAGAGGGGGGAATCAGAGGCGGGGAAACAGAGGCAGGGAATCAGATATGGGGAATCAGAGGTGGGGAATCAGAGGCAGGGAATCAGATGTGCGGAATCAGAGATGGGGAATCAGAGGCAGGGAATCAGAATCAGAAGCGGGGAATCAGAGGCCGGGAATCAGAGGCCGGGAATCAGATGCCGGGAATAAGAGGCCGGGAATCAGAGGTGGGGAATCAGAGTCCGGGAATCAGATATGGGGAATCAGAGGCGGGGAATGAGATATGGGGAATCAGAGGCGGGGAATCAGAGGCAGGGAAACAGAGGCGGGGAATCACATATGGGGAATCAGAGGTGGCGAATCAAAGGCGGGGAATCAGATATGGGGAAATAGAGGCGGGGTATCAGAGGCGGGGAAACAGAGGCGGGGAATCAGAGATGGGGAATCAGAGGCGGGGAATCAGAGGCAGGGAATCAGATGCGGGGAATCAGAGGCGGGGAATCAGAGCTGGGGAATCAGAGGCGGTGTATCAGAGTTGGGGAATCAGTGGCAGGGAATCAGATATGGGGAATCAGAGGCGGGGAGTCAGAGCTGGGGAATGAGACGCCGGGAATCAGATATGGGGAAACAGAGGCGGGGAATAAGAGGCGGGGAAACAGAGGCGGGGAATCATATATGGGGAATCAGGGGTGGGGAATCAGAGGTTGGGAATCAAAGGCAGGGAATCAAAGGCGGGGAATCAGAATTGGGGAATCAGAGATAGGGAATCAGAGATGGGGAATCAGAGGCGGGGAATCATACGCGGGGAATCAGAGGTGGTGAATCAGAGCTGGGGAAGCAGAGGCGGGGAATCAGTGTTGGGGAATCAGAGGCGGGGAATCAGATATGAGGAAACAGAGGCAGGGAATCAGAGGCGGGGAAACAGAGGCGGGGAATCAGATATGGGGAATCAGAGGTGGGGAATCAGAGGTTGGGAATCAGAGGCATGGAATCAGAGGCGGGGTATCAGGGGGAATCAGAGGCAGGGAATCGGATGTGCGGAATCAGAGATAGGGAATCAGAGGTGGGGAATCAGAGTCCGGGAATCAGAGATGGGGAATCAGAGGTGGGGAATCAGAGGCGGGGAAACATAGGTGGGGAATAAGATATGGGGAATCAGAGGTGGGGAATCAGAGGCGATGAATCAGAGATGGCAAATCAGAGGCGGGGAATCAGAGGCAGGAAATCAGACATGGGGAATCAGAGGCTGGGAATCAGACGCGGGGAATCAGATGCGGGGAATCAGAGCTGGGGAATCAGAGGCGGGGAATCAGAGTTGGGGATTCAGAGGCGGCGAATCAGATATGGGGAAAAAGAGGCGGGCAATCAGAGGCATGGAAAAGGAGGCGGGGAATCAGATATGGGGAATCAGAGGAGGGGAATCAGAGGTTGGGAATCAGAGGCAGGGAATCAGAGGTGGGGATTCAGAGGCAGGGAATCAGATGCGGGGAATCAGAGGCGGGGAATTGGATATGGGGAATCAGAGGGGGGAATCAGAGGCTGGGAAACAGAGGCGGGGAATCACATATGGGGAATCAGAGGTGGCGAATCAAAGGCGGTGAATCAGAGATGGGGAAGCAGAGGCTGGGAATCAGAGGCAGGTAATCAAACACGTGGAATCAGAGGCGGGGAATCAGAGCTGGGGAATCAGAGGCGGGGAATCAGAGTTGGGGAATCAGAGGCGCGGAATCAGATATGGGGAAACAGAGGCGGGGAATCAGAGGCGCGGAATCAGATATGGGGAAACAGAGGCGGGGAATCAGAGGCGGGGAAACAGAGGCGGGGAATCAGATATGGAGAATCAGAGGTGGGGAATCAGAGGTTGGGAATCAGAGGCAGGGAATCAGAGGCGGGGAATCAGAGGCGGGGAATCAGAGGCAGGGAATCAGATATGGGGAATCAGAGGCGGGAAATCAGAGGCGGGGAAACAGAGGCGGTGAATCAGATATGGGGAATCAGAGGTGGCGAATCAAAGGCGGTGAATCAGAGGCAGGGAATCAGATATGGGGAATCAGAGGCGGGGAATCAGAGGCAGGGAAACAGAGGCGGGGAATCACATATGGGGAATCAGAGGTGGCGAATCAAAGGCGGGGAATCAGATATGGGGAAACAGAGGCGGGGAATCAGAGGCGGGGAAACAGAGGCGGGGAATCAGATATGGGGAATCAGATGTGGGGAATCAGAGGTTGGGAATCAGAGGCAGGGAATCAGAGGCAGGGAATCAAACACGGGGAATCAGAGGCGGGGAATCAGAGCTGGGGAATCAGAGGTGGGGAATCAGAGTTGGGGAATCAGAGGCGGGGTATCAGATATGGGGAAACAGAGGCGGGGAATCAGAGGCGGGGAAACAGAGGCGGGGAATCAGATATGGGGAATCAGAGGTGGGGAATCAGAGGTTGGGATTCAGAGGCAGGGAATCAGAGGCAGGGAATCAGAGGCGGGGAATCAGAGGCAGGGAATCAGATGTGCGGAATCAGAGATGGGGAATCAGAGGCAGGGAATCAGAGGCGGGGAATCAGAGGCGGGGAATCAGAGGCCGGGAATCAGAGGCCGGGAATGAGAGGCCGGGAATGAGAGGCCGGGAATCAGAGGTCGGGAGTCAGAGGCCGGGATTCAGAGGTGGGGAATAAGAGGCAGGGAATCAGATGTGCAGAATCAGAGATGGGGAATCAGAGGCAGGGAATCAGAGTCGGGGAATCAGAGGCGGGAATCAGAGGCCGGGAATCAGAGGCCGGGAATGAGAGGTCGGGAATCAGAGTCCGGGAATCAGAGGCCGGGAATCAGAGGTGTGGAATAAGAGGCCGGGAATCAGAGGCGGGGAATCAGACGCGGGGAATCAGAGGTGGTGAATCAGAGCTGGGGAATCAGAGGCGGGGAATCAGTGTTGGGGAATCAGAGGCGGGGTATCAGATATGAGGAAACAGAGGCAGGGAATCAGAGGCGGGGAAAAAGAGGCGGGGAATCAGATATGGGGAATCAGAGGTGGGGAATCAGAGGTTGGGAATCAGAGGCATGGAATCAGAGGCGGGGCATCAGAGGCGGGGAATCAGAGGCGGGGAATCAGAGTTGGGGAATCAGAGGCGCGGAATCAGATATGGGGAAACAGAGGCGGGGAATCAGAGGCGCGGAATCAGATATGGGGAAACAGAGGCGGGGAATCAGAGGCGGGGAAACAGAGGCGGGGAATCAGATATGGAGAATCAGAGGTGGGGAATCAGAGGTTGGGAATCAGAGGCAGGGAATCAGAGGCGGGGAATCAGAGGCGGGGAATCAGAGGCAGGGAATCAGATATGGGGAATCAGAGGCGGGGAATCAGAGGCGGGGAAACAGAGGCGGTGAATCAGATATGGGGAATCAGAGGTGGCGAATCAAAGGTGGTGAATCAGAGGCAGGGAATCAGATATGGGGAATCAGAGATTGGGAATCAGTGGTGGGGAATCAGAGGTTGGGAATCAGAGGCATGGAATCAGAGGCGGGGCATCAGAGGCGGGGAAACATAGGTGGGGAATCAGATATGGGGAATCAGAGGTGGGGAATCAGAGGCGATGAATCAGAGATGGCGAATCAGAGGCGGGGAATCAGAGGCGGGGAATAAGACATGGGGAATCAGAGGCTGGGAATCAGATGCGGGGAATCAGAGGCGGGGAATCAGAGATGGGGAATCAGAGGCGGGGAATCAGAGTTGGGGAATCAGAGGCGGGGAATCAGATATGGGGAAACAGAGGCAGGGAATCAGAGGCAGGGAAACGGAGGCGGGGAATCAGATATGGGGAATCAGAGGAGGGGAATCAGAGGTTGGGAATCAGAGGCAGGGAATCAGAGGTGAGGATTCAGAGGCAGGGAATCAGATGCGGGGAATCTGAGGCGGGGATTCAGAGCTGGGGAATCAGTGCGGGGAATCAGAGTTGGGGAATCAGAGGCGGGGAATTAGATATGGGGAAACAGAGGCGGGAATCAGAGGCGGGGAAACAGAGGCAGGGAATCAGATATGGGGAATCAGAGGTGGGGAATCAGAGGCAGGGAATCAGATGTGCGGAATCAGAGATGGGGAATCAGAGGCAGGGAATCAGAATCAGAAGCGGGGAATCAGAGGCCGGGAATCAGAGGCCGGGAATCAGATGCCGGGAATAAGAGGCCGGGAATCAGAGGTGGGGAATCAGAGTCCGGGAATCAGATATGGGGAATCAGAGGCGGGGAATGAGATATGGGGAATCAGAGGCGGGGAATCAGAGGCAGGGAAACAGAGGCGGGGAATCACATATGGGGAATCAGAGGTGGCGAATCAAAGGCGGGGATTCAGATATGGGGAAATAGAGGCGGGGTATCAGAGGCGGGGAAACAGAGGCGGGGAATCAGAGATGGGGAATCAGAGGCGGGGAATCAGAGGCAGGGAATCAGATGCGGGGAATCAGAGGCGGGGAATCAGAGCTGGGGAATCAGAGGCGGTGTATCAGAGTTGGGGAATCAGTGGCGGGGAATCAGATATGGGGAATCAGAGGCGGGGAGTCAGAGCTGGGGAATGAGACGCCGGGAATCAGATATGGGGAAACAGAGGCGGGGAATAAGAGGCGGGGAAACAGAGGCGGGGAATCAGATATGGGGAATCAGGGGTGGGGGAATCAGAGGTTGGGAATCAAAGGCAGGGAATCAAAGGCGGGGAATCAGAATTGGGGAATCAGAGATAGGGAATCAGAGATGGGGAATCAGAGGCGGGGAATCATACGCGGGGAATCAGAGGTGGTGAATCAGAGCTGGGGAATCAGAGGCGGGGAATCAGTGTTGGGGAATCAGAGGCGGGGAATCAGATATGAGGAAACAGAGGCAGGGAATCAGAGGCGGGGAAACAGAGGCGGGGAATCAGATATGGGGAATCAGAGGTGGGGAATCAGAGGTTGGGAATCAGAGGCATGGAATCAGAGGCGGGGCATCAGGGGGAATCAGAGGCAGGGAATCGGATGTGCGGAATCAGAGATAGGGAATCAGAGGTGGGGAATCAGAGTCCGGGAATCAGAGATGGGGAATCAGAGGTGGGGAATCAGAGGCGGGGAAACATAGGTGGGGAATAAGATATGGGGAATCAGAGGTGGGGAATCAGAGGCGATGAATCAGAGATGGCAAATCAGAGGCGGGGAATCAGAGGCAGGAAATCAGACATGGGGAATCAGAGGCTGGGAATCAGACGCGGGGAATCAGATGCGGGGAATCAGAGCTGGGGAATCAGAGGCGGGGAATCAGAGTTGGGGATTCAGAGGCGGCGAATCAGATATGGGGAAAAAGAGGCGGGCAATCAGAGGCAGGGAAAAGGAGCCGGGGAATCAGATATGGGGAATCAGAGGAGGGGAATCAGAGGTTGGGAATCAGAGGCAGGGAATCAGAGGTGGGGATTCAGAGGCAGGGAATCAGATGCGGGGAATCAGAGGCGGGGAATTGGATATGGGGAATCAGAGGGGGGAATCAGAGGCAGGGAAACAGAGGCGGGGAATCACATATGGGGAATCAGAGGTGGCGAATCAAAGGCGGTGAATCAGAGATGGGGAAGCAGAGACTGGGAATCAGAGGCAGGTAATCAAACACGTGGAATCAGAGGCGGGGAATCAGAGCTGGGGAATCAGAGGCGGGGAATCAGAGTTGGGGAATCAGAGGCGCGGAATCAGATATGGGGAAACAGAGGCGGGGAATCAGAGGCGCGGAATCAGATATGGGGAAACAGAGGCGGGGAATCAGAGGCGGGGAAACAGAGGCGGGGAATCAGATATGGAGAATCAGAGGTGGGGAATCAGAGGTTGGGAATCAGAGGCAGGGAATCAGAGGCGGGGAATCAGAGGCGGGGAATCAGAGGCAGGGAATCAGATATGGGGAATCAGAGGCGGGGAATCAGAGGCGGGGAAACAGAGGCGGTGAATCAGATATGGGGAATCAGAGGTGGCGAATCAAAGGCGGTGAATCAGAGGCAGGGAATCAGATATGGGGAATCAGAGATAGGGAATCAGAGGCATGGAATCAGAGGCGGGGCATCAGAGGCGGGGAAACATAGGTGGGGAATCAGATATGGGCAATCAGAGGTGGGGAATCAGAGGCGATGAATCAGAGATGGCGAATCAGAGGCGGGGAATCAGAGGCGGGGAATAAGACATGGCGAATCAGAGGCTGGGAATCAGATGCGGGGAATCAGAGGCGGGGAATCAGATATGGGGAAACAGAGGCAGGGAATCAGAGGCAGGGAAACGGAGGCGGGGAATCAGATATGGGGAATCAGAGGAGGGGAATCAGAGGTTGGGAATCAGAGGCAGGGAATCAGAGGTGAGGATTCAGAGGCAGGGAATCAGATGCGGGGAATCTGAGGCGGGCATTCAGAGCTGGGGAATCAGTGCGGGGAATCAGAGTTGGGGAATCAGAGGCGGGGAATTAGATATGGGGAAACAGAGGCGGGAATCAGAGGCGTGGAAACAGAGGCAGGGAATCAGATATGGGGAATCAGAGGTGGGGAATCAGAGGCAGGGAATCAGATGTGCGGAATCAGAGATGGGGAATCAGAGGCAGGGAATCAGAATCAGAAGCGGGGAATCAGAGGCCGGGAATCAGAGGCCGGGAATCAGATGCCGGGAATAAGAGGCCGGGAATCAGAGGTGGGGAATCAGAGTCCGGGAATCAGATATGGGGAATCAGAGGCGGGGAATGAGATATGGGGAATCAGAGGCGGGGAATCAGAGGCAGGGAAACAGAGGCGGGGAATCACATATGGGGAATCAGAGGTGGCGAATCAAAGGCGGGGAATCAGATATGGGGAAACAGAGGCGGGGAATCAGAGGCGGGGAAACAGAGGCGGGGAATCAGATATGGGGAATCAGATGTGGGGAATCAGAGGTTGGGAATCAGAGGCAGGGAATCAGAGGCAGGGAATCAAACACGGGGAATCAGAGGCGGGGAATCAGAGCTGGGGAATCAGAGGTGGGGAATCAGAGTTGGGGAATCAGAGGCGGGGTATCAGATATGGGGAAACAGAGGCGGGGAATCAGAGGCGGGGAAACAGAGGCGGGGAATCAGATATGGGGAATCAGAGGTGGGGAATCAGAGGTTGGGAATCAGAGGCAGGGAATCAGAGGCAGGGAATCAGAGGCGGGGAATCAGAGGCAGGGAATCAGATGTGCGGAATCAGAGATGGGGAATCAGAGGCAGGGAATCAGAGGCGGGGAATCATAGGCAGGGAATCAGAGGCCGGGAATCAGAGGCCGGGAATGAGAGGCCGGGAATGAGAGGCCGGGAATCAGAGGTCGGGAGTCAGAGGCCGGGATTCAGAGGTGGGGAATAAGAGGCAGGGAATCAGATGTGCAGAATCAGAGATGGGGAATCAGAGGCAGGGAATCAGAGTCGGGGAATCAGAGGCGGGAATCAGAGGCCGGGAATCAGAGGCCGGGAATGAGAGGTCGGGAATCAGAGTCCGGGAATCAGAGGCCGGGAATCAGAGGTGTGGAATAAGAGGCCGGGAATCAGAGGCGGGGAATCAGACGCGGGGAATCAGAGGTGGTGAATCAGAGCTGGGGAATCAGAGGCGGGGAATCAGTGTTGGGGAATCAGAGGCGGGGTATCAGATATGAGGAAACAGAGGCAGGGAATCAGAGGCGGGGAAACAGAGGCGGGGAATCAGATATGGGGAATCAGAGGTGGGAAATCAGAGGTTGGGAATCAGAGGCATGGAATCAGAGGCGGGGCATCAGAGGCGGGGAATCAGAGGCAGGGAATCGGATGTGAAGAATCAGAGATAGGGAATCAGAGGTGGGGAATCAGAGTCCGGGAATCAGAGATGGGGAATCAGAGGCGGGGAATCAGAGGCGGGGAAACATAGGTGGGGAATAAGATATGGGGAATCAGAGGTGGGGAATCAGAGGCGATGAATCAGAGATGGCGAATCAGAGGCGGGGAATCAGAGGCAGGAAATCAGACATGGGGAATCAGAGGCTGGGAATCAGACGCGGGGAATCAGAGGCGGGGAATCAGAGCTGGGGAATCAGAGGCGGGGAATCAGAGTTGGGGAATCAGAGGCGGGGAATCAGATATGGGGAAACAGAGGCGGGCAATCAGAGGCAGGGAAACGGAGGCGGGGAATCAGTTATGGGGAATCAGAGGAGGTGAATCAGAGGTTGGGAATCAGAGGCAGGGAATCAGAGGTGGGGATTCAGAGGCAGGGAATCAGATGCGGGGAATCAGAGGCGGGGAATGAGATATGGGGAATCAGATGCGGGGAATCAGAGGTGGGGAAACAGAGGCGGGGAATCACATATGGGGAATCAGAGGTGGCGAATCAAAGGCGGTGAATCAGAGATGGGGAAGCAGAGGCGGGGAATCAGAGGCAGGTAATCAAACACGTGGAATCAGAGGCGGGGAATCAGAGCTGGGGAATCAGTGGCGGGGAATCAGAGTTGGGGAATCAGAGGCGGGGAATCAGATATGGGGAAACAGAGGCGGGGAATCAGAGGCGGGGAAACAGAGGCGGGGAATCAGATATGGAGAATCAGAGGTGGGGAATAAGAGGCAGGGAATCAGATGTGCAGAATCAGAGTTGGGGAATCAGAGGCGGGGAATCAGATATGGAGTAACAGAGGCAGGGAATCAGAGGCAGGGAAACGGAGGCGGGGAATCAGATATGGGGAATCAGAGGAGGGGAATCAGAGGTTGGGAATCAGAGGCAGGGAATCAGAGGTGGGGATTCAGAGGCAGGGAATCAGATGCGGGGAATCAGAGGCGGGGATTCAGAGCTGGGGAATCAGAGCGGGGAATCAGAGTTGGGGAATCAGAGGCGGGGAAACAGAGGCGGGGAATCAGATATGGTGAATCAGAGGTGGGGAATCAGAGGCAGGGAATCAGATGTGTGGAATCAGAGATGGGGAATCAGAGGCGGTGAATCAGAATCAGAAGCGGGGAATCAGAGGCTGGGAATCAGAGGCCGGGAATCAGATGCAGGGAATAGGAGGCCGGGAATCAGAGGTGGGGAATCAGAGTCCGGGAATCAGAGGTGGGGAAACAAAGGCTGGGAATCAGATATGGGGAATCAGAGGTGGCGAATCAAAGGCGGTGAATCAGAGATGGGGAATCAGAGGCGGGGAATTAGAGGCAGGTAATCAAACACGGGGAATCAGAGGCGGGGAATCAGAGCTGGTGAATCAGATGCGGGGAATCAGATTTGGGGAATCGGAGGCGGGGAATCAGATATTGGGAAACAGAGGCGGGGAATCAGAGGCGGGGAAACAGAGGCGGGGAATCAGATATGGGGAATCAGATGCGGGGAAACAGAGGCGGGGAATCAGAGGCATGGAATCAGAGGTGGGGAATCAGAGGTTGGGAATCAGAGGCAGGGAATCAGAGGCGGGGAATCAGAGGCGGGGAATCAGAGGCAGGGAATCAGATATGGGGAATCAGAGGCGGGGAATCAGAGACGGGGAAACAGAGGCGGGGAATCAGATATGGGGAATCATAGGTGGCGAACCAAAGGCGGTGAATCAGAGGCAGGGAATCAGATATGGGGAATCAGAGGTAGCGAATCAGAGGTGGGGATTCAGAGGTTGGGAATCAGAGGCATGGAATCAGAGGCGGGGCATCAGAGGCGGGGAAACAGAGGCGGGGAATAAGACATGGTGAATCAGAGGCTGGGAATCAGACGCGGGGAATCAGAGGTGGGGAATCAGAGCTGGGGAATCAGAGGCGGGGAATCAGAGTTGAGGAATCAGAGGCGGGGAATCAGATATGGGGAAACAGAGGCGGGGAATCAGAGGCAGGGAAACGGAGGCGGGGAATCAGATATGGGGAATCAGAGGAGGGGAATCAGAGGATGGGAATCAGAGGCAGGGAATCAGAGGTGGGGATTCAGATGCCGGGAATCAGATGCGGGGAATCTGAGGCGGGGATTCAGAGCTGGGGAATCAGTGCGGGGAATCAGAGTTGGGGAATCAGAGGCGGGGAATTAGATATGGGGAAACAGAGGCGGGGAATCAGATATGGGGAATCAGAGGTGGGGAATCAGAGGCGGGGAATTAGAGGCAGGGAATCAAACACGGGGAATCAGAGGCGGGGAATCAGAGCAGGGGAATCAGAGGCGGGGAATCAGAGGTGGGGAATCAGAGGCGGGGAATCAGATATTGGGAAACAGAGGCGGGGAATCAGAGGCGGGGAAACAGAGGCGGGGAATCAGATATGGGGAATCAGAGGTGGGGAATCAGAGGTTGGGAATGAGAGGCAGGGAATCAGAGGCGGGGAATCAGAGGCGGGGAATCAGAGGCAGGGAATCAGATGTGCGGAATCAGAGATGGGGAATCAGAGGCAGGGAATCAGAGGCGGGGAATCAGAGGCGGGGAATCAGAGGCCGGGAATCAGAGGCTGGGAATGAGAGGCCGGGAATCAGAGGCCGGGAATCAGAGGCCGGGAATCAGAGGTGGGGAATAAGAGGCCGGGAATCAGAGATGGGGAATCAGAGGCGGGGAATCAGAGGCGGGGAATCAGAGGCAGGGATTCAGACACGGGGAATCAGAGGCGGGGATTCAGAGCTGGGGAATCAGAGCGGGGAATCAGAGTTGGGGAATAAGAGGCCGGGAATCAGAGATGGTGAATCAGAGGCGGGGAATCAGAGGCGGGGAATCAGAGGCAGGGAATCAGATGCGGGGAATCAGAGGCGGGGATTCAGAGCTGGGGAATCAGAGCGGGGAATCAGAGTTGGGGAATCAGAGGCGGGGAATTAGATATGGGGATACAGAGGCGGGGAATCAGAGGCGGGGAAACAGACGCGGGGAATCAGATATGGGGAATCAGAGGTGGGGAATCAGAGGCAGGGAATCAGATGTGTGGAATCAGAGATGGGGAATCAGAGGCAGGGAATCAGAATCAGATGCGGGAAATCAGAGGCCGGGAATCAGAGGCCGGGAATCAGAGGCAGGTAATCAAACACGTGGAATCAGAGGCGGGGAATCAGAGCTGGGGAATCAGAGGCGGGGAATCAGAGTTGGGGAATCAGAGGCGGGGAATCAGATATGGGGAAACAGAGGCGGGGAATCAGAGGCGGGGAAACAGAGGCGGGGAATCAGATATGGAGAATCAGAGGTGGGGAATCAGAGGTTGGGAATCAGAGGCAGGGAATCAGTGGCGGGGAATCAGAGCCGGGGAATCAGAGGCAGGGAATCAGATATGGGGAGTCAGAGGCGGGGAATCAGAGGCGGGGAAACAGAGGCGGGGAATCAGATATGGGGAATCAGAGGTGGCGAATCAAAGGCGGTAAATCAGAGGCAGGGAATCAGATATGGGGAATCAGAGATAGGGAATCAGAGGTGGGGAATCAGAGGTTGGGAATCAGAGGCATGGAATCAGAGGCGGGGCATCAGAGGCGGGGAAACATAGGTGGGGAATCAGATATGGGGAATCAGAGGTGGGGAATCAGAGGCGATGAATCAGAGATGGCGAATCAGAGGCGGGGAATCAGAGGCGGGGAATAAGACATGGGGAATCAGAGGCTGGGAATCAGACACGGGGAATCAGAGGCGGGGAATCAGAGCTGGGGAATCAGAGGTGGGGAATCTGAGGCAGGGAATCAGATGTGCGGAATCAGAGATGGGGAATCAGAGGCAGGGAATCAGAATCAGAAGCGGGGAATCAGAGGCCGGGAATCAGAGGCCGGGAATCAGATGCCGGGAATAAGAGGCCGGGAATCAGAGGTGGGGAATCAGAGTCCGGGAATCAGATATGGGGAATCAGAGGCGGGGAATGAGATATGGGGAATCAGAGGCGGGGAATCAGAGGCGGGGAAACAGAGGCGGGGAATCACATATGGGGAATCAGAGGTGGCGAATCAAAGGCGGGGAATCAGATATGGGGAAACAGAGGCGGGGAATCAGATATGGGGAATCAGAGGTGGGGAATCAGATGTTGGGAATCAGAGGCAGGGAATCAGAGGCAGGGAATCAAACACGGGGAATCAGAGGCGGGGAATCAGAGCTGGGGAATCAGAGGTGGGGAATCAGAGTTGGGGAAACAGAGGCGGGGAATCAGATATGGGGAAACAGAGGCGGGGAATCAGAGGCGGGGAAACAGAGGCGGGGTATCAGATATGGGGAATCAGAAGTGGGGAATCAGAGATTGGGAATCAGAGGCAGGGAATCAGAGGTAGGGAATCAGAGGTGGGGAATCAGATGTGCGGAATCAGAGATGGGGAATCAGAGGCAGGGAATCAGAGGCGGGGAATCAGAGGCGGGGAATCAGAGGCCGGGAATCAGAGGCCGGGAATGAGAGGCCGGGAATGAGAGGCCGGGAATCAGAGGTCGGGAATCAGAGGCCGGGAATCAGAGGTGGGGAATAAGAGGCAGGGAATCAGATGTGCAGAATCAGAGATGGGGAATCAGAGGCAGGGAATCAGAGTCGGGGAATCAGAGGTGGGGTATCAGAGGCCGGGAATCAGAGGCCGGGAATGAGAGGTCGGGAATCAGAGGCCGGGAATCAGAGGCCGGGTATCAGAGGTGGGGAATATGAGGTCGGGAATCAGAGGCGGGAAACAGAGGCAGGGAATCAGATATGGGGAATCAGAGATAGGGAATCAGAGGTGGGGAATCAGAGGTTGGGAATCAGAGGCAGGGAATCAGAGGCGGGGCATCAGAGGCGGGGAAACATAGGTGGGGAATCAGATATGGGGAAACAGAGGTGGGGAATCAGAGGCGATGAATCAGAGATGGCGAATCAGAGGCGGGGAATCAGAGGCGGGGAATAAGACATGGGGAATCTGAGGCTGGGAATCAGACGCGGGGAATCAGAGGTGGGGAATCAGAGCTGGGGAATCAGAGGCGTGGAATCAGTGTTGGGGAATCAGAGGCGGGGAATCAGATATGGGGAAACAGAGGCGGGGAATCAGATATGGGGAATCAGAGGAGGGCAATCAGAGGTTGGGAATCAGAGGCTGGGAATCAGAGGTGGGGATTCAGAGGCAGGGAATCAGATGCGGGGAATCTGAGGCGGGGATTCAGAGCTGGGGAATCAGTGCGGGGAATCAGAGTTGGGGAATCAGAGGCGGGGAATTAGATATGGGGAAACAGAGGCGGGGAATCAGAGGCGGGGAAACAGAGGCGGGGAATCAGATATGGGGAATCAGAGGTGGGGAATCAGAGGCAGGGAATCAGATGTGCGGAATCAGAGATGGGGAATCAGAGGCAGGGAATCAGAGGCCGGGAATCAGATGCCGGGAATAAGAGGCCGGGAATCAGAGGTGGGGAATCAGAGTCCGGGAATCAGATATGGGGAATCAGAGGCGGGGAATGAGATATGGGGAATCAGAGGCGGGGAATCAGAGGCGGGGAAACAGAGGCGGGGAATCACATATGGGGAATCAGAGGTGGCGAATCAAAGGCGGGGAATCAGATATGGGGAAACAGAGGCGGGAAATCAGAGGCGGGGAAACAGATGCGGGGAATCAGATATGGGGAATCAGAGGTGGGGAATCAGAGTTTGGGAATCAGAGGCCGGGAATCAGAGGCAGGGAATCAAACACGGGGAATCAGAGGAAGGGAATCAGAGCTGGGGAATCAGAAGTGGGGAATCAGAGTTGGGGAATCAGAGGCGGGGAATCAGATATGGGGAAACAGAGGCGGGGAATCAGACGCGGGGTAACAGAGGCGGGGAATCAGATATGGGGAATCAGAGGTGGGGAATCAGAGGTTGGGAATCAGAGGCAGGGAATCAGAGGCAGGGAATCAGAGGCGGGGAATCAGAGGCAGGGAATCAGATGTGCGGAATCAGAGATGGGGAATCAGAGGCAGGGAATCAGAGGCGGGGAATCAGAGGCGGGGAATCAGAGGCCGGGAATCAGAGGCCGTGAATGAGAGGCCGTGAATGAGAGGCCGGGAATCAGAGGTCGGGAATCAGAGGCCGGGAATCAGAGGTGGGGAATAAGAGGCAGGGAATCAGATGTGCAGAATCAGAGATGGGGAATCAGAGGCAGGGAATCAGAGTCGGGGAATCAGAGGTGGGGAATCAGAGGACGGGAATCAGAGGCCGGGAATGAGAGGTCGGGAATCAGAGGCCGGGAATCAGATGCCGGGAATCAGAGGTGGGGAATAAGAGGCCGGGAATCAGAGGCGGGGAATCAGACGCGGGGAATCAGAGGTGGTGAATCAGAGCTGGGGAATCAGAGGCGGGGAATCAGTGTTGGGGAATCAGAGGCGGGGAATCAGATATGAGGAAACAGAGGCAGGGAATCAGAGGCGGGGAAACAGAGGCGGGGAATCAGATATGGGGAATCAGAGGTGGGGAATCAGAGGTTGGGAATCAGAGGCATGGAATCAGAGGCGGGGCATCAGAGGCGGGGGCTCAGAGGCAGGGAATCAGATGTGCGGAATCAGAGATAGGGAATCAGAGGTGGGGAATCAGAGTCCGGGAATCAGAGATGGGGAATCAGAGGCGGGGAATCAGAGGCGGGGAAACATAGGTGGGGAATAAGATATGGGGAATCAGAGGTGGGGAATCAGAGGCGATGAATCAGAGATGGCGAATCAGAGGCGGGGAATCAGACGCGGGGAATCAGAGGCGGGGAATCAGATGCGGGGAATCAGAGGCGGGGAATCAGAGCTGGGGAATCAGAGGCGGGGAATCAAAGTTGGGGAATCAGAGGCGGATAATCAGATATGGGGAAACAGAGGAGGGCAATCAGAGGCAGGGAAATGGAGGCGGGGAATCAGATATGGGGAATCAGAGGAGGGGAATCAGAGGTTGGGAATCAGAGGCAGGGAATCAGAGGTGGGGATTCAGAGGCAGGGAATCAGATGCGGGGAATCAGAGGCGGGGAATGAGATATGGGGAATCAGAGGCGGGGAATCAGAGGCGGGGAAACAGAGGCGGGGAATCACATATGGGGAATCAGAGGTGGCAAATCAAAGGCGGTGAATCAGAGATGGGGAAGAAGAGGCGGGGAATCAGAGGCTGGTAATCAAACACGTGGAATCAGAGGCGGGGAATCAGAGCTGGGGAATCAGAGGCGGGGAATCAGAGTTGGGGAATCAGAGGCGGGGAATCAGATATGGGGAAACAGAGGCGGGGAATCAGAGGCGGTGAAACAGAGGCGGGGAATCAGATATGGAGAATCAGAGGTGGGGAATAAGAGGCAGGGAATCAGATGTGCAGAATCAGGGTTGGGGAATCAGAGGCGGGGAATCAGATATGGGGTAACAGAGGCTGGGAAGCAGAGGCAGGGAAACGGAGGCGGGGAATCAGATATGGGGAATTAGAGGAGGGGAATCAGAGGTTGGGAATCAGAGGCAGGGAATCAGAGGTGGGGATTCAGAGGCAGGGAATCAGATGCGGGGAATCAGAGGCGGGGATTCAGAGCTGGGGAATCAGAGCGGGGAATCAGAGTTGGGGAATCAGAGGCGGGGAATCAGAGGCGGGGAAACAGAGGAGGGGAATCAGATATGGGGAATCAGAGGTGGGGAATCAGAGGCAGGGAATCAGATGTGTGGAATCAGAGATGGGGAATCAGAGGCAGGGAATCAGAATCAGATGCGGGGAATCAGAGGCCGGGAATCAGAGGCCGGATATCAGAGTTGGGGATCAGAGTCCGGGAATCAGAGATGGGGAATCAGAGGCGGGGAATGAGATATGGGGAATCAGAGGCGGGGAATCGGAGGCGGGGAAACAGAGGCGAGGAATCAGATATGGGGAATCAGAGGTGGCGAATCAAAGGCGGTGAATCAGAGATGGGGAATCAGAGGCGGGGAATCAGAGGCAGGGAATCAAACACGGGGAATCAGAGGCGGGGAATCAGAGCTGGGGAATCAGAGGCGGGGAATCAGAGTTGGGGAATCAGAGGCGGGGAATCAGATATGGGGAAACAGAGGCGGGGAATCAGAGGCGGGGAAGCAGAGTTTGGGAATTAGATGCAGGGAATCAGAGGCGGGGAATCAGAGGCTGGGAATCAGAGGCAGGGAATCAGATGTGCGGAATCAGAGATGGGGAATCAGAGGCAGGGAATCAGAGGCGGGGAATCAGACATGGGGAATCAGAGGCGGGGGATCAGAGGTGGTGAATCAGAGATGGGGAATCAGAGGTGGGGAATCAGAGGCAGGGAATCAACGCGGGGAATCAGAGGCGGGGAATCAGAGCTGGGGAATCAGAGGCGGGGTATCAGAGTTGGGGAATCAGAGGCGGGGAATCAGATATGGGGAAACAGAGGCGGGGAATCAGAGGCAGGGAAACGGAGGCGGGGAATCAGATATGGGGAATCAGAGGAGGGAAATCAGAGGTTGGGAATCAGAGGCAGAGAATCAGAGGTGGGGATTCAGAGGCAGGGAATCAGATGCGGGGATTCAGAGGCGGGGATTCAGAGCTGGGTAATAAGAGGCGGAGAAGTAGATATGGGGAAACAGAGGCGGGGATTCAGAGCTGGGGAATCAGAGCGGGGAATCAGAGTTGGGGAATAAGAGGCCGGGAATCAGAGATGGTGAATCAGAGGCGGGGAATCAGAGGCGGGGAATCAGAGGCAGGGAATCAGATGCGGGGAATCAGAGGCGGGGATTCAGAGCTGGGGAATCAGAGCGGGGAATCAGAGTTGGGGAATCAGAGGCGGGGAATTAGATATGGGGATACAGAGGCGGGGAATCAGAGGCGGGGAAACAGACGCGGGGAATCAGATATGGGGAATCAGAGGTGGGGAATCAGAGGCAGGGAATCAGATGTGTGGAATCAGAGATGGGGAATCAGAGGCAGGGAATCAGAATCAGATGCGGGAAATCAGAGGCCGGGAATCAGAGGCCGGGAATCAGAGGCAGGTAATCAAACACGTGGAATCAGAGGCGGGGAATCAGAGCTGGGGAATCAGAGGCGGGGAATCAGAGTTGGGGAATCAGAGGCGGGGAATCAGATATGGGGAAACAGAGGCGGGGAATCAGAGGCGGGGAAACAGAGGCGGGGAATCAGATATGGAGAATCAGAGGTGGGGAATCAGAGGTTGGGAATCAGAGGCAGGGAATCAGTGGCGGGGAATCAGAGCCGGGGAATCAGAGGCAGGGAATCTGATATGGGGAGTCAGAGGCGGGGAATCAGAGGCGGGGAAACAGAGGCGGGGAATCAGATATGGGGAATCAGAGGTGGCGAATCAAAGGCGGTAAATCAGAGGCAGGGAATCAGATATGGGGAATCAGAGATAGGGAATCAGAGGTGGGGAATCAGAGGTTGGGAATCAGAGGCATGGAATCAGAGGCGGGGCATCAGAGGCGGGGAAACATAGGTGGGGAATCAGATATGGGGAATCAGAGGTGGGGAATCAGAGGCGATGAATCAGAGATGGCGAATCAGAGGCGGGGAATCAGAGGCGGGGAATAAGACATGGGGAATCAGAGGCTGGGAATCAGACACGGGGAATCAGAG
This sequence comes from Narcine bancroftii, assembly GCF_036971445.1. Lineage (NCBI taxonomy): Eukaryota > Metazoa > Chordata > Chondrichthyes > Torpediniformes > Narcinidae > Narcine > Narcine bancroftii. The sequence goes on along the minus strand of NC_091469.1, from coordinate 307,383,033 downwards.
GCGGGGAATCAGAGCTGGGGAATCAGAGGTGGGGAATCAGAGGCAGGGAATCAGATGTGCGGAATCAGAGATGTGGAATCAGAGGCAGGGAATCAGAATCAGAAGCGGGGAATCAGAGGCCGGGAATCAGAGGCCGGGAATCAGATGCCGGGAATAAGAGGCCGGGAATCAGAGGTGGGGAATCAGAGTCCGGGAATCAGATATGGGGAATCAGAGGCGGGGAATGAGATATGGGGAATCAGAGGCGGGGAATCAGAGGCGGGGAAACAGAGGCGGGGAATCACATATGGGGAATCAGAGGTGGCGAATCAAAGGCGGGGAATCAGATATGGGGAAACAGAGGCGGGGAATCAGAGGCGGGGAAACAGAGGCGGGGAATCAGATATGGGGAATCAGAGGTGGGGAATCAGATGTTGGGAATCAGAGGCAGGGAATCAGAGGCAGGGAATCAAACACGGGGAATCAGAGGCGAGGAATCAGAGCTGGGGAATCAGAGGTGGGGAATCAGAGTTGGGGAAACAGAGGCGGGGAATCAGATATGGGGAAACAGAGGCGGGGAATCAGAGGCGGGGAAACAGAGGCGGGGTATCAGATATGGGGAATCAGAAGTGGGGAATCAGAGATTGGGAATCAGAGGCAGGGAATCAGAGGTAGGGAATCAGAGGTGGGGAATCAGATGTGCGGAATCAGAGATGGGGAATCAGAGGCAGGGAATCAGAGGCGGGGAATCAGAGGCGGGGAATCAGAGGCGGGGAATCAGAGGCCGGGAATGAGAGGCCGGGAATGAGAGGCCGGGAATCAGAGGTCGGGAATCAGAGGCCGGGAATCAGAGGTGGGGAATAAGAGGCAGGGAATCAGATGTGCAGAATCAGAGATGGGGAATCAGAGGCAGGGAATCAGAGTCGGGGAATCAGAGGTGGGGTATCAGAGGCCGGGAATCAGAGGCCGGGAATGAGAGGTCGGGAATCAGAGGCAGGGAATCAGAGGCCGGGTATCAGAGGTGGGGAATATGAGGTCGGGAATCAGAGGCGGGAAACAGAGGCAGGGAATCAGATATGGGGAATCAGAGATAGGGAATCAGAGGTGGGGAATCAGAGGTTGGGAATCAGAGGCAGGGAATCAGAGGCGGGGCATCAGAGGCGGGGAAACATAGGTGGGGAATCAGATATGGGGAAACAGAGGTGGGGAATCAGAGGCGATGAATCAGAGATGGCGAATCAGAGGCGGGGAATCAGAGGCGGGGAATAAGACATGGGGAATCTGAGGCTGGGAATCAGACGCGGGGAATCAGAGGTGGGGAATCAGAGCTGGGGAATCAGAGGCGTGGAATCAGTGTTGGGGAATCAGAGGCGGGGAATCAGATATGGGGAAACAGAGGCGGGGAATCAGATATGGGGAATCAGAGGAGGGCAATCAGAGGTTGGGAATCAGAGGCTGGGAATCAGAGGTGGGGATTCAGAGGCAGGGAATCAGATGCGGGGAATCTGAGGCGGGGATTCAGAGCTGGGGAATCAGTGCGGGGAATCAGAGTTGGGGAATCAGAGGCGGGGAATTAGATATGGGGAAACAGAGGCGGGGAATCAGAGGCGGGGAAACAGAGGCGGGGAATCAGATATGGGGAATCAGAGGTGGGGAATCAGAGGCAGGGAATCAGATGTGCGGAATCAGAGATGGGGAATCAGAGGCAGGGAATCAGAGGCCGGGAATCAGATGCCGGGAATAAGAGGCCGGGAATCAGAGGTGGGGAATCAGAGTCCGGGAATCAGATATGGGGAATCAGAGGCGGGGAATGAGATATGGGGAATCAGAGGCGGGGAATCAGAGGCGGGGAAACAGAGGCGGGGAATCACATATGGGGAATCAGAGGTGGCGAATCAAAGGCGGGGAATCAGATATGGGGAAACAGAGGCGGGAAATCAGAGGCGGGGAAACAGATGCGGGGAATCAGATATGGGGAATCAGAGGTGGGGAATCAGAGTTTGGGAATCAGAGGCCGGGAATCAGAGGCAGGGAATCAAACACGGGGAATCAGAGGAAGGGAATCAGAGCTGGGGAATCAGAAGTGGGGAATCAGAGTTGGGGAATCAGAGGCGGGGAATCAGATATGGGGAAACAGAGGCGGGGAATCAGACGCGGGGTAACAGAGGTGGGGAATCAGATATGGGGAATCAGAGGTGGGGAATCAGAGGTTGGGAATCAGAGGCAGGGAATCAGAGGCAGGGAATCAGAGGCGGGGAATCAGAGGCAGGGAATCAGATGTGCGGAATCAGAGATGGGGAATCAGAGGCAGGGAATCAGAGGCGGGGAATCAGAGGCGGGGAATCAGAGGCCGGGAATCAGAGGCCGTGAATGAGAGGCCGTGAATGAGAGGCCGGGAATCAGAGGTCGGGAAGCAGAGGCCGGGAATCAGAGGTGGGGAATAAGAGGCAGGGAATCAGATGTGCAGAATCAGAGATGGGGAATCAGAGGCAGGGAATCAGAGTCGGGGAATCAGAGGTGGGGAATCAGAGGACGGGAATCAGAGGCCGGGAATGAGAGGTCGGGAATCAGAGGCCGTGAATCAGATGCCGGGAATCAGAGGTGGGGAATAAGAGGCCGGGAATCAGAGACGGGGAATCAGACGCGGGGAATCAGAGGTGGTGAATCAGAGCTGGGGAATCAGAGGCGGGGAATCAGTGTTGGGGAATCAGAGGCGGGGAATCAGATATGAGGAAACAGAGGCAGGGAATCAGAGGCGGGGAAACAGAGGCGGGGAATCAGATATGGGGAATCAGAGGTGGGGAATCAGAGGTTGGGAATCAGAGGCATGGAATCAGAGGCGGGGCATCAGAGGCGGGGGATCAGAGGCAGGGAATCAGATGTGCGGAATCAGAGATAGGGAATCAGAGGTGGGGAATCAGAGTCCGGGAATCAGAGATGGGGAATCAGAGGCGGGGAATCAGAGGCGGGGAAACATAGGTGGGGAATAAGATATGGGGAATCAGAGGTGGGGAATCAGAGGCGATGAATCAGAGATGGCGAATCAGAGGCGGGGAATCAGACGCGGGGAATCAGAGGCGGGGAATCAGATGCGGGGAATCAGAGGCGGGGAATCAGAGCTGGGGAATCAGAGGCGGGGAATCAAAGTTGGGGAATCAGAGGCGGATAATCAGATATGGGGAAACAGAGGAGGGCAATCAGAGGCAGGGAAATGGAGGCGGGGAATCAGATATGGGGAATCAGAGGAGGGGAATCAGAGGTTGGGAATCAGAGGCAGGGAATCAGAGGTGGGGATTCAGAGGCAGGGAATCAGATGCGGGGAATCAGAGGCGGGGAATGAGATATGGGGAATCAGAGGCGGGGAATCAGAGGCGGGGAAACAGAGGCGGGGAATCACATATGGGGAATCAGAGGTGGCAAATCAAAGGCGGTGAATCAGAGATGGGGAAGAAGAGGCGGGGAATCAGAGTCTGGTAATCAAACACGTGGAATCAGAGGCGGGGAATCAGAGCTGGGGAATCAGAGGCGGGGAATCAGAGTTGGGGAATCAGAGGCGGGGAATCAGATATGGGGAAACAGAGGCGGGGAATCAGAGGCGGTGAAACAGAGGCGGGGAATCAGATATGGAGAATCAGAGGTGGGGAATAAGAGGCAGGGAATCAGATGTGCAGAATCAGGGTTGGGGAATCAGAGGCGGGGAATCAGATATGGGGTAACAGAGGCTGGGAAGCAGAGGCAGGGAAACGGAGGCGGGGAATCAGATATGGGGAATTAGAGGAGGGGAATCAGAGGTTGGGAATCAGAGGCAGGGAATCAGAGGTGGGGATTCAGAGGCAGGGAATCAGATGCGGGGAATCAGAGGCGGGGATTCAGAGCTGGGGAATCAGAGCGGGGAATCAGAGTTGGGGAATCAGAGGCGGGGAATCAGAGGCGGGGAAACAGAGGAGGGGAATCAGATATGGGGAATCAGAGGTGGGGAATCAGAGGCAGGGAATCAGATGTGTGGAATCAGAGATGGGGAATCAGAGGCAGGGAATCAGAATCAGATGCGGGGAATCAGAGGCCGGGAATCAGAGGCCGGATATCAGAGTTGGGGATCAGAGTCCGGGAATCAGAGATGGGGAATCAGAGGCGGGGAATGAGATATGGGGAATCAGAGGCGGGGAATCGGAGGCGGGGAAACAGAGGCGAGGAATCAGATATGGGGAATCAGAGGTGGCGAATCAAAGGCGGTGAATCAGAGATGGGGAATCAGAGGCGGGGAATCAGAGGCAGGGAATCAAACACGGGGAATCAGAGGCGGGGAATCAGAGCTGGGGAATCAGAGGCGGGCAATCAGAGTTGGGGAATCAGAGGCGGGGAATCAGATATGGGGAAACAGAGGCGGGGAATCAGAGGCGGGGAAGCAGAGTTTGGGAATTAGATGCTGGGAATCAGAGGCGGGGAATCAGAGGCTGGGAATCAGAGGCAGGGAATCAGATGTGCGGAATCAGAGATGGGGAATCAGAGGCAGGGAATCAGAGGCGGGGAATCAGACATGGGGAATCAGAGGCGGGGGATCAGAGGTGGTGAATCAGAGATGGGGAATCAGAGGTGGGGAATCAGAGGCAGGGAATCAACGCGGGGAATCAGAGGCGGGGAATCAGAGCTGGGGAATCAGAGGCGGGGTATCAGAGTTGGGGAATCAGAGGCGGGGAATCAGATATGGGGAAACAGAGGCGGGGAATCAGAGGCAGGGAAACGGAGGCGGGGAATCAGATATGGGGAATCAGAGGAGGGGAATCAGAGGTTGGGAATCAGAGGCAGAGAATCAGAGGTGGGGATTCAGAGGCAGGGAATCAGATGCGGGGATTCAGAGGCGGGGATTCAGAGCTGGGTAATCAGAGGCGGAGAAGTAGATATGGGGAAACAGAGGCGGGAAATCAGAGGTGGGGAAACAGAGGCGGGGAATCAGATATGTGGAATCAGAGATGGGGAATCAGAGGCGGTGAATCAGAATCAGAAGCGGGGAATCAGAGGCTGGGAATCAGAGGCCGGGAATCAGACGCAGGGAATAGGAGGCCGGGAATCAAATGTGGGGAATCAGAGTCCGGGAATCAGAGGCGGTGAATCAGAGGCGGGGAAACAAAGGCGGGGAATCAGATATGGGGAATCAGAGGTGGCGAATCAAAGGCGGTGAATCAGAGATGGGGAATCAGAGGCGGGGAATTAGAGGCAGGGAATCAAACACGGGGAATCAGAGGCGGGGAATCAGAGCTGGGGAAACAGAGGCGGGGAATCAGAGTTGGGGAATCAGAGGTGGGGAATAAGATATTGGGAAACAGAGGCGGGGAATCAGAGGCGGGGAAACAGAGGCGGGGAATCAGATATGGGGAATCAGAGGTGGGGAATCAGAGGTTGGGAATGAGAGGCAGGGAATGAGAGGCGGTGAATCAGAGGCGGGGAATCAGAGGCAGGGAATCAGATGTGCGGAATCAGAGATGGGGAATCAGAGTTAGGGAATCAGAGGCGGGGAATCAGAGGCTGGGAATCAGAGGCCGGGAATGAGAGGCCGGGTATCAGAGGCCGGGAATCAGAGGCCGGGAATCAGAGGCCGGGAAACAGAGGCCGGGAATCAGAGGTGGGGAATCAGAGGCCGGGAATCAGAGGCCGGGAAACAGAGGCCGGGAATCAGAGGTGGGGAATATGAGGCAGGGAATCAGATGTGCGGAATCAGAAGCGGGGAATCAGAGGCTGGGAATCAGAGGCCGGGAATGAGAGGCCGGGAATCAGAGGCCGGGAATCAGAGGCCGGGAATCAGAGGCCGGGAATCAGAGGTGGGGAATAAGAGGCCGGGAATCAGAGATGGGGAATCAGAGGCGGGGAATCAGAGGCGGGGAATCAGAGGCAGGGATTCAGACACGGGGAATCAGAGGCGGGGATTCAGAGCTGGGGAATCAGAGCGGGGAATCAGAGTTGGGGAATAAGAGGCCGGGAATCAGAGATGGGGAATCAGAGGCGGGGAATCAGAGGCGGGGAATCAGAGGCAGGGTATCAGATGCGGGGAATCAGAGGCGGGGATTCAGAGCTGGGGAATCAGAGCGGGGAATCAGAGTTGGGGAATCAGAGGCGGGGAATTAGATATGGGGAAACAGAGGCGGAGAATCAGAGGCAGGGAAACAGAGGCGGGGAATCAGATATGGGGAATCAGAGGTGGGGAATCAGAGGCAGGGAATCAGATGTGTGGAATCAGAGATGGGGAATGAGAGGCAGGGAATCAGAATCAGATGCGGGGAATCAGAGGCCGGGAATCAGAGGCCGGGAATCAGAGTTGGGGAATCAGAGTCCGGGAATCAGAGATGGGGAATCAGAGGCGGGGAATGAGATATGGGGAATCAGAGGCGGGGAATCGGAGGCGGGGAAACAGAGGCGAGGAATCAGATATGGGGAATCAGAGGTGGCGAATCAAAGGCGGTGAATCAGATATGGGGAATCAGAGGCGGGGAATCAGAGGCGGGGAAACAGAGGCGAGGAATCAGATATGGGGAATCTGAGGTGGCGAATCAAAGGCGGTGAATCAGAGATGGGGAATCAGAGGCGGGGAATCAGAGGTGGGGAATCAGAGGCAGGGAATCAGATGTGCGGAATCAGAGATGGGGAATCAGAGGCAGGGAATCAGAATCAGAAGCGGGGAATCAGAGGCCGGGAATCAGAGGCCGGGAATCAGATGCCGGGAATAAGAGGCCGGGAATCAGAGGTGGGGAATCAGAGTCCGGGAATCAGATATGGGGAATCAGAGGCGGGGAATCAGAGGCGGGGAAACAGAGGCGGGGAATCACATATGGGGAATCAGAGGCGGGGAATCAGAGCTGGGGAATCAGAGGTGGGGAATCAGAGTTGGGGAAACAGAGGCGGGGAATCAGATATGGGGAAACAGAGGCGGGGAATCAGAGGCGGGGAAACAGAGGCGGGGTATCAGATATGGGGAATCAGAGGTGGGGAATCAGAGATTGGGAATCAGAGGCAGGGAATCAGAGGCAGGGAATCAGAGGCGGGGAATCAGATGTGTGGAATCAGAGATGGGGAATCAGAGGCAGGGAATCAGAGGCGGGGAATCAGAGGCGGGGAATCAGAGGCCGGGAATAAGAGGCCGGGAATGAGAGGCCGGGAATGAGAGGCCGGGAATCAGAGGTCGGGAATCAGAGGCCGGGAATCAGAGGTGGGGAATAAGAGGCAGGGAATCAGATGTGCAGAATCAGAGATGGGGAATCAGAGGCAGGGAATCAGAGTCGGGGAATCAGAGGTGGGGTATCAGAGGCCGGGAAACAGAGGCCGGGAATGAGAGGTCGGGAATCAGAGGCCGGGAATCAGAGGCCGGGTATCAGAGGTGGGGAATATGAGGCCGGGAATCAGAGGCGGGAAACAGAGGCAGGGAATCAGATATGGGGAATCAGAGATAGGGAATCAGAGGTGGGGAATCAGAGGTTGGGAATCAGAGGCAGGGAATCAGAGGCGGGGCATCATAGGCGGGGAAACAGAGGTGGGGAATCAGATATGGGGAAACAGAGGTGGGGAATCAGAGGCGATGAATCAGAGATGGCGAATCGGAGGCGGGGAATCAGAGGCGGGGAATAAGACATGGGGAATCTGAGGCTGGGAATCAGACGCGGGGAATCAGAGGTGGGGAATCAGAGCTGGGGAATCAGAGGCGGCGAATCAGTGTTGGGGAATCAGAGGCGGGGAATCAGATATGGGGAAACAGAGGCGGGGAATCAGAGGCAGGGAAACGGAGGCGGGGAATCAGAGCTGGGGAATCAGTGCGGGGAATCAGAGTTGGGGAATCAGAGGCGGGGAATTAGATATGGGGAAACAGAGGCGGGGAATCAGATATGGGGAAACAGAGGCGGGGAATCAGAGGCGGGGAAACAGATGCGGGGAATCAGATATGGGGAATCAGAGGTGGGGAATCAGAGGTTGGGAATCAGAGGCCGGGAATCAGAGGCAGGGAATCAAACACGGGGAATCAGAGGAAGGGAATCAGAGCTGGGGAATCAGAGGTGGGGAATCAGAGTTGGGGAATCAGAGGCGGGGAATCAGATATGGGGAAACAGAGGCGGGGAATCAGACGCGGGGTAACAGAGGCGGGGAATCAGATATGGGGAATCAGAGGTGGGGAATCAGATGTTGGGAATCAGAGGCAGGGAATCAGAGGCAGGGAATCAGAGGCGGGGAATCAGAGGCAGGGAATCAGATGTGCGGAATCAGAGATGGGGAATCAGAGGCAGGGAATCAGAGGCGGGGAATCAGAGGCGGGGAATCAGAGGCCGGGAATCAGAGGCCGTGAATGAGAGGCCGGGAATGAGAGGCCGGGAATCAGAGGTCGGGAATCAGAGGCCGGGAATCAGAGGTGGGGAATAAGAGGCAGGGAATCAGATGTGCAGAATCAGAGATGGGGAATCAGAGGCAGGGAATCAGAGTCGGGGAATCAGAGGTGGGGAATCAGAGGACGGGAATCAGAGGCCGGGAATGAGAGGTCGGGAATCAGAGGCCGGGAATCAGATGCCGGGAATCAGAGGTGGGGAATAAGAGGCCGGGAATCAGAGGCGGGGAATCAGACGCGGGGAATCAGAGGTGGTGAATAAGAGCTGGGGAATGAGAGGCGGGGAATCAGTGTTGGGGAATCAGAGGCGGGGAATCAGATATGAGGAAACAGAGGCAGGGAATCAGAGGCGGGGAAACAGAGGCGGGGAATCAGATATGGGGAATCAGAGGTGGGGAATCAGAGTTAGGGAATCAGAGGCATGGAATCAGAGGCGGGGCATCAGAGGCGGGGGATCAGAGGCAGGGAATCAGATGTGCGGAATCAGAGATAGGGAATCAGAGGTGGGGAATCAGAGTCCGGGAATCAGAGATGGGGAATCAGAGGCGGGGAATCAGAGGCGGGGAAACATAGGTGGGGAATAAGATATGGGGAATCAGAGGTGGGGAATCAGAGGCGATGAATCAGAGATGGCGAATCAGAGGCGGGGAATCAGACGCGGGGAATCAGAGGCGGGGAATCAGACGCGGGGAATCAGAGGCGGGGAATCAGAGCTGGGGAGTCAGAGGCGGGGAATCAAAGTTGGGGAATCAGAGGCGGATAATCAGATATGGGGAAACAGAGGCGGGCAATCAGAGGCAGGGAAACGGAGGCGGGGAATCAGATATGGGGAATCAGAGGAGGGGAATCAGAGGTTGGGAATCAGAGGCAGGGAATCAGAGGTGGGGATTCAGAGGCAGGGAATCAGATGCGGCGAATCAGAGGCGGGGAATGAGATATGGGGAATCAGAGGCGGGGAATCAGAGGCGGGGAAACAGAGGCGGGGAATCACATATGGGGAATCAGAGGTGGCGAATCAAAGGCGGTGAATCAGAGATGGGGAAGCAGAGGCGGGGAATCAGAGGCTGGTAATCAAAAACGTGGAATCAGAGGCGGGGAATCAGAGCTGGGGAATCAGAGGCGGGGAATCATAGTTGGGGAATCAGAGGCGGGGAATCAGATATGGGGAAACAGAGGCGGGGAATCAGAGGCGGTGAATCAGAGGCGGGGAATCAGATATGGAGAATCAGAGGTGGGGAATAAGAGGCAGGGAATCAGATGTGCAGAATCAGGGTTGAGGAATCAGAGGCGGGGAATCAGATATGGGGTAACAGAGGCTGGGAATCAGAGGCAGGGAAACGGAGGCGGGGAATCAGATATGGGGAAAGAGGAGGGGAATCAGAGGTTGGGAATCAGAGGCAGGGAATCAGAGGTGGGGATTCAGAGGCAGGGAATCAGATGCGGGGAATCAGAGGCGGGGATTCAGAGCTGGGGAATCAGAGCTGGGAATCAGAGTTGGGGAATCAGAGGCGGGGAATTAGATATGGGGAAACAGAGGCGGGGAATCAGAGGTGGGGAAACAGAGGAGGGGAATCAGATATGGGGAATCAGAGGTGGGGAATCAGAGGCAAGGAATCAGATGTGTGGAATCAGAGATGGGGAATCAGAGGCAGGGAATCAGAATCAGATGCGGGGAATCAGAGGCCGGGAATCAGAGGCCGGATATCAGAGTTGGGGATCAGAGTCCGGGAATCAGAGATGGGGAATCAGAGGCGGGGAATTAGATATGGGGAATCAGAGGCGGGGAATCGGAGGCGGGGAAACAGAGGCGAGGAATCAGATATGGGGAATCAGAGGTGGCGAATCAAAGGCGGTGAATCAGAGATGGGGAATCAGAGGCGGGGAATCAGAGTTGGGGAATCTGAGGCGGGGAATCAGATATGGGGAAACAGAGGCGGGGAATCAGAGGCGGGGAAACAGAGGCGGGGAATCAGATATGGGGAATCAGAGGTGGGTAATCAGAGTTTGGGAATTAGATGCAGGGAATCAGAGGCGGGGAATCAGAGGCGGGGAATCAGAGGCAGGGAATCAGATGTGCGGAATCAGAGATGGGGAATCAGAGGCAGGGAATCAGAGGCGGGGAATCAGACATGGGGAATCAGAGGCGGGGGATCAGAGGTGGTGAATCAGAGATGGGGAATCAGAGGTGGGGAATCAGAGGCACGGAATCAACGCGGGGAATCAGAGGCGGGGAATCAGAGCTGGGGAATCAGAGGCGGGGTATCAGAGTTGGGGAATCAGAGGCGGGGAATCAGATATGGGGAAACAGAGGCGGGGAATCAGAGGCAGGGAAACGGAGGCGGGGAATCAGATATGGGGAATCAGAGGAGGGGAATCAGAGGTTGGGAATCAGAGGCAGAGAATCAGAGGTGGGGATTCAGAGGCAGGGAATCAGATGCGGGGAATCAGAGGCGGGGATTCAGAGCTGGGTAATCAGAGGCGGAGAAGTAGATATGGGGAAACAGAGGCGGGAAATCAGAGGTGGGGAAACAGAGGCGGGGAATCAGATGTGTGGAATCAGAGATGGGGAATCAGAGGCGGTGAATCAGAATCAGAAGCGGGGAATCAGAGGCTGGGAATCAGAGGCCGGGAATCAGATGCAGGGAATAGGAGGCCGGGAATCAGATGCGGGGAATCAGATATGGGGAATCAGAGGTGGGGAATCAGATATTGGGAAACAGAGGCGGGGAATCAGATGCGGGGAATCAGATATGGGGAATCAGAGGTGGGGAATCAGATATTGGGAAACAGAGGCGGGGAATCAGAGGCGGGGAATCAGAGGCGGGGAAACAGATGCGGGGAATCAGATATGGGGAATCAGAGGTGGGGAATCAGAGGTTGGGAATCAGAGGCCGGGAATCAGAGGCAGGGAATCAAACACGGGGAATCAGAGGAAGGGAATCAGAGCTGGGGAATCAGAGGTGGGGAATCAGAGTTGGGGAATCAGAGGCGGGGAATCAGATATGGGGAAACAGAGGCGGGGAATCAGACGCGGGGTAACAGAGGCGGGGAATCAGATATGGGGAATCAGAGGTGGGGAATCAGATGTTGGGAATCAGAGGCAGGGAATCAGAGGCAGGGAATAAGAGGCGGGGAATCAGAGGCAGGGAATCAGATGTGCGGAATCAGAGATGGGGAATCAGAGGCAGGGAATCAGAGGCGGGGAATCAGAGGCGGGGAATCAGAGGCCGGGAATCAGAGGCCGTGAATGAGAGGCCGGGAATGAGAGGCCGGGAATCAGAGGTCGGGAATCAGAGGCCGGGAATCAGAGGTGGGGAATAAGAGGCAGGGAATCAGATGTGCAGAATCAGAGATGGGGAATCAGAGGCAGGGAATCAGAGTCGGGGAATCAGAGGTGGGGAATCAGAGGACGGGAATCAGAGGCCGGGAATGAGAGGTCGGGAATCAGAGGCCGGGAATCAGATGCCGGGAATCAGAGGTGGGGAATAAGAGGCCGGGAATCAGAGGCGGGGAATCAGACGCGGGGAATCAGAGGTGGTGAATCAGAGCTGGGGAATGAGAGGCGGGGAATCAGTGTTGGGGAATCAGAGGCGGGGAATCAGATATGAGGAAACAGAGGCAGGGAATCAGAGGCGGGGAAACAGAGGCGGGGAATCAGATATGGGGAATCAGAGGTGGGGAATCAGAGTTAGGGAATCAGAGGCATGGAATCAGGGGCGGGGCATCAGAGGCGGGGGATCAGAGGCAGGGAATCAGATGTGCGGAATCAGAGATAGGGAATCAGAGGTGGGGAATCAGAGTCCGGGAATCAGAGATGGGGAATCAGAGGCGGGGAATCAGAGGCGGGGAAACATAGGTGGGGAATAAGATATGGGGAATCAGAGGTGGGGAATCAGAGGCGATGAATCAGAGATGGCGAATCAGAGGCGGGGAATCAGACGCGGGGAATCAGAGGCGGGGAATCAGACGCGGGGAATCAGAGGCGGGGAATCAGAGCTGGGGAGTCAGAGGCGGGGAATCAAAGTTGGGGAATCAGAGGCGGATAATCAGATATGGGGAAACAGAGGCGGGCAATCAGAGGCAGGGAAACGGAGGCGGGGAATCAGATATGGGGAATCAGAGGAGGGGAATCAGAGTTTGGGAATCAGAGGAAGGGAATCAGAGGTGGGGATTCAGAGGCAGGGAATCAGATGCGGCGAATCAGAGGCGGGGAATGAGATATGGGGAATCAGAGGCGGGGAATCAGAGGCGGGGAAACAGAGGCGGGGAATCACATATGGGGAATCAGAGGTGGCGAATCAAAGGCGGTGAATCAGAGATGGGGAAGCAGAGGCGGGGAATCAGAGGCTGGTAATCAAAAACGTGGAATCAGAGGCGGGGAATCAGAGCTGGGGAATCAGAGGCGGGGAATCATAGTTGGGGAATCAGAGGCGGGGAATCAGATATGGGGAAACAGAGGCGGGGAATCAGAGGCGGTGAATCAGAGGCGGGGAATCAGATATGGAGAATCAGAGGTGGGGAATAAGAGGCAGGGAATCAGATGTGCAGAATCAGGGTTGGGGAATCAGAGGCGGGGAATCAGATATGGGGTAACAGAGGCTGGGAATCAGAGGCAGGGAAACGGAGGCGGGGAATCAGATATGGGGAATTAGAGGAGGGGAATCAGAGGTTGGGAATCAGAGGCAGGGAATCAGAGGTGGGGATTCAGAGGCAGGGAATCAGATGCGGGGAATCAGAGGCGGGGATTCAGAGCTGGGGAATCAGAGCTGGGAATCAGAGTTGGGGAATCAGAGGCGGGGAATTAGATATGGGGAAACAGAGGCGGGGAATCAGAGGTGGGGAAACAGAGGAGGGGAATCAGATATGGGGAATCAGAGGTGGGGAATCAGAGGCAAGGAATCAGATGTGTGGAATCAGAGATGGGGAATCAGAGGCAGGGAATCAGAATCAGATGCGGGGAATCAGAGGCCGGGAATCAGAGGCCGGATATCAGAGTTGGGGATCAGAGTCCGGGAATCAGAGATGGGGAATCAGAGGCGGGGAATGAGATATGGGGAATCAGAGGCGGGGAATCAGATATGGGGAAACAGAGGCGGGGAATCAGAGGCGGGGAAACAGAGGCGGGGAATCAGATATGGGGAATCAGAGGTGGGTAATCAGAGTTTGGGAATTAGATGCAGGGAATCAGAGGCGGGGAATCAGAGGCGGGGAATCAGAGGCAGGGAATCAGATGTGCGGAATCAGAGATGGGGAATCAGAGGCAGGGAATCAGAGGCGGGGAATCAGACATGGGGAATCAGAGGCGGGGGATCAGAGGTGGTGAATCAGAGATGGGGAATCAGAGGTGGGGAATCAGAGGCACGGAATCAACGCGGGGAATCAGAGGCGGGGAATCAGAGCTGGGGAATCAGAGGCGGGGTATCAGAGTTGGGGAATCAGAGGCGGGGAATCAGATATGGGGAAACAGAGGCGGGGAATCAGAGGCAGGGAAACGGAGGCGGGGAATCAGATATGGGGAATCAGAGGAGGGGAATCAGAGGTTGGGAATCAGAGGCAGAGAATCAGAGGTGGGGATTCAGAGGCAGGGAATCAGATGCGGGGAATCAGAGGCGGGGATTCAGAGCTGGGTAATCAGAGGCGGAGAAGTAGATATGGGGAAACAGAGGCGGGAAATCAGAGGTGGGGAAACAGAGGCGGGGAATCAGATGTGTGGAATCAGAGATGGGGAATCAGAGGCGGTGAATCAGAATCAGAAGCGGGGAATCAGAGGCTGGGAATCAGAGGCCGGGAATCAGATGCAGGGAATAGGAGGCCGGGAATCAAATGTGGGGAATCAGAGTCCGGGAATCAGAGGCGGGGAATCAGAGGCGGGGAAACAAAGGCGGGGAATCAGATATGGGGAATCAGAGGTGGTGAATCAAAGGCGGTGAATCAGAGATGGGGAATCAGAGGCGGGGAATTAGAGGCAGGGAATCAAACACGGGGAATCAGAGGCGGGGAATCAGAGCTGGGGAATCAGAGGCGGGGAATCAGAGTTGGGGAATCAGAGGTGGGGAATCAGATATTGGGAAACAGAGGCGGGGAATCAGAGGCGGGGAAACAGAGGCGGGGAATCAGATATGGGGAATCAGAGGTGGGGAATCAGAGGTTGGGAATGAGAGGCAGGGAATCAGAGGCGGTGAATCAGAGGCGGGGAATCTGAGGCAGGGAATCAGATGTGCGGAATCAGAGATGGGGAATCAGAGTTAGGGAATCAGAGGCGGGGAATCAGAGGCTGGGAATCAGAGGCCGGGAATGAGAGGCCGGGTATCAGAGGCCGGGAATACGAGGCCGGGAATCAGAGGCCGGGAAACAGAGGCCGGGAATCAGAGGTGGGGAATCAGAGGCCGGGAATCAGAGGCCGGGAAACAGAGGCCGGGAATCAGAGGTGGGGAATATGAGGCAGGGAATCAGATGTGCGGAATCAGAGGCGGGGAATCAGAGGCTAGGAATCAGAGGCCGGGAATGAGAGGCCGGGAATCAGAGGCCGGGAATCAGAGGCCGGGAATCAGAGGCCGGGAATCAGAGGCCGGGAATCAGAGGCCGGGAATCAGAGGCCAGGAAACAGAGGCCGGGATTCAGAGGTGGGGAATATGAGGCAGGGAATCAGATGTGCGGAATCAGAGATGGGGAATCAGAGGCAGGGAATCAGAAGCGGGGAATCAGAGGCGGGGAATCTGAGACAGGGAATCAGAGGCCGGATATGAGAGGCCGGGAATCAGAGGCCGGGAATCAGAGGCCGGGAATCAGAGGTGGGGAATAAGAGGCCGGGAATCAGAGATGGGGAATCAGAGGCGGGGAATCAGAGGCGGGGAATCAGAGGCAGGGATTCAGACACGGGGAATCAGAGGCGGGGATTCAGAGCTGGGGAATCAGAGCGGGGAATCAGAGTTGGGGAATAAGAGGCCGGGAATCAGAGATGGGGAATCAGAGGCGGGGAATCAGAGGCGGGGAATCAGAGGCAGGGTATCAGATGCGGGGAATCAGAGGCGGGGATTCAGAGCTGGGGATTCAAAGCAGGGAATCAGAGTTGGGGAATCAGAGGCGGGGAATTAGATATGGGGAAACAGAGGCGGAGAATCAGAGGCAGGGAAACAGAGGCGGGGAATCAGATATGGGGAATCAGAGGTGGGGAATCAGAGGCAGGGAATCAGATGTGTGGAATCAGAGATGGGGAATGAGAGGCAGGGAATCAGAATCAGATGCGGGGAATCAGAGGCCGGGAATCAGAGGCCGGGAATCAGAGTTGGGGAATCAGAGTCCGGGAATCAGAGATGGGGAATCAGAGGCGGGGAATGAGATATGGGGAATCAGAGGCGGGGAATCGGAGGCGGGGAAACAGAGGCGAGGAATCAGATATGGGGAATCAGAGGTGGCGAATCAAAGGCGGTGAATCAGATATGGGGAATCAGAGGCGGGGAATCAGAGGCGGGGAAACAGAGGCGAGGAATCAGATATGGGGAATCTGAGGTGGCGAATCAAAGGCGGTGAATCAGAGATGGGGAATCAGAGGCGGGTAATCAGAGGCAGGGAATCAAACACGGGGAATCAGAGGCAGTGAATCAGAGCTGGGGAATCAGAGGCGGGGAATCAGAGGCAGGGAATCAGATGTGCGGAATCAGAGATGGGGAATCAGAGGCAGGGAATCAGAGGCGGGGAATCAGACATGGGGAATCAGAAGCGGGGGATCAGAGGTGGTGAATCAGAGGTGGGGAATCAGAGGTGGGGAATCAGAGGCAGGGAATCAGACGCGGGGATTCAGAGGCGGGGAATCAGAGCTGGGGAATCAGAGGCGGGGTATCAGAGTTGGTGAATCAGAGGCGGGGAATCAGATATGGGTAAACAGAGGCGGGGAATCTGAGGCAGGGAAACGGAGGCGGGGAATCAGATATGGGGAATCAGAGGAGGGGAATCAGAGGTTGGGAATCAGAGGCAGGGAATCAGAGGTGGGGATTCAGAGGCAGGGAATCAGATGCGGGGAATCAGAGGCTGGGATTCAGAGCTGGGGAATCAGAGCGGGGAATCAGAGTTGGGGAATCAGAGGCGGGGAATTAGATATGGGGAAACAGAGGAGGGGAATCAGAGGTTGGGAATCAGAGGCAGGGAATCAGAGGTGGGGATTCAGAGGCAGGGAATCAGATGCGGGGAATCAGAGGCGGGGATTCAGAGCTGGGGAATCAGAGCGGGGAATCAGAGTTGGGGAATCAGAGGCGGGGAAACAGAGGCGGGGAATCAGATATGGGGAATCAGAGGTGGGGAATCAGAGGCAGGGAATCAGATGTGTGGAATCAGAGATGGGGAATCAGAGGCGGTGAATCAGAATCAGAAGCGGGGAATCAGAGGCTGGGAATCAGAGGCCGGGAATCAGATGCAGGGAATAGGAGGCCGGGAATCAGAGGTGGGGAATCAGAGTCCGGGAATCAGAGATGTTGAATCAGAGGCGGGGAATTAGAGGCAGGTAATCAAAAACGGGGAATCAGAGGCGGGGAATCAGAGCTGGTGAATCAGATGCGGGGAATCAGATTTGGGGAATTGGAGGCGGGGAATCAGATATTGGGAAACAGAGGTGGGGAATCAGAGGCGGGGAAACAGAGGCGGGGAATCAGATATGGGGAATCAGAGGCGGGGAAACAGAGGCGGGGAATCAGAGGCATGGAATCAGAGGTGGGGAATCAGAGGTTGGGAATCAGAGGCAGGGAATCAGAGGCGGGGAATCAGAGGCGGGGAATCAGAGGCAGGGAATCAGATATGGGGAATCAGAGGCGGGGAATCAGAGACGGGGAAACAAAGGCTGGGAATCAGATATGGGGAATCAGAGGTGGCGAATCAAAGGCGGTGAATCAGAGATGTTGAATCAGAGGCGGGGAATTAGAGGCAGGTAATCAAAAACGGGGAATCAGAGGCGGGGAATCAGAGCTGGTGAATCAGATGCGGGGAATCAGATTTGGGGAATTGGAGGCGGGGAATCAGATATTGGGAAACAGAGGTGGGGAATCAGAGGCGGGGAAACAGAGGCGGGGAATCAGATATGGGGAATCAGAGGCGGGGAAACAGAGGCGGGGAATCAGAGGCATGGAATCAGAGGTGGGGAATCAGAGGTTGGGAATCAGAGGCAGGGAATCAGAGGCGGGGAATCAGAGGCGGGGAATCAGAGGCAGGGAATCAGATATGGGGAATCAGAGGCGGGGAATCAGAGACGGGGAAACAGAGGCGGGGAATCAGATATGGGGAATCAGAGGTGGCGAATCAAAGGCGGTGAATCAGAGGCAGGGAATCAGATATGGGGAATCAGAGGTAGCGAATCAGAGGTGGGGATTCAGAGGTTGGGAATCAGAGGCATGGAATCAGAGGCGGGGCATCAGAGGCGGGGAAACAGAGGCGGGGAATAAGACATGGTGAATCAGAGGCTGGGAATCAGACGCGGGGAATCAGAGGTGGGGAATCAGAGCTGGGGAATCAGAGGCGGGGAATCAGAGTTGGGGAATCAGAGGCGGGGAATCAGATATGGGGAAACAGAGGCGGGGAATCAGAGGCAGGGAAACGGAGGCGGGGAATCAGATATGGGGAATCAGAGGAGGGGAATCAGAGGTTGGGAATCAGAGGAAGGGAATCAGAGGTGGGGATTCAGATGCAGGGAATCAGATGCGGGGAATCTGAGGCGGGGATTCAGAGCTGGGGAATCAGTGCGGGGAATCAGAGTTGGGGAATCAGAGGCGGGGAATTAGATATGGGGAAACAGAGGCGGGGAATGAGATATGGGGAATCAGAGGCGGGGAATCGGAGGCGGGGAAACAGAGGCGAGGAATCAGATATGGGGAATCAGAGGTGGCGAATCAAAGGCGGTGAATCAGAGATGGGGAATCAGAGGCGGGGAATCAGAGTTGGGGAATCAGAGGCGGGGAATCAGATATGGGGAAACAGAGGCGGGGAATCAGAGGCGGGGAAACAGAGGCGGGGAATCAGATATGGGGAATCAGAGGTGGGTAATCAGAGTTTGGGAATTAGATGCAGGGAATCAGAGGCGGGGAATCAGAGGCGGGGAATCAGAGGCAGGGAATCAGATGTGCGGAATCAGAGATGGGGAATCAGAGGCAGGGAATCAGAGGCGGGGAATCAGACATGGGGAATCAGAGGCGGGGGATCAGAGGTGGCGAATCAGAGATGGGGAATCAGAGGTGGGGAATCAGAGGCACGGAATCAACGCGGGGAATCAGAGGCGGGGAATCAGAGCTGGGGAATCAGAGGCGGGGTATCAGAGTTGGGGAATCAGAGGCGGGGAATCAGATATGGGGAAACAGAGGCGGGGAATCAGAGGCAGGGAAACGGAGGCGGGGAATCAGATATGGGGAATCAGAGGAGGGGAATCAGAGGTTGGGAATCAGAGGCAGAGAATCAGAGGTGGGGATTCAGAGGCAGGGAATCAGATGCGGGGAATCAGAGGCGGGGATTCAGAGCTGGGTAATCAGAGGCGGAGAAGTAGATATGGGGAAACAGAGGCGGGAAATCAGAGGTGGGGAAACAGAGGCGGGGAATCAGATGTGTGGAATCAGAGATGGGGAATCAGAGGCGGTGAATCAGAATCAGAAGCGGGGAATCAGAGGCTGGGAATCAGAGGCCGGGAATCAGATGCAGGGAATAGGAGGCCGGGAATCAAATGTGGGGAATCAGAGTCCGGGAATCAGAGGCGGGGAATCAGAGGCGGGGAAACAAAGGCGGGGAATCAGATATGGGGAATCAGAGGTGGCGAATCAAAGGCGGTGAATCAGAGATGGGGAATCAGAGGCGGGGAATTAGAGGCAGGGAATCAAACACGGGGAATCAGAGGCGGGGAATCAGAGCTGGGGAATCAGAGGCGGGGAATCAGAGTTGGGGAATCAGAGGTGGGGAATCAGATATTGGGAAACAGAGGCGGGGAATCAGAGGCGGGGAAACAGAGGCGGGGAATCAGATATGGGGAATCAGAGGTGGGGAATCAGAGGTTGGGAATGAGAGGCAGGGAATCAGAGGCGGTGAATCAGAGGCGGGGAATCAGAGGCAGGGAATCAGATGTGCGGAATCAGAGATGGGGAATCAGAGTTAGGGAATCAGAGGCGGGGAATCAGAGGCTGGGAATCAGAGGCCGGGAATGAGAGGCCGGGTATCAGAGGCCGGGAATAAGAGGCCGGGAATCAGAGGCCGGGAAACAGAGGCCGGGAATCAGAGGTGGGGAATCAGAGGCCGGGAATCAGAGGCCGGGAAACAGAGGCCGGGAATCAGAGGTGGGGAATATGAGGCAGGGAATCAGATGTGCGGAATCAGAGGCGGGGAATCAGAGGCTAGGAATGAGAGGCCGGGAATGAGAGGCCGGGAATCAGAGGCCGGGAATCAGAGGCCGGGAATCAGAGGCCGGGAATCAGAGGCCGGGAATCAGAGGCCGGGAATCAGAGGCCAGGAAACAGAGGCCGGGATTCAGAGGTGGGGAATATGAGGCAGGGAATCAGATGTGCGGAATCAGAGATGGGGAATCAGAGGCAGGGAATCAGAAGCGGGGAATCAGAGGCGGGGAATCTGAGACAGGGAATCAGAGGCCGGATATGAGAGGCCGGGAATCAGAGGCCGGGAATCAGAGGCCGGGAATCAGAGGTGGGGAATAAGAGGCCGGGAATCAGAGATGGGGAATCAGAGGCGGGGAATCAGAGGCGGGGAATCAGAGGCAGGGATTCAGACACGGGGAATCAGAGGCGGGGATTCAGAGCTGGGGAATCAGAGCGGGGAATCAGAGATGGGGAATAAGAGGCCGGGAATCAGAGATGGGGAATCAGAGGCGGGGAATCAGAGGCGGGGAATCAGAGGCAGGGTATCAGATGCGGGGAATCAGAGGCGGGGATTCAGAGCTGGGGATTCAAAGCAGGGAATCAGAGTTGGGGAATCAGAGGCGGGGAATTAGATATGGGGAAACAGAGGCGGAGAATCAGAGGCAGGGAAACAGAGGCGGGGAATCAGATATGGGGAATCAGAGGTGGGGAATCAGAGGCAGGGAATCAGATGTGTGGAATCAGAGATGGGGAATGAGAGGCAGGGAATCAGAATCAGATGCGGGGAATCAGAGGCCGGGAATCAGAGGCCGGGAATCAGAGGCCGGGAATCAGAGTTGGGGAATCAGAGTCCGGGAATCAGAGATGGGGAATCAGAGGCGGGGAATGAGATATGGGGAATCAGAGGCGGGGAATCGGAGGCGGGGAAACAGAGGCGAGGAATCAGATATGGGGAATCAGAGGTGGCGAATCAAAGGCGGTGAATCAGATATGGGGAATCAGAGGCGGGGAATCAGAGGCGGGGAAACAGAGGCGAGGAATCAGATATGGGGAATCTGAGGTGGCGAATCAAAGGCGGTGAATCAGAGATGGGGAATCAGAGGCGGGTAATCAGAGGCAGGGAATCAAACACGGGGAATCAGAGGCAGTGAATCAGAGCTGGGGAATCAGAGGCGGGGAATCAGAGGCAGGGAATCAGATGTGCGGAATCAGAGATGGGGAATCAGAGGCAGGGAATCAGAGGCGGGGAATCAGACATGGGGAATCAGAAGCGGGGGATCAGAGGTGGTGAATCAGAGGTGGGGAATCAGAGGTGGGGAATCAGAGGCAGGGAATCAGACGCGGGGATTCAGAGGCGGGGAATCAGAGCTGGGGAATCAGAGGCGGGGTATCAGAGTTGGTGAATCAGAGGCGGGGAATCAGATATGGGTAAACAGAGGCGGGGAATCTGAGGCAGGGAAACGGAGGCGGGGAATCAGATATGGGGAATCAGAGGAGGGGAATCAGAGGTTGGGAATCAGAGGCAGGGAATCAGAGGTGGGGATTCAGAGGCAGGGAATCAGATGCGGGGAATCAGAGGCTGGGATTCAGAGCTGGGGAATCAGAGCGGGGAATCAGAGTTGGGGAATCAGAGGCGGGGAATTAGATATGGGGAAACAGAGGAGGGGAATCAGAGGTTGGGAATCAGAGGCGGGGATTCAGAGCTGGGGAATCAGAGCGGGGAATCAGAGTTGGGGAATCAGAGGCGGGGAAACAGAGGCGGGGAATCAGATATGGGGAATCAGAGGTGGGGAATCAGAGGCAGGGAATCAGATGTGTGGAATCAGAGATGGGGAATCAGAGGCGGTGAATCAGAATCAGAAGCGGGGAATCAGAGGCTGGGAATCAGAGGCCGGGAATCAGATGCAGGGAATAGGAGGCCGGGAATCAGAGGTGGGGAATCAGAGTCCGGGAATCAGAGGCGGGGAAACAAAGGCTGGGAATCAGATATGGGGAATCAGAGGTGGCGAATCAAAGGCGGTGAATCAGAGATGTTGAATCAGAGGCGGGGAATTAGAGGCAGGTAATCAAAAACGGGGAATCAGAGGCGGGGAATCAGAGCTGGTGAATCAGATGCGGGGAATCAGATTTGGGGAATTGGAGGCGGGGAATCAGATATTGGGAAACAGAGGTGGGGAATCAGAGGCGGGGAAACAGAGGCGGGGAATCAGATATGGGGAATCAGAGGCGGGGAAACAGAGGCGGGGAATCAGAGGCATGGAATCAGAGGTGGGGAATCAGAGGTTGGGAATCAGAGGCAGGGAATCAGAGGCGGGGAATCAGAGGCGGGGAATCAGAGGCAGGGAATCAGATATGGGGAATCAGAGGCGGGGAATCAGAGACGGGGAAACAGAGGCGGGGAATCAGATATGGGGAATCAGAGGTGGCGAATCAAAGGCGGTGAATCAGAGGCAGGGAATCAGATATGGGGAATCAGAGGTAGCGAATCAGAGGTGGGGATTCAGAGGTTGGGAATCAGAGGCATGGAATCAGAGGCGGGGCATCAGAGGCGGGGAAACAGAGGCGGGGAATAAGACATGGTGAATCAGAGGCTGGGAATCAGACGCGTGGAATCAGAGGTGGGGAATCAGAGCTGGGGAATCAGAGGCGGGGAATCAGAGTTGGGGAATCAGAGGCGGGGAATCAGATATGGGGAAACAGAGGCGGGGAATCAGAGGCAGGGAAACGGAGGCGGGGAATCAGATATGGGGAATCAGAGGAGGGGAATCAGAGGTTGGGAATCAGAGGAAGGGAATCAGAGGTGGGGATTCAGATGCAGGGAATCAGATGCGGGGAATCTGAGGCGGGGATTCAGAGCTGGGGAATCAGTGCGGGGAATCAGAGTTGGGGAATCAGAGGCGGGGAATTAGATATGGGGAAACAGAGGCGGGGAATCAGATATGGGGAATCAGAGGTGGGGAATCAGAGGCGGGGAATTAGAGGCAGGGAATCAAACACGGGGAATCAGAGGCGGGGAATCAGAGCAGGGGAATCAGAGGCGGGGAATCAGAGGTGGGGAATCAGAGGCGGGGAATCAGATATTGGGAAACAGAGGCGGGGAATCAGAGGCGGGGAAACAGAGGCGGGGAATCAGATATGGGGAATCAGAGGTGGGGAATCAGAGGTTGGGAATGAGAGGCAGGGAATCAGAGGCGGGGAATCAGAGGCGGGGAATCAGAGGCAGGGAATCAGAGGCGGGGAATCAGAGGCTGGGAATCAGAGGCCGGGAATCAGAGGCCGGGAAACAGAGTCCGGGAATCAGAGGTGGGGAATAAGAGGCAGGGAATCAGATGTGCGGAATCAGAGATGGGGAATCAGAGGCAGGGAATCAGAAGCGGGGAATCAGAGGCGGGGAATCAGAGACAGGGAATCAGAGGCCGGGAATGAGAGGCCGGGAATGAGAGGCCGGGAATCAGAGGCCGGGAATCAGAGGTGGGGAATAAGAGGCCGGGAATCAGAGATGGGGAATCAGAGGCGGGGAATCACATATGGGGAATCAGAGGTGGCGAATCAAAGGCGGGGAATCAGATATGGGGAAACAGAGGCGGGGAATCAGAGGCGGGGAAACAGATGCGGGGAATCAGATTTGGGGAATCAGAGGTGGGGAATCAGAGGTTGGGAATCAGAGGCCGGGAATCAGAGGCAGGGAATCAAACACGGGGAATCAGAGGAAGGGAATCAGAGCTGGGGAATCAGAGGTGGGGAATCAGAGTTGGGGAATCAGAGGCGGGGAATCAGATATGGGGAAACAGAGGCGGGGAATCAGACGCGGGGTAACAGAGGCGGGGAATCAGATATGGGGAATCAGAGGTGGGGAATCAGAGGTTGGGAATCAGAGGCAGGGAATCAGAGGCAGGGAATCAGAGGCGGGGAATCAGAGGCAGGGAATCAGATGTGCGGAGTCAGAGATGGGGAATCAGAGGCAGGGAATCAGAGACGGGGAATCAGAGGCGGGGAATCAGAGGCCGGGAATCAGAGGCCGTGAATGAGAGGCCGGGAATGAGAGGCCGGGAATCAGAGGTCGGGAATCAGAGGCCGGGAATCAGAGGTGGGGTATAAGAGGCAGGGAATCAGATGTGCAGAATCAGAGATGGGGAATCAGAGGCAGGGAATCAGAGTCGGGGAATCAGAGGTGGGGAATCAGAGGACGGGAATCAGAGGCCGGGAATGAGAGGTCGGGAATCAGAGGCCGGGAATCAGACGCCGGGAATCAGAGGTGGGGAATAAGAGGCCGGGAATCAGAGGCGGGGAATCAGACGCGGGGAATCAGAGGTGGTGAATCAGAGCTGGGGAATCAGAGGCGGGGAATCAGTGTTGGGGAATCAGAGGCGGGGAATCAGATATGAAGAAACAGAGGCAGGGAATCAGAGGCAGGGAAACAGAGGCGGGGAATCAGATATGGGGAATCAGAGGTGGGGAATCAGAGGTTGGGAATCAGAGGCATGGAATCAGAGGCGGGGCATCAGAGGCTGGGGATCAGAGGCAGGGAATCAGATGTGCGGAATCAGAGATAGGGAATCAGAGGTGGGGAATCAGAGTCCGGGAATCAGAGATGGGGAATCAGAGGCGGGGAATCAGAGGCGGGGAAACATAGGTGGGGAATAAGATATGGGGAATCAGAGGTGGGGAATCAGAGGCGATGAATCAGAGATGGCGAATCAGAGGCGGGGAATCAGACGCGGGGAATCAGAGGCGGGGAATCAGACGCGGGGAATCAGAGGCGGGGTTCAGAGCTGGGGAATCAGAGGCGGGGAATCAAAGTTGGGGAATCAGAGGCGGATAATCAGATATGGGGAATCAGAGGAGGGGAATCAGAGGTTGGGAATCAGAGGCAGGGAATCAGAGGTGGGGATTCAGAGGCAGGGAATCAGATGCGGCGAATCAGAGGCGGGGAATGAGATATGGGGAATCAGAGGCGGGGAATCAGAGTTGGGGAATCAGAGGCGGGGAATCAGATATGGGGAAACAGAGGCGGGGAATCAGAGGCGGTGAAACAGAGGCGGGGAATCAGATATGGAGAATCAGAGGTGGGGAATAAGAGGCAGGGAATCAGATGTGCAGAATCAGGGTTGGGGAATCAGAGGCGGGGAATCAGATATGGGGTAACAGAGGCTGGGAATCAGAAGCAGGGAAACGGAGGCGGGGAATCAGATATGGGGAATTAGAGGAGGGGAATCAGAGGTTGGGAATCAGAGGCGGGGAATCAGAGGTGGGGATTCAGAGGCAGGGAATCAGATGCGGGGAATCAGAGGCGGGGATTCAGAGCTGGGGAATCAGAGCGGGGAATCAGAGTTGGGGAATCAGAGGCGGGGAATTAGAGGCGGGGAAACAGAGGAGGGGAATCAGATCTGGGGAATCAGAGGTGGGGAATCAGAGGCAGGGAATCAGATGTGTGGAATCAGAGATGGGGAATCAGAGGCAGGGAATCAGAATCAGATGCGGGGAATCAGAGGCCGGGAATCAGAGGCCGGATATCAGAGTTGGGGATCAGAGTCCGGGAATCAGAGATGGGGAATCAGAGGCGGGGAATGAGATATGGGGAATCAGAGGCGGGGAATCGGAGGCGGGGAAACAGAGGCGAGGAATCATATATGGGGAATCAGAGGTGGCGAATCAAAGGCGGTGAATCAGAGATGGGGAATCAGAGGCGGGGAATCAGAGGCAGGGAATCAAACACGGGGAATCAGAGGCGGGGAATCAGAGCTGGGGAATCAGAGGCGGGGAATCAGAGTTGGGGAATCAGAGGCGGGGAATCAGATATGGGGAAACAGAGGCGGGGAATCAGAGGCGGGGAAACAGAGGCGGGGAATCCGATATGGGGAATCAGAGGTGGGTAATCAGAGTTTGGGAATTAGATGCAGGGAATCAGAGGCGGGGAATCAGAGGCGGGGAATCAGAGGCAGGGAATCAGATGTGCGGAATCAGAGATGGGGAATCAGAGGCAGGGAATCAGAGGCGGGGAATCAGACATGGGGAATCAGAGGCGGGGGATCAGAGGTGGTGAATCAGAGATGGGGAATCAGAGGTGGGGAATCAGAGGCAGGGAATCAACGCGGGGAATCAGAGGCGGGGAATCAGAGCTGGGGAATCAGAGGCGGGGTATCAGAGTTGGGGAATCAGAGGCAGGGAATCAGATATGGGGAAACAGAGGCGGGGAATCAGAGGCAGGGAAACGGAGGCGGGGAATCAGATATGGGGAATCAGAGGAGGGGAATCAGAGGTTGGGAATCAGAGGCAGAGAATCAGAGGTGGGGATTCAGAGGCAGGGAATCAGATGCGGGGAATCAGAGGCGGGGATTCAGAGCTGGGTAATCAGAGGCGGAGAAGTAGATATGGGGAAACAGAGGAGGGAAATCAGAGGTGGGGAAACAGAGGCGGGGAATCAGATGTGTGGAATCAGAGATGGGGAATCAGAGGCGGTGAATCAGAATCAGAAGCGGGGAATCAGAGGCTGGGAATCAGAGGCCGGGAATCAGATGCAGGGAATAGGAGGCCGGGAATCAAATGTGGGGAATCAGAGTCCGGGAATCAGAGGCGGGGAATCAGAGGCGGGGAAACAAAGGCGGGGAATCAGATATGGGGAATCAGAGGTGGCGAATCAAAGGCGGTGAATCAGAGATGGGGAATCAGAGGCGGGGAATTAGAGGCAGGGAATCAAACACGGGGAATCAGAGGCGGGGAATCAGAGCTGGGGAATCAGAGGCGGGGAATCAGAGTTGGGGAATCAGAGGTGGGGAATCAGATATTGGGAAACAGAGGCGGGGAATCAGAGGCGGGGAAACAGAGGCGTGGAATCAGATATGGGGAATCAGAGGTGGGGAATCAGAGGTTGGGAATGAGAGGCAGGGAATCAGAGGCGGTGAATCAGAGGCGGGGAATCAGAGGCAGGGAATCAGATGTGCGGAATCAGAGATGGGGAATCAGAGTTAGGGAATCAGAGGCGGGGAATCAGAGGCTGGGAATCAGAGGCCGGGAATGAGAGGCCGGGTATCAGAGGCCGGGAATCAGAGGCCGGGAATCAGAGGCCGGGAAACAGAGGCCGGGAATCAGAGGTGGGGAATCAGAGGCCGGGAATCAGAGGCCGGGAAACAGAGGCCGGGAATCAGAGGTGGGGAATATGAGGCAGGGAATCAGATGTGCGGAATCAGAGGCGGGGAATCAGAGGCTGGGAATCAGAGGCCGGGAATGAGAGGCCGGGAATCAGAGGCCGGGAATCAGAGGCCGGGAATCAGAGGCCGGGAATCAGAGGCCGGGAATCAGAGGCCGGGAATCAGAGGCCAGGAAACAGAGGCCGGGATTCAGAGGTGGGGAATATGAGGCAGGGAATCAGATGTGCGGAATCAGAGATGGGGAATCAGAGGCAGGGAATCAGAAGCGGGGAATCAGAGGCGGGGAATCTGAGACAGGGAATCAGAGGCCGGATATGAGAGGCCGGGAATCAGAGGCCGGGAATCAGAGGCCGGGAATCAGAGGTGGGGAATAAGAGGCCGGGAATCAGAGATGGGGAATCAGAGGCGGGGAATCAGAGGCGGGGAATCAGAGGCAGGGATTCAGACACGGGGAATCAGAGGCGGGGATTCAGAGCTGGGGAATCAGAGCGGGGAATCAGAGTTGGGGAATAAGAGGCCGGGAATCAGAGATGGGGAATCAGAGGCGGGGAATCAGAGGCGGGGAATCAGAGGCAGGGTATCAGATGCTGGGAATCAGAGGCGGGGATTCAGAGCTGGGGAATCAAAGCAGGGAATCAGAGTTGGGGAATCAGAGGCGGGGAATTAGATATGGGGAAACAGAGGCGGAGAATCAGAGGCAGGGAAACAGAGGCGGGGAATCAGATATGGGGAATCAGAGGTGGGGAATCAGAGGCAGGGAATCAGATGTGTTAAATCAGAGATGGGGAATGAGAGGCAGGGAATCAGAATCAGATGCGGGGAATCAGAGGCCGGGAATCAGAGGCCGGGAATCAGAGTTGGGGAATCAGAGTCCGGGAATCAGAGATGGGGAATCAGAGGCGGGGAATGAGATATGGGGAATCAGAGGCGGGGAATCGGAGGTGGGGAAACAGAGGCGAGGAATCAGATATGGGGAATCAGAGGTGGCGAATCAAAGGCGGTGAATCAGATATGGGGAATCAGAGGCGGGGAATCAGAGGCGGGGAAACAGAGGCGAGGAATCAGATATGGGGAATCTGAGGTGGCGAATCAAAGGCGGTGAATCAGAGATGGGGAATCAGAGGCGGGTAATCAGAGGCAGGGAATCAAACACGGGGAATCAGAGGTGGTGAATCAGAGCTGGGGAATCAGAGGCGGGGAATCAGAGGCAGGGAATCAGATGTGCGGAATCAGAGATGGGGAATCAGAGGCAGGGAATCAGAGGCGGGGAATCAGACATGGGGAATCAGAAGCGGGGGATCAGAGGTGGTGAATCAGAGGTGGGGAATCAGAGGTGGGGAATCAGAGGCAGGGAATCAGATGTGGGGATTCAGAGGCGGGGAATCAGAGCTGGGGAATCAGAGGCGGGGTATCAGAGTTGGTGAATCAGAGGCGGGGAATCAGATATGGGTAAACAGAGGCGGGGAATCTGAGGCAGGGAAACGGAGGCGGGGAATCAGATATGGGGAATCAGAGGAGAGGAATCAGAGGTTGGGAATCAGAGGCAGGGATTCAGAGCTGGGGAATCAGAGCGGGGAATCAGAGTTGGGGAATCAGAGGCGGGGAATTAGATATGGGGAAACAGAGGAGGGGAATCAGAGGTTGGGAATCAGAGGCAGGGAATCAGAGGTGGGGATTCAGAGGCAGGGAATCAGATGCGGGGAATCAGAGGCGGGGATTCAGAGCTGGGGAATCAGAGCGGGGAATCAGAGTTGGGGAATCAGAGGCGGGGAAACAGAGGCGGGGAATCAGATATGGGGAATCAGAGGTGGGGAATCAGAGGCAGGGAATCAGATGTGTGGAATCAGAGATGGGGAATCAGAGGCGGTGAATCAGAATCAGAAGCGGGGAATCAGAGGCTGGGAATCAGAGGCCGGGAATCAGATGCAGGGAATAGGAGGCCGGGAATCAGAGGTGGGGAATCAGAGTCCGGGAATCAGAGGCGGGGAAACAAAGGCTGGGAATCAGATATGGGGAATCAGAGGTGGCGAATCAAAGGCGGTGAATCAGAGATGGGGAATCAGAGGCGGGGAATTAGAGGCAGGTAATCAAACACGGGGAATCAGAGGCGGGGTATCAGAGCTGGTGAATCAGATGCGGGGAATCAGATTTGGGGAATCGGAGGCGGGGAATCAGATATTGGGAAACAGAGGTGGGGAATCAGAGGCGGGGAAACAGAGGCGGGGAATCAGATATGGGGAATCAGAGGCGGGGAAACAGAGGCGGGGAATCAGAGGCATGGAATCAGAGGTGGGGAATCAGAGGTTGGGAATCAGAGGCAGGGAATCAGAGGCGGGGAATCAGAGGCGGGGAATCAGAGGCAGGGAATCAGATATGGGGAATCAGAGGCGGGGAATCAGAGACGGGGAAACAGAGGCGGGGAATCAGATATGGGGAATCAGAGGTGGCGAATCAAAGGCGGTGAATCAGAGGCAGGGAATCAGATATGGGGAATCAGAGGTAGCGAATCAGAGGTGGGGATTCAGAGGTTGGGAATCAGAGGCATGGAATCAGAGGCGGGGCATCAGAGGCGGGGAAACAGAGGCGGGGAATAAGACATGGTGAATCAGAGGCTGGGAATCAGACGCGGGGAATCAGAGGTGGGGAATCAGAGCTGGGGAATCAGAGGCGGGGAATCAGAGTTGGGGAATCAGAGGCGGGGAATCAGATATGGGGAAACAGAGGCGGGGAATCAGAGGCAGGGAAACGGAGGCGGGGAATCAGATATGGGGAATCAGAGGAGGGGAATCAGAGGTTGGGAATCAGAGGCAGGGAATCAGAGGTGGGGATTCAGATGCAGGGAATCAGATGCGGGGAATCTGAGGCGGGGATTCAGAGCTGGGGAATCAGTGCGGGGAATCAGAGTTGGGGAATCAGAGGCGGGGAATTAGATATGGGGAAACAGAGGCGGGGAATCAGATATGGGGAATCAGAGGTGGGGAATCAGAAGCGGGGAATTAGAGGCAGGGAATCAAACACGGGGAATCACAGGCGGGGAATCAGAGCAGGGGAATCAGAGGCGGGGAATCAGAGGTGGGGAATCAGAGGCGGGGAATCAGATATTGGGAAACAGAGGCGGGGAATCAGAGGCGGGGAAACAGAGGCGGGGAATCAGATATGGGGAATCAGAGGTGGGGAATCAGAGGTTGGGAATGAGAGGCAGGGAATCAGAGGCGGGGAATCAGAGGCGGGGAATCAGAGGCAGGGAATCAGATGTGCGTAATCAGAGATGGGGAATCAGAGGCAGGGAATCAGAGGCGGGGAATCAGAGGCTGGGAATCAGAGTCCGGGAATCAGAGGCCGGGAAACAGAGTCCGGGAATCAGAGGTGGGGAATAAGAGGCAGGGAATCAGATGTGCGGAATCAGAGATGGGGAATCAGAGGCAGGGAATCAGAAGCGGGGAATCAGAGGCGGGGAATCAGAGACAGGGAATCAGAGGCCGGGAATGAGAGGCCGGGAATGAGAGGCCGGGAATGAGAGGCCGGGAATCAGAGGTGGGGAATAAGAGGCCGGGAATCAGAGATGGGGAATCAGAGGCGGGGAATCACATATGGGGAATCAGAGGTGGCGAATCAAAGGCGGGGAATCAGATATGGGGAAACAGAGGCGGGGAATCAGAGGCGGGGAAACAGATGCGGGGAATCAGATTTGGGGAATCAGAGGTGGGGAATCAGAGGTTGGGAATCAGCGGCCGGGAATCAGAGGCAGGGAATCAAACACGGGGAATCAGAGGAAGGGAATCAGAGCTGGGGAATCAGAGGTGGGGAATCAGAGTTGGGGAATCAGAGGCGGGGAATCAGATATGGGAAAAACAGAGGCGGGGAATCAGACGCGGGGTAACAGAGGCGGGGAATCAGATATGGGGAATCAGAGGTGGGGAATCATAGGTTGGGAATCAGAGGCAGGGAATCAGAGGCAGGGAATCAGAGGCGGGGAATCAGAGGCAGGGAATCAGATGTGCGGAATCAGAGATGGGGAATCAGAGGCAGGGAATCAGAGGCGGGGAATCAGAGGCGGGGAATCAGAGGCCGGGAATCAGAGGCCGTGAATGAGAGGCCGGGAATGAGAGGCCGGGAATCAGAGGTCGGGAATCAGAGGCCGGGAATCAGAGGTGGGGTATAAGAGGCAGGGAATCAGATGTGCAGAATCAGAGATGCGGAATCAGAGGCAGGGAATCAGAGTCGGGGAATCAGAGGTGGGGAATCAGAGGACGGGAATCAGAGGCCGGGAATGAGAGGTCGGGAATCAGAGGCCGGGAATCAGATGCCGGGAATCAGAGGTGGGGAATAAGAGGCCGGGAATCAGAGGCGGGGAATCAGACGCGGGGAATCAGAGGTGGTGAATCAGAGCTGGGGAATCAGAGGCGGGGAATCAGTGTTGGGGAATCAGAGGCGGGGAATCAGATATGAGGAAACAGAGGCAGGGAATCAGAGGCGGGGAAACAGAGGCGGGGAATCAGATATGGGGAATCAGAGGTGGGGAATCAGAGGTTGGGAATCAGAGGCATGGAATCAGAGGCGGGGCATCAGAGGCTGGGGATCAGAGGCAGGGAATCAGATGTGCGGAATCAGAGATAGGGAATCAGAGGTGGGGAATCAGAGTCCGGGAATCAGAGATGGGGAATCAGAGGCGGGGAATCAGAGGCGGGGAAACATAGGTGGGGAATAAGATATGGGGAATCAGAGGTGGGGAATCAGAGGCGATGAATCAGAGATGGTGAATCAGAGGCGGGGAATCAGACGCGGGGAATCAGAGGCGGGGAATCAGACGCGGGGAATCAGAGGCGGGGAATCAGAGCTGGGGAATCAGAGGCGGGGAATCAAAGTTGGGGAATCAGAGGCGGATAATCAGATATGGGGAATCAGAGGAGGGGAATCAGAGGTTGGGAATCAGAGGCAGGGAATCAGAGGTGGGGATTCAGAGGCAGGGAATCAGATGCGGCGAATCAGAGGCGGGGAATGAGATATGGGGAATCAGAGGCGGGGAATCAGAGGCGGGGAAACAGAGGCGGGGAATCACATATGGGGAATCAGAGGTGGCGAATCAAAGGCGGTGAATCAGAGATGGGGAAGCAGAGGCGGGGAATCAGAGGCTGGTAATCAAACACGTGGAATCAGAGGCGGGAAATCAGAGCTGGGGAATCAGAGGCGGGGAATCAGAAATGGGGAATCAGAGGCAGGGAATCAGAAGCGGGGAATCAGAGGCGGGGAATCTGAGACAGGGAATCAGAGGCCGGGTATGAGAGGCCGGGAATCAGAGGCCGGGAATCAGAGGCCTGGAATCAGAGGTGGGGAATAAGAGGCGGGGAATCAGAGATGGGGAATCAGAGGCGGGGAATCAGAGGCGGGGAATCAGAGGCAGGGATTCAGACACGGGGAATCAGAGGCGGGGATTCAGAGCTGGGGAATCAGAGCGGGGAATCAGAGTTGGGGAATAAGAGGCCGGGAATCAGAGATGGGGAATCAGAGGCGGGGAATCAGAGGCGGGGAATCAGAGGCAGGGTATCAGATGCGGGGAATCAGAGGCGGGGATTCAGAGCTGGGGAATCAGAGCGGGGAATCAGAGTTGGGGAATCAGAGGCGGGGAATTAGATATGGGGAAACAGAGGCGGAGAATCAGAGGCAGGGAAACAGAGGCGGGGAATCAGATATGGGGAATCAGAGGTGGGGAATCAGAGGCAGGGAATCAGATGTGTGGAATCAGAGATGGGGAATGAGAGGCAGGGAATCAGAATCAGATGCGGGGAATCAGAGGCCGGGAATCAGAGGCCGGGAATCAGAGTTGGGGAATCAGAGTCCGGGAATCAGAGATGGGGAATCAAAGGCGGGGAATGAGATATGGGGAATCAGAGGCGGGGAATCGGAGGCGGGGAAACAGAGGCGAGGAATCAGATATGGGGAATCAGAGGTGGCGAATCAAAGGCGGTGAATCAGATATGGGGAATCAGAGGCGGGGAATCAGAGGCGGGGAAACAGAGGCGAGGAATCAGATATGGGGAATCTGAGGTGGCGAATCAAAGGCGGTGAATCAGAGATGGGGAATCAGAGGCGGGGAATCAGAGGCAGGGAATCAAACACGGGGAATCAGAGGCGGTGAATCAGAGCTGGGGAATCAGAGGCGGGGTATCAGAGGCAGGGAATCAGATGTGCGGAATCAGAGATGGGGAATCAGAGGCAGGGAATCGGAGGCGGGGAATCAGACATGGGGAATCAGAAGCGGGGGATCAGAGGTGGTGAATCAGAGGTGGGGTATCAGAGGTGGGGAATCAGAGGCAGGGAATCAGACGCGGGGATTCAGAGGCGGGGAATCAGAGCTGGGGAATCAGAGGCGGGGTATCAGAGTTGGGGAATCAGAGACGGGGAATCAGATATGGGTAAACAGAGGCGGGGAATCAGAGGCAGGGAAACGGAGGCGGGGAATCAGATATGGGGAATCAGAGGAGGGGAATCAGAGGTTGGGAATCAGAGGCAGGGAATCAGAGGTGGGGATTCAGAGGCAGGGAATCAGATGCGGGGAATCAGAGGCTGGGATTCAGAGCTGGGGAATCACAGCGGGGAATCAGAGTTGGGGAATCACAGGCGGGGAATTAGATATGGGGAAACAGAGGAGGGGAATCAGAGGTTGGGAATCAGAGGCAGGGAATCAGAGGTGGGGATTCAGAGGCAGGGAATCAGATGCGGGGAATCAGAGGCGGGGGTTCAGAGCTGGGGAATCAGAGCGGGGAATCAGAGTTGGGGAATCAGAGGCGGGGAAACAAAGGCTGGGAATCAGATATGGGGAATCAGAGGTGGCGAATCAAAGGCGGTGAATCAGAGATGGGGAATCAGAGGCGGGGAATTAGAGGCAGGTAATCAAACACGGGGAATCAGAGGCGGGGAATCAGAGCTGGTGAATCAGATGCGGGGAATCAGATTTGGGGAATCGGAGGCGGGGAATCAGATATTGGGAAACAGAGGCGGGGAATCAGAGGCGGGGAAACAGAGGCGGGGAATCAGATATGGGGAATCAGAGGCGGGGAAACAGAGGCGGGGAATCAGAGGCATGGAATCAGAGGTGGGGAATCAGAGGTTGGGAATCAGAGGCAGGGAATCAGAGGCGGGGAATCAGAGGCGGGGAATCAGAGGCAGGGAATCAGATATGGGGAATCAGAGGCGGGGAATCAGAGACGGGGAAACAGAGGCGGGGAATCAGATATGGGGAATCAGAGGTGGCGAATCAAAGGCGGTGAATCAGAGGCAGGGAATCAGATATGGGGAATCAGAGGTAGCGAATCAGAGGTGGGGATTCAGAGGTTGGGAATCAGAGGCATGGAATCAGAGGCGGGGCATCAGAGGCGGGGAAACAGAGGCGGGGAATAAGACATGGTGAATCAGAGGCTGGGAATCAGATGCGGGGAATCAGAGGTGGGGAATCAGAGCTGGGGAATCAGAGGCGGGGAATCAGAGTTGGGGAATCAGAGGCGGGGAATCAGATATGGGGAAACAGAGGCGGGGAATCAGAGGCAGGGAAACGGAGGCGGGGAATCAGATATGGGGAATCAGAGGAGGGGAATCAGAGGTTGGGAATCAGAGGCAGGGAATCAGAGGTGGGGATTCAGATGCAGGGAATCAGATGCGGGGAATCTGAGGCGGGGATTCAGAGCTGGGGAATCAGTGCGGGGAATCAGAGTTGGGGAATCAGAGGCGGGGAATTAGATATGGGGAAACGGAGGCGGGGAATCAGATATGGGGAATCAGAGGTGGGGAATCAGAGGCGGGGAATTAGAGGCAGGGAATCAAACACAGGGAATCAGAGGCGGGGAATCAGAGCAGGGGAATCAGAGGCGGGGAATCAGAGGTGGGGAATCAGAGGCGGGGAATCAGATATTGGGAAACAGAGGCGGGGAATCAGAGGCGGGGAAACAGAGGCGGGGAATCAGATATGGGGAATCAAAGGTGGGGAATCAGAGGTTGGGAATGAGAGGCAGGGAATCAGAGGCGGGGAATCAGAGGCGGGGAATCAGAGGCAGGGAATCAGATGTGCGGAATCAGAGATGGGGAATCAGAGGCAGGGAATCAGAGGCGGGGAATCAGAGGCTGGGAATCAGAGGCCGGGAATCAGAGGCCGGGAAACAGAGTCCGGGAATCAGAGGTGGGGAATAAGAGGCAGGGAATCAGATGTGCGGAATCAGAGATGGGGAATCAGAGGCAGGGAATCAGAAGCGCGGAATCAGAGGTGGGGAATCAGAGACGGGGAATCAGAGGCCGGGAATGAGAGGCCGGGAATCAGAGGCCGGGAATCAGAGGCCGGGAATCAGAGGTGGGGAATAAGAGGCCGGGAATCAGAGATGGGGAATCAGAGGCGGGGAATCAGAGGCGGGGAATCAGAGGCAGGGATTCAGACACGGGGAATCAGAGGCGGGGATTCAGAGCTGGGGAATCAGAGCGGGGAATCAGAGTTGGGGAATAAGAGGCCGGGAATCAGAGATGGGGAATCAGAGGCGGGGAATCAGAGGCGGGGAATCAGAGGCAGGGAATCAGATGCGGGGAATCAGAGGCGGGGATTCAGAGCTGGGGAATCAGAGCGGGGAATCAGAGTTGGGGAATCAGAGGCGGGGAATTAGATATGGGGAAACAGAGGCGGGGAATCAGAGGCGGGGAAACAGACGCGGGGAATCAGATATGGGGAATCAGAGGTGGGGAATCAGAGGCAGGGAATCAGATGTGTGGAATCAGAGATGGGGAATCAGAGGCAGGGAATCAGAATCAGATGCGGGAAATCAGAGGCCGGGAATCAGAGGCCGGGAATCAGAGGCAGGTAATCAAACACGTGGAATCAGAGGCGGGGAATCAGAGCTGGGGAATCAGAGGCGGGGAATCAGAGTTGGGGAATCAGAGGCGGGGAATCAGATATGGGGAAACAGAGGCGGGGAATCAGAGGCGGGGAAACAGAGGCGGGGAATCAGATATGGAGAATCAGAGGTGGGGAATCAAAGGTTGGGAATCAGAGGCAGGGAATCAGTGGCGGGGAATCAGAGCCGGGGAATCAGAGGCAGGGAATCAGATATGGGGAATCAGAGGCGGGGAATCAGAGGCGGGGAAACAGAGGCGAAGAATAAGATATGGGGAATCAGAGGTGGCGAATCAAAGGCGGTAAATCAGAGGCAGGGAATCAGATATGGGGAATCAGAGATAGGGAATCAGAGGTGGGGAATCAGAGGTTGGGAATCAGAGGCATGGAATCAGAGGCGGGGCATCAGAGGCGGGGAAACATAGGTGGGGAATCAGATATGGGGAATCAGAGGTGGGGAATCAGAGGCGATGAATCAGAGATGGCGAATCAGAGGCGGGGAATCAGATGTGGGGATTCAGAGGCAGGGAATCAGATGCGGGGAATCAGAGGCGGGGATTCAGAGGTGGGGATTCAGAGGCAGGGAATAAGATGCGGGGAATCAGAGGCGGGGATTCAGAGCTGGGGAATCAGAGCGGGGAATCAGAGTTGGGGAATCAGAGGCGGGGAATTAGATATGGGGAAACAGAGGCGGGGAATCAGAGGCGGGGTAACAGAGGAGGGGAATCAGATATGGGGAATCAGAGGTGGGGAATCAGAGGCAGGGAATCAGATGTGTGGAATCAGAGATGGGGAATCAGAGGCAGGGAATCAGAATCAGATGCGGGGAATCAGAGGCCGGGAATCAGAGGCCGGATATCAGAGTTGGGGATCAGAGTCCGGGAATCAGAGATGGGGAATCAGAGGCGGGGTATGAGATATGGGGAATCAGAGGCGGGGAATCGGTGGCGGGGAAACAGAGGCGAGGAATCAGATATGGGGAATCAGAGGTGGCGAATCAAAGGCGGTGAATCAGAGATGGGGAATCAGAGGCGGGGAATCAGAGGCAGTGAATCAAACACGGGGAATCAGAGGCGGGGAATCAGAGCTGGGGAATCAGAGGCGGGGAATCAGAGTTGGGGAATCAGAGGCGGGGAATCAGATATGGGGAAACAGAGGCGGGGAATCAGAGGCGGGGAAACAGAGGCGGGGAATCAGATATGGGGAATCAGAGGTGGGTAATCAGAGTTTGGGAATTAGATGCAGGGAATCAGAGGCGGGGAATCAGAGGCGGGGAATCAGAGGCAGGGAATCAGATGTGCGGAATCAGAGATGGGGAATCAGAGGCAGGGAATCAGAGGCGGGGAATCAGACATGGGGAATCAGAGGCGGGGGATCAGAGGTGGTGAATCAGAGATGGGGAATCAGAGGTGGGGAATCAGAGGCAGGGAATCAACGCGGGGAATCAGAGGCGGGGAATCAGAGCTGGGGAATCAGAGGCGGGGTATCAGAGTTGGGGAATCAGAGGCGGGGAAACAGATATGGGGAAACAGAGGCGGGGAATCAGAGGCAGGGAAACGGAGGCGGGGAATCAGATATGGGGAATCAGAGGAGGGGAATCAGAGGTTGGGAATCAGAGGCAGAGAATCAGAGGTGGGGATTCAGAGGCAGGGAATCAGATGCGGGGAATCAGAGGCGGGGATTCAGAGCTGGGTAATCAGAGGCGGAGAAGTAGATATGGGGAAACAGAGGCGGGAAATCAGAGGTGGGGAAACAGAGGCGGGGAATCAGATGTGTGGAATCAGAGATGGGGAATCAGAGGCGGTGAATCAGAATCAGAAGCGGGGAATCAGAGGCTGGGAATCAGAGGCCGGGAATCAGATGCAGGGAATAGGAGGCCGGGAATCAAATGTGGGGAATCAGAGTCCGGGAATCAGAGGCGGGGAATCAGAGGCAGGGAAACAAAGGCGGGGAATCAGATATGGGGAATCAGAGGTGGCGAATCAAAGGCGGTGAATCAGAGATGGGGAATCAGAGGCGGGGAATTAGAGGCAGGGAATCAAACACGGGGAATCAGAGGTGGGGAATCAGAGCTGGGGAATCAGAGGCGGGGAATCAGAGTTGGGAAATCAGAGGTGGGGAATCAGATATTGGGAAACAGAGGTGGGGAATCAGAGGCGGGGAAACAAAGGCGGGGAATCAGATATGGGGAATCAGAGGTGGGGAATCAGAGGTTGGGAATGAGAGGCAGGGAATCAGAGGCGGTGAATCAGAGGCGGGGAATCAGAGGCAGGGAATCAGATGTGCGGAATCAGAGATGGGGAATCAGAGTTAGGGAATCAGAGGCGGGGAATCAGAGGCTGGGAATCAGAGGCCGGGAATGAGAGGCCGGGTATCAGAGGCCGGGAATCAGAGGCCGGGAATCAGAGGCCGGGAAACAGAGGCCGGGAATCAGAGGCCGGGAAACAGAGGCCGGGAATCAGAGGTGGGGAATATGAGGCAGGGAATCAGATGTGCGGAATCAGAGGCGGGGAATCAGAGGCTGGGAATCAGAGGCCGGGAATGAGAGGCCGGGAATCAGAGGCCGGGAATCAGACGCCGGGAATCAGAGGCCGGGAATAAGAGGCCGGGAATCAGAGGCCGGGAATCAGAGGCCAGGAAACAGAGGCCGGGATTCAGAGGTGGGGAATATGAGGCAGGGAATCAGATGTGCGGAATCAGAGATGGGGAATCAGAGGCAGGGAATCAGAAGCGGGGAATCAGAGGCGGGGAATCTGAGACAGGGAATCAGAGGCCGGATATGAGAGGCCGGGAATCAGAGGCCGGGAATCAGAGGCCGGGAATCAGAGGTGGGGAATAAGAGGCCGGGAATCAGAGATGGGGAATCAGAGGCGGGGAATCAGAGGCGGGGAATCAGAGGCAGGGATTCAGACACGGGGAATCAGAGGCGGGGATTCAAGCTGGGGAATCAGAGCGGGGAATCAGAGTTGGGGAATAAGAGGCCGGGAATCAGAGATGGGGAATCAGAGGCGGGGAATCTGAGGCGGGGAATCAGAGGCAGGGTATCAGATGCGGGGAATCAGAGGCGGGGATTCAGAGCTGGGGAATCAAAGCAGGGAATCAGAGTTGGGGAATCGGAGGCGGGGAATTAGATATGGGGAAACAGAGGCGGAGAATCAGAGGCAGGGAAACAGAGACGGGGAATCAGATATGGGGAATCAGAGGTGGGGAATCAGAGGCAGGGAATCAGATGTGTGGAATCAGAGATGTGGAATGAGAGGCAGGGAATCAGAATCAGATGCGGGGAATCAGAGGCCGGGAATCAGAGGCCGGGAATCAGAGTTGGGGAATCAGAGTCCGGGAATCAGAGATGGGGAATCAGAGGCGGGGAATGAGATATGGGGAATCAGAGGCGGGGAATCGGAGGCAGGGAAACAGAGGCGAGGAATCAGATATGGGGAATCAGAGGTGGCGAATCAAAGGCGGTGAATCAGATATGGGGAATCAGAGGCGGGGAATCAGAGGCGGGGAAACAGAGGCGAGGAATCAGATATGGGGAATCTGAGGTGGCGAATCAAAGGCGGTGAATCAGAGATGGGGAATCAGAGGCGGGTAATCAGAGGCAGGGAATCAAACACGGGGAATCAGAGGCGGTGAATCAGAGCTGGGGAATCAGAGGCGGGGAATCAGAGGCAGGGAATCAGATGTGCGGAATCAGAGATGGGGAATCAGAGGCAGGGAATCAGAGGCGGGCAATCAGACATGGGGAATCAGAAGCGGGGGATCAGAGGTGGTGAATCAGAGGTGGGGAATCAGAGGTGGGGAATCAGAGGCAGGGAATCAGACGCGGGGATTCAGAGGCGGGGAATCAGAGCTGGGGAATCAGAGGCGGGGTATCAGAGTTGGTGAATCAGAGGCGGGGAATCAGATATGGGTAAACACAGGCGGGGAATCTGAGGCAGGGAAACGGAGGCGGGGAATCAGATATGGGGAATCAGAGTTGGGGAATCAGAGGCGGGGAAACAGAGGCGGGGAATCAGATATGGGCAATCAGAGGTGGGGAATCAGAGGCAGGGAATCAGATGTGTGGAATCAGAGATGGGGAATCAGAGGCGGTGAATCAGAATCAGAAGCGGGGAATCAGAGGCTGGGAATCAGAGGCCGGGAATCAGATGCAGGGAATAGGAGGCCGGGAATCAGAGGTGGGGAATCAGAGTCCGGGAATCAGAGGCGGGGAAACAAAGGCTGGGAATCAGATATGGGGAATCAGAGGTGGCGAATCAAAGGCGGTGAATCAGAGATGGGGAATCAGAGGCGGGGAATTAGAGGCAGGTAATCAAACACGGGGAATCAGAGGCGGGGAATCAGAGCTGGTGAATCAGATGCGGGGAATCAGATTTGGGGAATCGGAGGCGGGGAATCAGATATTGGGAAACAGAGGTGGGGAAACAGAGGCGGGGAAACAGAGGCGGGGAATCAGATATGGGGAATCAGAGGCGGGGAAACAGAGGTTGGGAATCAGAGGCAGGGAATCAGAGGCGGGGAATCAGAGGCGGGGAATCAGAGGCAGGGAATCAGATATGGGGAATCAGAGGCGGGTAATCAGAGACGGGGAAACAGAGGCGGGGAATCAGATATGGGGAATCAGAGGTGGGGAATCAGAGGCGGGGAATTAGAGGCAGGGAATCAAACACAGGGAATCAGAGGCGGGGAATCAGAGCAGGGGAATCAGAGGCGGGGAATCAGAGGTGGGGAATCAGAGGCGGGGAATCAGATATTGGGAAACAGAGGCGGGGAATCAGAGGCGGGGAAACAGAGGCGGGGAATCAGATATGGGGAATCAGAGGTGGGGAATCAGAGGTTGGGAATGAGAGGCAGGGAATCAGAGGCGGGGAATCAGAGGCGGGGAATCAGAGGCAGGGAATCAGATGTGCGGAATCAGAGATGGGGAATCAGAGGCAGGGAATCAGAGGCGGGGAATCAGAGGCTGGGAATCAGAGGCCGGGAATCAGAGGCCGGGAAACAGAGTCCGGGAATCAGAGGTGGGGAATAAGAGGCAGGGAATCAGATGTGCGGAATCAGAGATGGGGAATCAGAGGCAGGGAATCAGAAGCGCGGAATCAGAGGTGGGGAATCAGAGACAGGGAATCA
This sequence comes from Narcine bancroftii, assembly GCF_036971445.1. Taxonomy (NCBI): domain Eukaryota; kingdom Metazoa; phylum Chordata; class Chondrichthyes; order Torpediniformes; family Narcinidae; genus Narcine; species Narcine bancroftii. The sequence goes on along the minus strand of NC_091469.1, from coordinate 307,342,215 downwards.
GAGGCCGGGAATGAGAGGCCGGGAATCAGAGGCCGGGAATCAGAGGCCGGGAATCAGAGGTGGGGAATAAGAGGTCGGGAATCAGAGATGGGGAATCAGAGGCGGGGAATCAGAGGCGGGGAATCAGAGGCAGGGATTCAGACACGGGGAATCAGAGGCGGGGATTCAGAGCTGGGGAATCAGAGCGGGGAATCAGAGTTGGGGAATAAGAGGCCGGGAATCAGAGATGGGGAATCAGAGGCGGGGAATCAGAGGCGGGGAATCAGAGGCAGGGAGTCAGATGCGGGGAATCAGAGGCGGGGATTCAGAGCTGGGGAATCAGAGCGGGGAATCAGAGTTGGGGAATCAGAGGCGGGGAATTAGATATGGGGAAACAGAGGCGGGGAATCAGAGGCGGGGAAACAGACGCGGGGAATCAGATATGGGGAATCAGAGGTGGGGAATCAGAGGCAGGGAATCAGATGTGTGGAATCAGAGATGGGGAATCAGAGGCAGGGAATCAGAATCAGATGCGGGAAATCAGAGGCCGGGAATCAGAGGCCGGGAATCAGAGGCAGGTAATCAAACACGTGGAATCAGAGGCGGGGAATCAGAGCTGGGGAATCAGAGGCGGGGAATCAGAGTTGGGGAATCAGAGGCGGGGAATCAGATATGGGGAAACAGAGGCGGGGAATCAGAGGCGGGGAAACAGAGGCGGGGAATCAGATATGGAGAATCAGAGGTGGGGAATCAGAGGTTGGGAATCAGAGGCAGGGAATCAGTGGCGGGGAATCAGAGCCGGGGAATCAGAGGCAGGGAATCAGATATGGGGAATCAGAGGCGGGGAATCAGAGGCGGGGAAACAGAGGCGGGGAATAAGATATGGGGAATCAGAGGTGGCGAATCAAAGGAGGTAAATCAGAGGCAGGGAATCAGATATGGGGAATCAGAGATAGGGAATCAGAGGTGGGGAATCAGAGGTTGGGAATCAGAGGCATGGAATCAGAGGCGGGGCATCAGAGGCGGGGAAACATAGGTGGGGAATCAGATATGGGGAATCAGAGGTGGGGAATCAGAGGCGATGAATCAGAGATGGCGAATCAGAGGCGGGGAATCAGATGTGGGGATTCAGAGGCAGGGAATCAGATGCGGGGAATCAGAGGCGGGGATTCAGAGGTGGGGATTCAGAGCGGGGAATCAGAGTTGGGGAATCAGAGGCGGCGAATTAGATATGGGGAAACAGAGGCGGGGAATCAGAGGCGGGGTAACAGAGGAGGGGAATCAGATATGGGGAATCAGAGGTGGGGAATCAGAGGCAGGGAATCAGATGTATGGAATCAGAGATGGGGAATCAGAGGCAGGGAATCAGAATCAGATGCGGGGAATCAGAGGCCGGGAATCAGAGTCCGGATATCAGAGTTGGGGATCAGAGTCCGGGAATCATAGATGGGGAATCAGAGGCGGGGAATGAGATATGGGGAATCAGAGGCGGGGAATCGGTGGCGGGGAAACAGAGGCGAGGAATCAGATATGGGGAATCAGAGGTGGCGAATCAAAGGCGGTGAATCAGAGATGGGGAATCAGAGGCGGGGAATCAGAGGCAGGGAATCAAACACGGGGAATCAGAGGCGGGGAATCAGAGCTGGGGAATCAGAGGCGGGGAATCAGAGTTGGGGAATCAGAGGCGGGGAATCAGATATGGGGAAACAGAGGCGGGGAATCAGAGGCGGGGAAACAGAGGCGGGGAATCAGATATGGGGAATCAGAGGTGGGTAATCAGAGTTTGGGAATTAGATGCAGGGAATCAGAGGCGGGGAATCAGAGGCGGGGAATCAGAGGCAGGGAATCAGATGTGCGGAATCAGAGATGGGGAATCAGAGGCAGGGAATCAGAGGCGGGGAATCAGACATGGGGAATCAGAGGCGGGGGATCAGAGGTGGTGAATCAGAGATGGGGAATCAGAGGTGGGGAATCAGAGGCAGGGAATCAACGCGGGGAATCAGAGGCGGGGAATCAGAGCTGGGGAATCAGAGGCGGGGTATCAGAGTTGGGGAATCAGAGGCGGGGAAACAGATATGGGGAAACAGAGGCGGGGAATCAGAGGCAGGGAAACGGAGGCGGGGAATCAGATATGGGGAATCAGAGGAGGGGAATCAGAGGTTGGGAATCAGAGGCAGAGAATCAGAGGTGGGGATTCAGAGGCAGGGAATCAGATGCGGGGAATCAGAGGCGGGGATTCAGAGCTGGGTAATCAGAGGCGGAGAAGTAGATATGGGGAAACAGAGGCGGGAAATCAGAGGTGGGGAAACAGAGGCGGGGAATCAGATGTGTGGAATCAGAGATGGGGAATCAGAGGCGGTGAATCAGAATCAGAAGCGGGGAATCAGAGGCTGGGAATCAGAGGCCGGGAATCAGATGCAGGGAATAGGAGGCCGGGAATCAAATGTGGGGAATCAGAGTCCGGGAATCAGAGGCGGGGAATCAGATGCAGGGAAACAAAGGCGGGGAATCAGATATGGGGAATCAGAGGTGGCGAATCAAAGGCGGTGAATCAGAGATGGGGAATCAGAGGCGGGGAATTAGAGGCAGGGAATCAAACACGGGGAATCAGAGGCGGGGAATCAGAGCTGGGGAATCAGAGGCGGGGAATCAGAGTTGGGGAATCAGAGGTGGGGAATCAGATATTGGGAAACAGAGGTGGGGAATCAGAGGCGGGGAAACAAAGGCGGGGAATCAGATATGGGGAATCAGAGGTGGGGAATCAGAGGTTGGGAATGAGAGGCAGGGAATCAGAGGCGGTGAATCAGAGGCGGGGAATCAGAGGCAGGGAATCAGATGTGCGGAATCAGAGATGGGGAATCAGAGTTAGGGAATCAGAGGCGGGGAATCAGAGGCTGGGAATCAGAGGCCGGGAATGAGAGGCCGGGTATCAGAGGCCGGGAATCAGAGGCCGGGAATCAGAGGCCGGGAAACAGAGGCCGGGAATCAGAGGTGGGGAATCAGAGGCCGGGAATCAGAGGCCGGGAAACAGAGGCCGGGAATCAGAGGTGGGGAATATGAGGCAGGGAATCAGATGTGCGGAATCAGAGGCGGGGAATCAGAGGCTGGGAATCAGAGGCCGGGAATGAGAGGCCGGGAATCAGAGGCCGGGAATCAGAGGCCGGGAATCAGAGGCCGGGAATAAGAGGCCGGGAATCAGAGGCCGGGAATCAGAGGCCAGGAAACAGAGGCCGGGATTCAGAGGTGGGGAATATGAGGCAGGGAATCAGATGTGCGGAATCAGAGATGGGGAATCAGAGGCAGGGAATCAGAAGCGGGGAATCAGAGGCGGGGAATCTGAGACAGGGAATCAGAGGCCGGATATGAGAGGCCGGGAATCAGAGGCCGGGAATCAGAGGCCGGGAATCAGAGGTGGGGAATAAGAGGCCGGGAATCAGAGATGGGGAATCAGAGGCGGGGAATCAGAGGCGGGGAATCAGAGGCAGGGATTCAGACACGGGGAATCAGAGGCGGGGATTCAGAGCTGGGGAATCAGAGCGGGGAATCAGAGTTGGGGAATAAGAGGCCGGGAATCAGAGATGGGGAATCAGAGGCGGGGTATCAGAGGCGGGGAATCAGAGGCAGGGTATCAGATGCGGGGAATCAGAGGCGGGGATTCAGAGCTGGGGAATCAAAGCAGGGAATCAGAGTTGGGGAATCAGAGGCGGGGAATTAGATATGGGGAAACAGAGGCGGAGAATCAGAGGCAGGGAAACAGAGACGGGGAATCAGATATGGGGAATCAGAGGTGGGGAATCAGAGGCAGGGAATCAGATGTGTGGAATCAGAGATGGGGAATGAGAGGCAGGGAATCAGAATCAGATGCGGGGAATCAGAGGCCGGGAATCAGAGGCCGGGAATCAGAGTTGGGGAATCAGAGTCCGGGAATCAGAGATGGGGAATCAGAGGCGGGGAATGAGATATGGGGAATCAGAGGCGGGGAATCGGAGGCAGGGAAACAGAGGCGAGGAATCAGATATGGGGAATCAGAGGTGGCGAATCAAAGGCGGTGAATCAGATATGGGGAATCAGAGGCGGGGAATCAGAGGCGGGGAAACAGAGGCGAGGAATCAGATATGGGGAATCTGAGGTGGCGAATCAAAGGCGGTGAATCAGAGATGGGGAATCAGAGGCGGGTAATCAGAGGCAGGGAATCAAACACGGGGAATCAGAGGCGGTGAATCAGAGCTGGGGAATCAGAGGCGGGGAATCAGAGGCAGGGAATCAGATGTGCGGAATCAGAGATGGGGAATCAGAGGCAGGGAATCAGAGGCGGGGAATCAGACATGGGGAATCAGAAGCGGGGGATCAGAGGTGGTGAATCAGAGGTGGGGAATCAGAGGTGGGGAATCAGAGGCAGGGAATCAGACGCGGGGATTCAGAGGCGGGGAATCAGAGCTGGGGAATCAGAGGCGGGGTATCAGAGTTGGTGAATCAGAGGCGGGGAATCAGATATGGGTAAACAGAGGCGGGGAATCTGAGGCAGGGAAACGGAGGCGGGGAATCAGATATGGGGAATCAGAGGAGGGGAATCAGAGGTTGGGTATCAGAGGCAGGGAATCAGAGGTGGGGATTCAGAGGCAGGGAATCAGATGCGGGGAATCAGAGGCTGGGATTCAGAGCTGGGGAATCAGAGCGGGGAATCAGAGTTGGGGAATCAGAGGCGGGGAATTAGATATGGGGAAACAGAGGAGGGGAATCAGAGGTTGGGAATCAGAGGCAGGGAATCAGAGGTGGGGATTCAGAGGCAGGGAATCAGATGCGGGGAATCAGAGGCGGGGATTCAGAGCTGGGGAATCAGAGCGGGGAATCAGAGTTGGGGAATCAGAGGCGGGGAAAAAGAGGCGGGGAATCAGATATGGGGAATCAGAGGTGGGGAATCAGAGGCAGGGAATCAGATGTGTGGAATCAGAGATGGGGAATCAGAGGCGGTGAATCAGAATCAGAAGCGGGGAATCAGAGGCTGGGAATCAGAGGCCGGGAATCAGATGCAGGGAATAGGAGGCCGGGAATCAGAGGTGGGGAATCAGAGTCCGGGAATCAGAGGCGGGGAAACAAAGGCTGGGAATCAGATATGGGGAATCAGAGGTGGCGAATCAAAGGCGGTGAATCAGAGATGGGGAATCAGAGGCGGGGAATTAGAGGCAGGTAATCAAACACGGGGAATCAGAGGCGGGGAATCAGAGCTGGTGAATCAGATGCGGGGAATCAGATTTGGGGAATCGGAGGTGGGGAATCAGATATTGGGAAACAGAGGTGGGGAAACAGAGGCGGGGAAACAGAGGCGGGGAATCAGATATGGGGAATCAGAGGCGGGGAAACAGAGGTTGGGAATCAGAGGCAGGGAATCAGAGGCGGGGAATCAGAGGCGGGGAATCAGAGGCAGGGAATCAGATATGGGGAATCAGAGGCGGGGAATCAGAGACGGGGAAACAGAGGCGGGGAATCAGATATGGGGAATCAGAGGTGGCGAATCAAAGGCGGTGAATCAGAGGCAGGGAATCAGATATGGGGAATCAGAGGTAGCGAATCAGAGGTGGGGATTCAGAGGTTGGGAATCAGAGGCATGGAATCAGAGGCGGGGCATCAGAGGCGGGGAAACAGAGGCGGGGAATAAGACATGGTGAATCAGAGGCTGGGAATCAGACGCGGGGAATCAGAGGTGGGGAATCAGAGCTGGGGAATCAGAGGCGGGGTATCAGAGTTGGGGAATCAGAGGCGGGGAATCAGATATGGGGAAACAGAGGCGGGGAATCAGAGGCAGGGAAACAGAGGCGGGGAATCAGATATGGGGAATCAGAGGAGGGGTATCAGAGGTTGGGAATCAGAGGCAGGGAATCAGAGGTGGGGATTCAGATGCAGGGAATCAGATGCGGGGAATCTGAGGCGGGGATTCAGAGCAGGGGAATCAGTGCGGGGAATCAGAGTTGGGGAATCAGAGGCGGGGAATTAGATATGGGGAAACAGAGGCGGGGAATCAGATATGGGGAATCAGAGGTGGGGAATCGGAGGCGGGGAATTAGAGGCAGGGAATCAAACACGGGGAATCAGAGGCGGGGAATCAGAGCAGGGGAATCAGAGGCGGGGAATCTGAGGTGGGGAATCAGAGGCGGGGAATCAGATATTGGGAAACAGAGGCGGGGAATCAGAGGCGGGGAAACAGAGGCGGGGAATCAGATATGGGGAATCAGAGGTGGGGAATCAGAGGTTGGGAATGAGAGGCAGGGAATCAGAGGCAGGGAATCAGAGGCGGGGAATCAGAGGCAGGGAATCAGATGTGCGGAATCAGAGATGGGGAATCAGAGGCAGGGAATCAGAGGCGGGGAATCAGAGGCTGGGAATCAGAGGCCGGGAATCAGAGGCCGGGAAACAGAGTCCGGGAATCAGAGGTGGGGAATAAGAGGCAGGGAATCAGATGTGCGGAATCAGAGATGGGGAATCAGAGGCAGGGAATCAGAAGCGGGGAATCAGAGGCGGGGAATCAGAGACAGGGAATCAGAGGCCGGGAATGAGAGGCCGGGAATGAGAGGCCGGGAATCAGAGGCCGGGAATCAGAGGTGGGGAATAAGAGGCCGGGAATCAGAGATGGGGAATCAGAGGCGGGGAATCACATATGGGGAAACAGAGGCGGGGAATCAGAGGCGGGGAAACAGATGCGGGGAATCAGATTTGGGGAATCAGAGGTGGGGAATCAGAGGTTGGGAATCAGAGGCCGGGAATCAGAGGCAGGGAATCAAACACGGGGAATCAGAGGAACGGAATCAGAGCTGGGGAATCAGAGGTGGGGAATCAGAGTTGGGGAATCAGAGGCGGGGAATCAGATATGGGGAAACAGAGGCGGGGAATCAGACGCGGGGTAACAGAGGCGGGGAATCAGATATGGGGAATCAGAGGTGGGGAATCAGAGGTTGGGAATCAGAGGCAGGGAATCAGAGGCAGGGAATCAGAGGCGGGGATTCAGAGGCAGGGAATCAGATGTGCGGAATCAGAGATGGGGAATCAGAGGCAGGGAATCAGAGGCGGGGAATCAGAGGCGGGGAATCAGAGGCCGGGAATCAGAGGCCGTGAATGAGAGGCCGGGAATGAGAGGCCGGGAATCAGAGGTCGGGAATCAGAGGCCGGGAATCAGAGGTGGGGTATAAGAGGCAGGGAATCAGATGTGCAGAATCAGAGATGCGGAATCAGAGGCAGGGAATCAGAGTCGGGGAATCAGAGGTGGGGAATCAGAGGACGGGAATCAGAGGCCGGGAATGAGAGGTCGGGAATCAGAGGCCGGGAATCAGATGCCGGGAATCAGAGGTGGGGAATAAGAGGCCGGGAATCAGAGGCGGGGAATCAGACGCGGGGAATCAGAGGTGGTGAATCAAAGCTGGGGAATCAGAGGCGGGGAATCAGTGTTGGGGAATCAGAGGCGGGGAATCAGATATGAGGAAACAGAGGCAGGGAATCAGAGGCGGGTAAACAGAGGCGGGGAATCAGATATGGGGAAACAGAGGTTGGGAATCAGAGGCATGGAATCAGAGGCGGGGCATCAGAGGCTGGGGATCAGAGGCAGGGAATCAGATGTGCGGAATCAGAGATAGGGAATCAGAGGTGGGGAATCAGAGTCCGGGAATCAGAGATGGGGAATCAGAGGCGGGGAATCAGAGGCGGGGAAACATAGGTGGGGAATAAGATATGGGGAATCAGAGCTGGGGAATCAGAGGCGGGGAATCAGAGTTGCGGAATCAGAGGCGGGGAATCAGATATGGGGAAACAGAGGCGGGGAATCAGAGGTGGTGAAACAGAGGCGGGGAATCAGATATGGAGAATCAGAGGTGGGGAATAAGAGGCAGGGAATCAGATGTGCAGAATCAGGGTTGGGGAATCAGAGGCGGGGAATCAGATATGGGGTAACAGAGGCTGGGAATCAGAGGCAGGGAAACGGAGGCGGGGAATCAGATATGGGGAATTAGAGGAGGGGAATCAGAGGTTGGGAATCAGAGGCAGGGAATCAGAGGTGGGGATTCAGAGGCAGGGAATCAGATGCGGGGAATCAGAGGCGGGGATTCAGAGCTGGGGAATCAGAGCGGGGAATCAGAGTTGGGGAATCAGAGGCGGGGAATTAGATATGGGGAAACAGAGGCTGGGAATCAGAGGCGGGGAAACAGAGGAGGGGAATCAGATATGGGGAATCAGAGTTGGGGAATCAGAGGCAGGGAATCAGATGTGTGGAATCAGAGATGGGAAATCAGAGGCAGGGAATCAGAATCAGATGCGGGGAATCAGAGGCCGGGAATCAGAGGCCGGATATCAGAGTTGGGGATCAGAGTCCGGGAATCAGAGATGGGGAATCAGAGGCGGGGAATGAGATATGGGGAATCAGAGGCGGGGAATCGGAGGCGGGGAAACAGAGGCGAGGAATCAGATATGGGGAATCAGAGGTGGCGAATCAAAGGCGGTGAATCAGAGATGGGGAATCAGAGGCGGGGAATCAGAGGCAGGGAATCAAACACGGGGAATCAGAGGCGGGGAATCAGAGCTGGGGAATCAGAGGCGGGGAATCAGAGTTGGGGAATCAGAGGCGGGGAATCAGATATGGGGAAACAGTGGCGGGGAATCAGAGGCGGGGAAACAGAGGCGGGGAATCAGATATGGGGAATCAGAGGTGGGTAATCAGAGTTTGGGAATTAGATGCAGGGAATCAGAGGTGGGGAATCAGAGGCGGGGAATCAGAGGCAGGGAATCAGATGTGCGGAATCAGAGATGGGGAATCAGAGGCAGGGAATCAGAGGCGGGGAATCAGACATGGGGAATCAGAGGCGGGGGATCAGAGGTGGTGAATCAGAGATGGGGAATCAGAGGTGGGGAATCAGAGGCAGGGAATCAACGCGGGGAATCAGAGGCGGGGAATCAGAGCTGGGGAATCAGAGGCGGGGTATCAGAGTTGGGGAATCAGAGGCGGGGAATCAGATATGGGGAAACAGAGGCGGGGAATCAGAGGCAGGGAAACGGAGGCGGGGAATCAGATATGGGGAATCAGAGGAGGGGAATCAGAGGTTGGGAATCAGAGGCAGAGAATCAGAGGTGGGGATTCAGAGGCAGGGAATCTGATGCGGGGAATCAGAGGCGGGGATTCAGAGCTGGGTAATCAGAGGCGGAGAAGTAGATATGGGGAAACAGAGGCGGGAAATCAGAGGTGGGGAAACAGAGGCGGGGAATCAGATGTGTGGAATCAGAGATGGGGAATCAGAGGCGGTGAATCAGAATCAGAAGCAGGGAATCAGAGGCTGGGAATCAGAGGCCGGGAATCAGATGCAGGGAATAGGAGGCCGGGAATCAAATGTGGGGAATCAGAGTCCGGGAATCAGAGGCGGGGAATCAGAGGCGGGGAAACAAAGGCGGGGAATCAGATATGGGGAATCAGAGGTGGCGAATCAAAGGCGGTGAATCAGAGATGGGGAATCAGAGGCGGGGAATTAGAGGCAGGGAATCAAACACGGGGAATCAGAGGCGGGGAATCAGAGCTGGGGAATCAGAGGCGGGGAATCAGAGTTGGGGAATCAGAGGTGGGGAATCAGATATTGGGAAACAGAGGCGGGGAATCAGAGGCGGGGAAACAGAGGCGGGGAATCAGATATGGGGAATCAGAGGTGGGGAATCAGAGGTTGGGAATGAGAGGCAGGGAATCAGAGGCGGTGAATCAGAGGCGGGGAATCAGAGGCAGGGAATCAGATGTGCGGAATCAGAGATGGGGAATCAGAGTTAGGGAATCAGAGGCGGGGAATCAGAGGCTGGGAATCAGAGGCCGGGAATGAGAGGCCGGGTATCAGAGGCCGGGAATCAGAGGCCGGGAATCAGAGGCCGGGAAACAGAGGCCGGGAATCAGAGGTGGGGAATCAGAGGCCGGGAATCAGAGGCCGGGAAACAGAGGCCGGGAATCAGAGGTGGGGAATATGAGGCAGGGAATCAGATGTGCGGAATCAGAGGCGGGGAATCAGAGGCTGGGAATCAGAGGCCGGGAATGAGAGGCCGGGAATCAGAGGCCGGGAATCAGACGCCGGGAATCAGAGGCCGGGAATCAGAGGCCGGGAATCAGAGGCCGGGAATCAGAGGCCAGGAAACAGAGGCCGGGAATCAGAGGTGGGGAATATGAGGCAGGGAATCAGATGTGCGGAATCAGAGATGGGGAATCAGAGGCAGGGAATCAGAAGCGGGGAATCAGAGGCGGGGAATCTGAGACAGGGAATCAGAGGCCGGGTATGAGAGGCCGGGAATCAGAGGCCGGGAATCAGAGGCCGGGAATCAGAGGTGGGGAATAAGAGGCCGGGAATCAGAGATGGGGAATCAGAGGCGGGGAATCAGAGGCGGGGAATCAGAGGCAGGGATTCAGACACGGGGAATCAGAGGCGGGGATTCAGAGCTGGGGAATCAGAGCGGGGAATCAGAGTTGGGGAATAAGAGGCCGGGAATCAGAGATGGGGAATCAGAGGCGGGGAATCAGAGGCGGGGAATCAGAGGCAGGGTATCAGATGCGGGGAATCAGAGGCGGGGATTCAGAGCTGGGGAATCAGAGCGGGGAATCAGAGTTGGGGAATCAGAGGCGGGGAATTAGAGGCGGGGAAACAGAGGCGGAGAATCAGAGGCAGGGAAACAGAGGCGGGGAATCAGATATGGGGAATGAGAGGCAGGGAATCAGAATCAGATGCGGGGAATCAGAGGCCGGGAATCAGAGGCCGGGAATCAGAGTTGGGGAATCAGAGTCCGGGAATCAGAGATGGGGAATCAGAGGCGGGGAATGAGATATGGGGAATCAGAGGCGGGGAATCGGAGGCGGGGAAACAGAGGCGAGGAATCAGATATGGGGAATCAGAGGTGGCGAATCAAAGGCGGTGAATCAGATATGGGGAATCAGAGGCGGGGAATCAGAGGCGGGGAAACAGAGGCGAGGAATCAGATATGGGGAATCTGAGGTGGCGAATCAAAGGCGGTGAATCAGAGATGGGGAATCAGAGGCGGGTAATCAGAGGAAGGGAATCAAACACGGGGAATCAGAGGCGGTGAATCAGAGCTGGGGAATCAGAGGCGGGGAATCAGAGGCAGGGAATCAGATGTGCGGAATCAGAGATGGGGAATCAGAGGCAGGGAATCAGAGGCGGGGAATCAGACATGGGGAATCAGAAGCGGGGGATCAGAGGTGGTGAATCAGAGGTGGGGAATCAGAGGTGGGGAATCAGAGGCAGGGAATCAGACGCGGGGATTCAGAGGCGGGGAATCAGAGCTGGGGAATCAGAGGCGGGGTATCAGAGTTGGTGAATCAGAGGCGGGGAATCAGATATGGGTAAACAGAGGCAGGGAATCTGAGGCAGGGAAACGGAGGCGGGGAATCAGATATGGGGAATCAGAGGAGGGGAATCAGAGGTTGGGAATCAGAGGCAGGGAATCAGAGGTGGGGATTCAGAGGCAGGGAATCAGATGCGGGGAATCAGAGGCTGGGATTCAGAGCTGGGGAATCAGAGCGGGGAATCAGAGTTGGGGAATCAGAGGCGGGGAATTAGATATGGGGAAACAGAGGAGGGGAATCAGAGGTTGGGAATCAGAGGCAGGGAATCAGAGGTGGGGATTCAGAGGCAGGGAATCAGATGCGGGGAATCAGAGGCGGGGATTCAGAGCTGGGGAATCAGAGCGGGGAATCAGAGTTGGGGAATCAGAGGCGGGGAAACAGAGGCGGGGAATCAGATATGGGGAATCAGAGGTGGGGAATCAGAGGCAGGGAATCAGATGTGTGGAATCAGAGATGGGGAATCAGAGGCGGTGAATCAGAATCAGAAGCGGGGAATCAGAGGCTGGGAATCAGAGGCCGGGAATCAGATGCAGGGAATAGGAGGCCGGGAATCAGAGGTGGGGAATCAGAGTCCGGGAATCAGAGGCGGGGAAACAAAGGCTGGGAATCAGATATGGGGAATCAGAGGTGGCGAATCAAAGGCGGTGAATCAGAGATGGGGAATCAGAGGCGGGGAATTAGAGGCAGGTAATCAAACACGGGGAATCAGAGGCGGGGAATCAGAGCTGGTGAATCAGATGCGGGGAATCAGATTTGGGGAATCGGAGGCGGGGAATCAGATATTGGGAAACAGAGGTGGGGAAACAGAGGCGGGGAAACAGAGGCGGGGAATCAGATATGGGGTATCAGAGGCGGGGAAACAGAGGCGGGGAATCAGAGGCATGGAATCAGAGGTGGGGAATCAGAGGTTGGGAATCAGAGGCAGGGAATCAGAGGCGGGGAATCAGAGGCGGGGAATCAGAGGCAGGGAATCAGATATGGGGAATCAGAGGCGGGGAATCAGAGATGGGGAAACAGAGGCGGGGAATCAGATATGGGGAATCAGAGGTGGCGAATCAAAGGCGGTGAATCAGAGGCAGGGAATCAGATATGGGGAATCAGAGGTAGCGAATCAGAGGTGCGGATTCAGAGGTTGGGAATCAGAGGCATGGAATCAGAGGCGGGGCATCAGAGGCGGGGAAACAGAGGCGGGGAATAAGACATGGTGAATCAGAGGCTGGGAATCAGACGCGGGGAATCAGAGGTGGGGAATCAGAGCTGGGGAATCAGAGGCGGGGAATCAGAGTTGGGTAATCAGAGGCGGGGAATCAGATATGGGGAAACAGAGGCGGGGAATCAGAGGCAGGGAAACGGAGGCGGGGAATCAGATATGGGGAATCAGAGGAGGGGAATCAGAGGTTGGGAATCAGAGGCAGGGAATCAGAGGTGGGGATTCAGATGCAGGGAATCAGATGCGGGGATTCTGAGGCGGGCATTCAGAGCTGGGGAATCAGTGCGGGGAATCAGAGTTGGGGAATCAGAGGCGGGGAATTAGATATGGGGAAACAGAGGCGGGGAATCAGATATGGGGAATCAGAGGTGGGGAATCAGAGGCGGGGAATTAGAGGCAGGGAATCAAACACGGGGAATCAGAGGCGGGGAATCAGAGCAGGGGAATCAGAGGCGGGGAATCTGAGGTGGGGAATCAGAGGCGGGGAATCAGATATTGGGAAACAGAGGCGGGGAATCAGAGGCGGGGAAACAGAGGCGGGGAATCAGATATGGGGAATCAGAGGTGGGGAATCAGAGGTTGGGAATGAGAGGCAGGGAATCAGAGGCGGGGAATCAGAGGCGGGGAATCAGAGGCAGGGAATCAGATGTGCGGAATCAGAGATGGGGAATCAGAGGCAGGGAATCAGAGGCGGGGAATCAGAGGCTGGGAATCAGAGGCCGGGAATCAGAGGCCGGGAAACAGAGTCCGGGAATCAGAGGTGGGGAATAAGAGGCAGGGAATCAGATGTGCGGAATCAGAGATGGGGAATCAGAGGCAGGGAATCAGAAGCGGGGAATCAGAGGCGGGGAATCAGAGACAGGGAATCAGAGGCCGGGAATGAGAGGCCGGGAATGAGAGGCCGGGAATCAGAGGCCGGGAATCAGAGGTGGGGAATAAGAGGCCGGGAATCAGAGATGGGGAATCAGAGGCGGGGAATCACATATGGGATATCAGAGGTGGCGAATCAAAGGCGGGGAATCAGATATGGGGAAACAGAGGCGGGGAATCAGAGGCGGGGAAACAGATGCGGGGAATCAGATTTGGGGAATCAGAGGTGGGGAATCAGAGGTTGGGAATCAGAGGCCGGGAATCAGAGGCAGGGAATCAAACACGGGGAATCAGAGGAAGGGAATCAGAGCTGGGGAATCAGAGGTGGGGAATCGGAGTTGGGGAATCAGAGGCGGGGAATCAGATATGGGGAAACAGAGGCGGGGAATCAGACGCGGGGTAACAGAGGCGTGGAATCAGATATGGGGAATCAGAGGTGGGGAATCAGAGGTTGGGAATCAGAGGCAGGGAATCAGAGGCAGGGAATCAGAGGCGGGGAATCAGAGGCAGGGAATCAGATGTGCGGAATCAGAGATGGGGAATCAGAGGCAGGGAATCAGAGGCGGGGAATCAGAGGCGGGGAATCAGAGGCCGGGAATCAGAGGCCGTGAATGAGAGGCCGGGAATGAGAGGCCGGGAATCAGAGGTCGGGAATCAGAGGCCGGGAATCAGAGGTGGGGTATAAGAGGCAGGGAATCAGATGTGCAGAATCAGAGATGCGGAATCAGAGGCAGGGAATCAGAGTCGGGGAATCAGAGGTGGGGAATCAGAGGACGGGAATCAGAGGCCGGGAATGAGAGGTCGGGAATCAGAGGCCGGGAATCAGATGCCGGGAATCAGAGGTGGGGAATAAGAGGCCGGGAATCAGAGGCGGGGAATCAGACGCGGGGAATCAGAGGTGGTGAATCAGAGCTGGGGAATCAGAGGCGGGGAATCAGTGTTGGGGAATCAGAGGCGGGGAATCAGATATGAGGAAACAGAGGCAGGGAATCAGAGGTGGGGAAACAGAGGCGGGGAATCAGATATGGGGAATCAGAGGTGGGGAATCAGAGGTTGGGAATTAGAGGCATGGAATCAGAGGCGGGGCATCAGAGGCTGGGGATCAGAGGCAGGGAATCAGATGTGCGGAATCAGAGATAGGGAATCAGAGATGGGGAATCAGAGGCGGGGAATCAGAGGCGGGGAAACATAGGTGGGGAATAAGATATGGGGAATCAGAGGTGGGGAATCAGAGGCGATGAATCAGAGATGGCGAATCAGAGGCGGGGAATCAGACGCGGGGAATCAGAGGCTGGGAATCAGACGCGGGGAATCAGAGGCGGGGAATCAGAGCTGGGGAATCAGAGGCGGGGAATCAAAGTTGGGGAATCAGAGGCGGATAATCAGATATGGGGAATCAGAGGAGGGGAATCAGAGGTTGGGAATCAGAGGCAGGGAATCAGAGGTGGGGATTCAGAGGCAGGGAATCAGATGCGGCGAATCAGAGGCGGGGAATGAGATATGGGGAATCAGAGGCGGGGAATCAGAGGCGGGGAAACAGAGGCGGGGAATCACATATGGGGAATCAGAGGTGGCGAATCAAAGGCGGTGATTCAGAGATGGGGAAGCAGAGGCGGGGAATCAGAGGCTGGTAATCAAACACGTGGAATCAGAGGCGGGGAATCAGAGCTGGGGAATCAGAGGCGGGGAATCAGAATTGGGGAATCAGAGGCGGGGAATCAGATATGGGGAAACAGAGGCGGGGAATCAGAGGCGGTGAAACAGAGGCGGGGAATCAGATATGGAGAATCAGAGGTGGGGAATAAGAGGCAGGGAATCAGATGTGCAGAATCAGGGTTGGGGAATCAGAGGCGGGGAATCAGATATGGGGTAACAGAGGCTGGGAATCAGAGGCAGGGAAACGGAGGCGGGGAATCAGATATGGGGAATTAGAGGAGGGGAATCAGAGGTTGGGAATCAGAGGCAGGGAATCAGAGGTGGGGATTCAGAGGCAGGGAATCAGATGCGGGGAATCAGAGGCGGGGATTCAGAGCTGGGGAATCAGAGCGGGGAATCAGAGTTGGGGAATCAGAGGCGGGGAATTAGATATGGGGAAACAGAGGAGGGGAATCAGAGGCGGGGAAACAGAGGAGGGGAATCAGATATGGGGAATCAGAGGTGGGGAATCAGAGGCAGGGAATCAGATGTGTGGAATCAGAGATGGGGAATCAGAGGCAGGGAATCAGAATCAGATGCGGGGAATCAGAGGCCGGGAATCAGAGGCCGGATATCAGAGTTGGGGATCAGAGTCCGGGAATCAGAGATGGGGAATCAGAGGCGGGGAATGAGATATGGGGAATCAGAGGCGGGGAATCGGAGGCGGGGAAACAGAGGCGAGGAATCAGATATGGGGAATCAGAGGTGGCGAATCAAAGGCGGTGAATCAGAGATGGGGAATCAGAGGCAGGGAATCAAACACGGGGAATCAGAGGCGGGGAATCAGAGCTGGGGAATCAGAGGCGGGGAATCAGAGTTGGGGAATCAGAGGCGGGGAATCAGATATGGGGAAACAGAGGCGGGGAATCAGAGGCGGGGAAACAGAGGCGGGGAATCAGATATGGGGAATCAGAGGTGGGTAATCAGAGTTTGGGAATTAGATGCAGGGAATCAGAGGGTGGGAATCAGAGGCGGGGAATCAGAGGCAGGGAATCAGATGTGCGGAATCAGAGATGGGGAATCAGAGGCAGGGAATCAGAGGCGGGGAATCAGACATGGGGAATCAGAGGCGGGGGATCAGAGGTGGTGAATCAGAGATGGGGAATCAGAGGTGGGGAATCAGAGGCAGGGAATCAACGCGGGGAATCAGAGGCGGGGAATCAGAGCTGGGGAATCAGAGGCGGGGTATCAGAGTTGGGGAATCAGAGGCGGGGAATCAGATATGGGGAAACAGAGGCGGGGAATCAGAGGCAGGGAAACGGAGGCGGGGAATCAGATATGGGGAATCAGAGGAGGGGAATCAGAGGTTGGGAATCAGAGGCAGAGAATCAGAGGTGGGGATTCAGAGGCAGGGAATCAGATGCTGGGAATCAGAGGCGGGGATTCAGAGCTGGGTAATCAGAGGCGGAGAAGTAGATATGGGGAAACAGAGGCGGGAAATCAGAGGTGGGGAAACAGAGGCGGGGAATCAGATGTGTGGAATCAGAGATGGGGAATCAGAGGCGGTGAATCAGAATCAGAAGCAGGGAATCAGAGGCTGGGAATCAGAGGCCGGGAATCAGATGCAGGGAATAGGAGGCCGGGAATCAAATGTGGGGAATCAGAGTCCGGGAATCAGAGGCGGGGAATCAGAGGCGGGGAAACAAAGGCGGGGAATCAGATATGGGGAATCAGAGGTGGCGAATCAAAGGCGGTGAATCAGAGATGGGGAATCAGAGGCGGGGAATTAGAGGCAGGGAATCAAACACGGGGAATCAGAGGCGGGGAATCAGAGCTGGGGAATCAGAGGCGGGGAATCAGAGTTGGGGAATCAGAGGTGGGGAATCAGATATTGGGAAACAGAGGCGGGGAATCAGAGGCGGGGAAACAGAGGCGGGGAATCAGATATGGGGAATCAGAGGTGGGGAATCAGAGGTTGGGAATGAGAGGCAGGGAATCAGAGGCGGTGAATCAGAGGCGGGGAATCAGAGGCAGGGAATCAGATGTGCGGAATCAGAGATGGGGAATCAGAGTTAGGGAATCAGAGGCGGGGAATCAGAGGCTGGGAATCAGAGGCCGGGAATGAGAGGCCGGGTATCAGAGGCCGGGAATCAGAGGCCGGGAATCAGAGGCCGGGAAACAGAGGCCGGGAATCAGAGGTGGGGAATCAGAGGCCGGGAATCAGAGGCCGGGAAACAGAGGCCGGGAATCAGAGGTGGGGAATATGAGGCAGGGAATCAGATGTGCGGAATCAGAGGCGGGGAATCAGAGGCTGGGAATCAGAGGCCGGGAATGAGAGGCCGGGAATCAGAGGAGGCCGGGAATCAGACGCCGGGAATCAGAGGCCGGGAATCAGAGGCCGGGAATCAGAGGCCGGGAATCAGAGGCCAGGAAACAGAGGCCGGGAATCAGAGGTGGGGAATATGAGGCAGGGAATCAGATGTGCGGAATCAGAGATGGGGAATCAGAGGCAGGGAATCAGAAGCGGGGAATCAGAGGCGGGGAATCTGAGACAGGGAATCAGAGGCCGGGTATGAGAGGCCGGGAATCAGAGGCCGGGAATCAGAGGCCGGGAATCAGAGGTGGGGAATAAGAGGCCGGGAATCAGAGATCGGGAATCAGAGGCGGGGAATCAGAGGCGGGGAATCAGAGGCGGGGAATCAGATATGGGTAAACAGAGGCGGGGAATCAGAGGCAGGGAAACGGAGGCGGGGAATCAGATATGGGGAATCAGAGGAGGGGAATCAGAGGTTGGGAATCAGAGGCAGGGAATCAGAGGTGGGGATTCAGAGGCAGGGAATCAGATGCGGGGAATCAGAGGCTGGGATTCAGAGCTGGGGAATCAGAGCGGGGAATCAGAGTTGGGGAATCAGAGGCGGGGAATTAGATATGGGGAAACAGAGGAGGGGAATCAGAGGTTGGGAATCAGAGGCAGGGAATCAGAGGTGGGGATTCAGAGGCAGGGAATCAGATGCGGGGAATCAGAGGCGGGGGTTCAGAGCTGGGGAATCAGAGCGGGGAATCAGAGTTGGGGAATCAGAGGCGGGGAAACAGAGGCGGGGAATCAGATATGTGGAATCAGAGGTGGGGAATCAGAGGCAGGGAATCAGATGTGTGGAATCAGAGATGGGGAATCAGAGGCGGTGAATCAGAATCAGAAGCGGGGAATCAGAGGCTGGGAATCAGAGGCCGGGAATCAGATGCAGGGAATAGGAGGCCGGGAATCAGAGGTGGGGAATCAGAGTCCGGGAATCAGAGGCGGGGAAACAAAGGCTGGGAATCAGATATGGGGAATCAGAGGTGGCGAATCAAAGGCGGTGAATCAGAGATGGGGAATCAGAGGCGGGGAATTAGAGGCAGGTAATCAAACACGGGGAATCAGAGGCGGGGAATCAGAGCTGGTGAATCAGATGCGGGGAATCAGATTTGGGGAATCGGAGGCGGGGAATCAGATATTGGGAAACAGAGGCGGGGAATCAGAGGCGGGGAAACAGAGGCGGGGAATCAGATATGGGGAATCAGAGGCGGGGAAACAGAGGCGGGGAATCAGAGGCATGGAATCAGAGGTGGGGAATCAGAGGTTGGGAATCAGAGGCAGGGAATCAGAGGCGGGGAATCAGAGGCGGGGAATCAGAGGCAGGGAATCAGATATGGGGAATCAGAGGCGGGGAATCAGAGACGGGGAAACAGAGGCGGGGAATCAGATATGGGGAATCAGAGGCGGGGAATCAGAGTTGGGGAATCAGAGGCGGGGAATCAGATATGGGGAAACAGAGGCGGGGAATCAGAGGCAGGGAAACGAAGGCGGGGAATCAGATATGGGGAATCAGAGGAGGGGAATCAGAGGTTGGGAATCAGAGGCAGGGAATCAGAGGTGGGGATTCTGATGCAGGGAATCAGATGCGGGGAATCTGAGGCGGGGATTCAGAGCTGGGGAATCAGTGCGGGGAATCAGAGTTGGGGAATCAGAGGCGGGGAATTAGATATGGGGAAACAGAGGCGGGGAATCAGATATGGGGAATCAGAGGTGGGGAATCAGAGGCGGGGAATTAGAGGCAGGGAATCAAACACAGGGAATCAGAGGCGGGGAATCAGAGCAGGGGAATCAGAGGCGGGGAATCAGAGGTGGGGAATCAGAGGCGGGGAATCAGATATTGGGAAACAGAGGCGGGGAATCAGAGGCGGGGAAACAGAGGCGGGGAATCAGATATGGGGAATCAGAGGTGGGGAATCAGAGGTTGGGAATGAGAGGCAGGGAATCAGAGGCGGGGAATCAGAGGCGGGGAATCAGAGGCAGGGAATCAGATGTGCGGAATCAGAGATGGGGAATCAGAGGCAGGGAATCAGAGGCGGGGAATCAGAGGCTGGGAATCAGAGGCCGGGAATCAGAGGCCGGGAAACAGAGTCCGGGAATCAGAGGTGGGGAATAAGAGGCAGGGAATCAGATGTGCGGAATCAGAGATGGGGAATCAGAGGCAGGGAATCAGAAGCGCGGAATCAGAGGTGGGGAATCAGAGACAGGGAATCAGAGGCCGGGAATGAGAGGCCGGGAATCAGAGGCCGGGAATCAGAGGCCGGGAATCAGAGGTGGGGAATAAGAGGCCGGGAATCAGAGATGGGGAATCAGAGGCGGTGAATCAGAGGCGGGGAATCAGAGGCAGGGATTCAGACACGGGGAATCAGAGGCGGGGATTCAGAGCTGGGGAATCAGAGCGGGGAATCAGAGTTGGGGAATAAGAGGCCGGGAATCAGAGATGGGGAATCAGAGGCGGGGAATCAGAGGCGGGGAATCAGAGGAAGGGAATCAGATGCGGGGAATCAGAGGCGGGGATTCAGAGCTGGGGAATCAGAGCGGGGAATCAGAGTTGGGGAATCAGAGGCGGGGAATTAGATATGGGGAAACAGAGGCGGGGAATCAGAGGCGGGGAAACAGACGCGGGGAATCAGATATGGGGAATCAGAGGTGGGGAATCAGAGGCAGGGAATCAGATGTGTGGAATCAGAGATGGGGAATCAGAGGCAGGGAATCAGAATCAGATGCGGGAAATCAGAGGCCGGGAATCAGAGGCCGGGAATCAGAGGCAGGTAATCAAACACGTGGAATCAGAGGCGGGGAATCAGAGCTGGGGAATCAGAGGCGGGGAATCAGAGTTGGGGAATCAGAGGCGGGGAATCAGATATGGGGAAACAGAGGCGGGGAATCAGAGGCGGGGAAACAGAGGCGGGGAATCAGATATGGAGAATCAGAGGTGGGGAATCAGAGGTTGGGAATCAGAGTCAGGGAATCAGTGGCGGGGAATCAGAGCCGGGGAATCAGAGGCAGGGAATCAGATATGGGGAATCAGAGGCGGGGAATCAGAGGCGGGGAAACAGAGGCGGGGAATCAGATATGGGGAATCAGAGGTGGCGAATCAAAGGCGGTAAATCAGAGGCAGGGAATCAGATATGGGGAATCAGAGGTAGCGAATCAGAGGTGGGGATTCAGAGGTTGGGAATCAGAGGCATGGAATCAGAGGCGGGGCATCAGAGGCGGGGAAACAGAGGCGGGGAATCAGAGGTGGGGAATCAGAGCTGGGGATTCAGAGGTGGTGAATCAGAGAAGGGGAATCAGAGGCTGGGAATCAGAGGCAGGGAATCAGACGCAGGGAATCAGAGGCGGGGAATCATAGCTGGCGAATTAGAGGCGGGGAATCAGATATGGGGAATCAGAGGCGGGGAATCAGAGTTGGGGAATCAGAGGCGGGGAATCGGAGGCGGGGAAACAGAGGCGAGGAATCAGAGCTGGGGAATCAGAGGCGGGGAATCAGAGTTGGGGAATCACAGGCGGGGAATTAGATATGGGGAAACAGAGGAGGGGAATCAGAGGTTGGGAATCAGAGGCAGGGAATCAGAGGTGGGGATTCAGAGGCAGGGAATCAGATGCGGGGAATCAGAGGCGGGGGTTCAGAGCTGGGGAATCAGAGCGGGGAATCAGAGTTGGGGAATCAGAGGCGGGGAAACAAAGGCTGGGAATCAGATATGGGGAATCAGAGGTGGCGAATCAAAGGCGGTGAATCAGAGATGGGGAATCAGAGGCGGGGAATTAGAGGCAGGTAATCAAACACGGGGAATCAGAGGCGGGGAATCAGAGCTGGTGAATCAGATGCGGGGAATCAGATTTGGGGAATCGGAGGCGGGGAATCAGATATTGGGAAACAGAGGCGGGGAATCAGAGGCGGGGAAACAGAGGCGGGGAATCAGATATGGGGAATCAGAGGCGGGGAAACAGAGGCGGGGAATCAGAGGCATGGAATCAGAGTTGGGGAATCAGAGGTTGGGAATCAGAGGCAGGGAATCAGAGGCGGGGAATCAGAGGCGGGGAATCAGAGGCAGGGAATCAGATATGGGGAATCAGAGGCGGGGAATCAGAGACGGGGAAACAGAGGCGGGGAATCAGATATGGGGAATCAGAGGTGGCGAATCAAAGGCGGTGAATCAGAGGCAGGGAATCAGATATGGGGAATCAGAGGTAGCGAATCAGAGGTGGGGATTCAGAGGTTGGGAATCAGAGGCATGGAATCAGAGGCGGGGCATCAGAGGCGGGAAACAGAGGCGGGGAATAAGACATGGTGAATCAGAGGCTGGGAATCAGATGCGGGGAATCAGAGGTGGGGAATCAGAGCTGGGGAATCAGAGGCGGGGAATCAGAGTTGGGGAATCAGAGGCGGGGAATCAGATATGGGGAAACAGAGGCGGGGAATCAGAGGCAGGGAAACGGAGGCGGGGAATCAGATATGGGGAATCAGAGGAGGGGAATCAGAGGTTGGGAATCAGAGGCAGGGAATCAGAGGTGGGGATTCAGATGCAGGGAATCAGATGCGGGGAATCTGAGGCGGGGAATCAGAGTTGGGGAATCAGAGGCGGGGAATAAGACATGGTGAATCAGAGGCTGGGAATCAGATGCGGGGAATCAGAGGTGGGGAATCAGAGCTGGGGAATCAGAGGCAGGGAATCAGATGTGCGGAATCAGAGATGGGGAATCAGAGGCAGGGAATCAGAAGCGCGGAATCAGAGGTGGGGAATCAGAGACAGGGAATCAGAGGCCGGGAATGAGAGGCCGGGAATCAGAGGCCGGGAATCAGAGGCCGGGAATCAGAGGTGGGGAATAAGAGGCCGGGAATCAGAGATGGGGAATCAGAGGCGGTGAATCAGAGGCGGGGAATCAGAGGCAGGGATTCAGACACGGGGAATCAGAGGCGGGGATTCAGAGCTGGGGAATCAGAGCGGGGAATCAGAGTTGGGGAATAAGAGGCCGGGAATCAGAGATGGGGAATCAGAGGCGGGGAATAAGAGGCGGGGAATCAGAGGAAGGGAATCAGATGCGGGGAATCAGAGGCGGGGATTCAGAGCTGGGGAATCAGAGCGGGGAATCAGAGTTGGGGAATCAGAGGCGGGGAATTAGATATGGGGAAACAGAGGCGGGGAATCAGAGGCGGGGAAACAGACGCGGGGAATCAGATATGGGGAATCAGAGGTGGGGAATCAGAGGCAGGGAATCAGATGTGTGGAATCAGAGATGGGGAATCAGAGGCAGGGAATCAGAATCAGATGCGGGAAATCAGAGGCCGGGAATCAGAGGCCGGGAATCAGAGGCAGGTAATCAAACACGTGGAATCAGAGGCGGGGAATCAGAGCTGGGGAATCAGAGGCGGGGAATCAGAGTTGGGGAATCAGAGGCGGGGAATCAGATATGGGGAAACAGAGGCGGGGAATCAGAGGCGGGGAAACAGAGGCGGGGAATCAGATATGGAGAATCAGAGGTGGGGAATCAGAGGTTGGGAATCAGAGTCAGGGAATCAGTGGCGGGGAATCAGAGCCGGGGAATCAGAGGCAGGGAATCAGATATGGGGAATCAGAGGCGGGGAATCAGAGGCGGGGAAACAGAGGCGGGGAATCAGATATGGGGAATCAGAGGTGGCGAATCAAAGGCGGTAAATCAGAGGCAGGGAATCAGATATGGGGAATCAGAGGTAGCGAATCAGAGGTGGGGATTCAGAGGTTGGGAATCAGAGGCATGGAATCAGAGGCGGGGCATCAGAGGCGGGGAAACAGAGGCGGGGAATCAGAGGTGGGGAATCAGAGCTGGGGATTCAGAGGTGGTGAATCAGAGAAGGGGAATCAGAGGCTGGGAATCAGAGGCAGGGAATCAGACGCAGGGAATCAGAGGCGGGGAATCATAGCTGGCGAATTAGAGGCGGGGAATCAGATATGGGGAATCAGAGGCGGGGAATCAGAGTTGGGGAATCAGAGGCGGGGAATCGGAGGCGGGGAAACAGAGGCGAGGAATCAGAGCTGGGGAATCAGAGGCGGGGAATCAGAGTTGGGGAATCACAGGCGGGGAATTAGATATGGGGAAACAGAGGAGGGGAATCAGAGGTTGGGAATCAGAGGCAGGGAATCAGAGGTGGGGATTCAGAGGCAGGGAATCAGATGCGGGGAATCAGAGGCGGGGGTTCAGAGCTGGGGAATCAGAGCGGGGAATCAGAGTTGGGGAATCAGAGGCGGGGAAACAAAGGCTGGGAATCAGATATGGGGAATCAGAGGTGGCGAATCAAAGGCGGTGAATCAAACACGGGGAATCAGAGGCGGGGAATCAGAGCTGGTGAATCAGATGCGGGGAATCAGATTTGGGGAATCGGAGGCGGGGAATCAGATATTGGGAAACAGAGGCGGGGAATCAGAGGCGGGGAAACAGAGGCGGGGAATCAGATATGGGGAATCAGAGGCGGGGAAACAGAGGCGGGGAATCAGAGGCATGGAATCAGAGTTGGGGAATCAGAGGTTGGGAATCAGAGGCAGGGAATCAGAGGCGGGGAATCAGAGGCGGGGAATCAGAGGCAGGGAATCAGATATGGGGAATCAGAGGCGGGGAATCAGAGACGGGGAAACAGAGGCGGGGAATCAGATATGGGGAATCAGAGGTGGCGAATCAAAGGCGGTGAATCAGAGGCAGGGAATCAGATATGGGGAATCAGAGGTAGCGAATCAGAGGTGGGGATTCAGAGGTTGGGAATCAGAGGCATGGAATCAGAGGCGGGGCATCAGAGGCGGGAAACAGAGGCGGGGAATAAGACATGGTGAATCAGAGGCTGGGAATCAGATGCGGGGAATCAGAGGTGGGGAATCAGAGCTGGGGAATCAGAGGCGGGGAATCAGAGTTGGGGAATCAGAGGCGGGGAATCAGATATGGGGAAACAGAGGCGGGGAATCAGAGGCAGGGAAACGGAGGCGGGGAATCAGATATGGGGAATCAGAGGAGGGGAATCAGAGGTTGGGAATCAGAGGCAGGGAATCAGAGGTGGGGATTCAGATGCAGGGAATCAGATGCGGGGAATCTGAGGCGGGGAATCAGAGTTGGGGAATCAGAGGCGGGGAATTAGATATGGGGAAACGGAGGCGGGGAATCAGATATGGGGAATCAGAGGTGGGGAATCAGAGGCGGGGAATTAGAGGCAGGGAATCAAACACAGGGAATCAGAGGCGGGGAATCAGAGCAGGGGAATCAGAGGCGGGGAATCAGAGGTGGGGAATCAGAGGCGGGGAATCAGAGGCATGGAATCAGAGGCGGGGCATCAGAGGCGGGGAAACATAGGTGGGGAATCAGATATGGGGAATCAGAGGTGGGGAATCAGAGGCGATGAATCAGAGATGGCGAATCAGAGGCGGGGAATCAGATGTGGGGATTCAGAGGCAGGGAATCAGATGCGGGGAATCAGAGGCGGGGATTCAGAGGTGGGGATTCAGAGGCAGGGAATCAGATGCGGGGAATCAGAGGCGGGGATTCAGAGCTGGGGAATCAGAGCGGGGAATCAGAGTTGGGGAATCAGAGGCGGGGAATTAGATATGGGGAAACAGAGGCGGGGAATCAGAGGCGGGGTAACAGAGGAGGGGAATCAGATATGGGGAATCAGAAGTGGGGAATCAGAGGCAGGGAATCAGATGTGTGGAATCAGAGATGGGGAATCAGAGGCAGGGAATCAGAATCAGATGCGGGGAATCAGAGGCCGGGAATCAGAGGCCGGATATCCGAGTTGGGGATCAGAGTCCGGGAATCAGAGATGGGGAATCAGAGGCGGGGAATGAGATATGGGGAATCAGAGGCGGGGAATCGGTGGCGGGGAAACAGAGGCGAGGAATCAGATATGGGGAATCAGAGGTGGCGAATCAAAGGCGGTGAATCAGAGATGGGGAATCAGAGGCGGGGAATCAGAGGCAGGGAATCAAACACGGGGAATCAGAGGCGGGGAATCAGAGCTGGGGAATCAGAGGCGGGGAATCAGAGTTGGGGAATCAGAGGCGGGTAATCAGATATGGGGAAACAGAGGCGGGGAATCAGAGGCGGGGAAACAGAGGCGGGGAATCAGATATGGGGAATCAGAGGTGGGTAATCAGAGTTTGGGAATTAGATGCAGGGAATCAGAGGCGGGGAATCAGAGGCGGGGAATCAGAGGCAGGGAATCAGATGTGCGGAATCAGAGATGGGGAATCAGAGGCAGGGAATCAGAGGCGGGGAATCAGACATGGGGAATCAGA
Source organism: Narcine bancroftii (assembly GCF_036971445.1). Classification (NCBI taxonomy): domain Eukaryota; kingdom Metazoa; phylum Chordata; class Chondrichthyes; order Torpediniformes; family Narcinidae; genus Narcine; species Narcine bancroftii. The sequence goes on along the minus strand of NC_091469.1, from coordinate 307,316,548 downwards.
GGCGGGGGATCAGAGGTGGTGAATCAGAGATGGGGAATCAGAGGTGGGGAATCAGAGGCAGGGAATCAACGCGGGGAATCAGAGGCGGGGAATCAGAGCTGGGGAATCAGAGGCGGGGTATCAGAGTTGGGGAATCAGAGGCGGGGAAACAGATATGGGGAAACAGAGGCGGGGAATCAGAGGCAGGGAAACGGAGGCGGGGAATCAGATATGGGGAATCAGAGGAGGGGAATCAGAGGTTGGGAATCAGAGGCAGAGAATCAGAGGTGGGGATTCAGAGGCAGGGAATCAGATGCGGGGAATCAGAGGCGGGGATTCAGAGCTGGGTAATCAGAGGCGGAGAAGTAGATATGGGGAAACAGAGGCGGGAAATCAGAGGTGGGGAAACAGAGGCGGGGAATCAGATGTGTGGAATCAGAGATGGGGAATCAGAGGCGGTGAATCAGAATCAGAAGCGGGGAATCAGAGGCTGGGAATCAGAGGCCGGGAATCAGATGCAGGAAATAGGAGGCCGGGAATCAAATGTGGGGAATCAGAGTCCGGGAATCAGAGGCGGGGAATCAGAGGCAGGGAAACAAAGGCGGGGAATCAGATATGGGGAATCAGAGGTGGCGAATCAAAGGCGGTGAATCGGAGATGGGGAATCAGAGGCGGGGAATTAGAGGCAGGGAATCAAACACGGGGAATCAGAGGCGGGGAATCAGAGCTGGGGAATCAGAGGCGGGGAATCAGAGTTGGGGAATCAGAGGTGGGGAATCAGATATTGGGAAACAGAGGTGGGGAATCAGAGGCGGGGAAACAAAGGCGGGGAATCAGATATGGGGAATCAGAGGTGGGGAATCAGAGGTTGGGAATGAGAGGCAGGGAATCAGAGGCGGTGAATCAGAGGCGGGGAATCAGAGGCAGGGAATCAGATGTGCGGAATCAGAGATTGGGAATCAGAGTTAGGGAATCAGAGGCGGGGAATCAGAGGCTGGGAATCAGAGGCCGGGAATGAAAGGCCGGGTATCAGAGGCCGGGAATCAGAGGCCGGGAATCAGAGGCCGGGAAACAGAGGCCGGGAATCAGAGGTGGGGAATCAGAGGCCGGGAATCAGAGGCCGGGAAACAGAGGCCGGGAATCAGAGGTGGGGAATATGAGGCAGGGAATCAGATGTGCGGAATCAGAGGCGGGGAATCAGAGGCTGGGAATCAGAGGCCGGGAATGAGAGGCCGGGAATCAGAGGCCGGGAATCAGAGGCCGGGAATCAGAGGCCGGGAATAAGAGGCCGGGAATCAGAGGCCGGGAATCAGAGGCCAGGAAACAGAGGCCGGGATTCAGAGGTGGGGAATATGAGGCAGGGAATCAGATGTGCGGAATCAGAGATGGGGAATCAGAGGCAGGGAATCAGAAGCGGGGAATCAGAGGCGGGGAATCTGAGACAGGGAATCAGAGGCCGGATATGAGAGGCCGGGAATCAGAGGCCGGGAATCAGAGGCCGGGAATCAGAGGTGGGGAATAAGAGGCCGGGAATCAGAGATGGGGAATCAGAGGCGGGGAATCAGAGGCGGGGAATCAGAGGCAGGGATTCAGACACGGGGAATCAGAGGCGGGGATTCAGAGCTGGGGAATCAGAGCGGGGAATCAGAGTTGGGGAATAAGAGGCCGGGAATCAGAGATGGGGAATCAGAGGCGGGGAATCAGAGGCGGGGAATCAGAGGCAGGGTATCAGATGCGGGGAATCAGAGGCGGGGATTCAGAGCTGGGGAATCAAAGCAGGGAATCAGAGTTGGGGAATCAGAGGCGGGGAATTAGATATGGGGAAACAGAGGCGGAGAATCAGAGGCAGGGAAACAGAGACGGGGAATCAGATATGGGGAATCAGAGGTGGGGAATCAGAGGCAGGGAATCAGATGTGTGGAATCAGAGATGGGGAATGAGAGGCAGGGAATCAGAATCAGATGCGGGGAATCAGAGGCCGGGAATCAGAGGCCGGGAATCAGAGTTGGGGAATCAGAGTCCGGGAATCAGAGATGGGGAATCAGAGGCTGGGAATGAGATATGGGGAATCAGAGGCGGGGAATCGGAGGCAGGGAAACAGAGGCGAGGAATCAGATATGGGGAATCAGAGGTGGCGAATCAAAGGCGGTGAATCAGATATGGGGAATCAGAGGCGGGGAATCAGAGGCGGGGAAACAGAGGCGAGGAATCAGATATGGGGAATCTGAGGTGGCGAATCAAAGGCGGTGAATCAGAGATGGGGAATCAGAGGCGGGTAATCAGAGGCAGGGAATCAAACACGGGGAATCAGAGGCGGTGAATCAGAGCTGGGGAATCAGAGGCGGGGAATCAGAGGCAGGGAATCAGATGTGCGGAATCAGAGATGGGGAATCAGAGGCAGGGAATCAGAGGCGGGGAATCAGACATGGGGAATCAGAAGCGGGGGATCAGAGGTGGTGAATCAGAGGTGGGGAATCAGAGGTGGGGAATCAGAGGCAGGGAATCAGACGCGGGGATTCAGAGGCGGGGAATCAGAGCTGGGGAATCAGAGGCGGGGTATCAGAGTTGGTGAATCAGAGGCGGGGAATCAGATATGGGTAAACAGAGGCGGGGAATCTGAGGCAGGGAAACGGAGGCGGGGAATCAGATATGGGGAATCAGAGGAGGGGAATCAGAGGTTGGGTATCAGAGGCAGGGAATCAGAGGTGGGGATTCAGAGGCAGGGAATCAGATGCGGGGAATCAGAGGCTGGGATTCAGAGCTGGGGAATCAGAGCGGGGAATCAGAGTTGGGGAATCAGAGGCGGGGAATTAGATATGGGGAAACAGAGGAGGGGAATCAGAGGTTGGGAATCAGAGGCAGGGAATCAGAGGTGGGGATTCAGAGGCAGGGAATCAGATGCGGGGAATCAGAGGCGGGGATTCAGAGCTGGGGAATCAGAGCGGGGAATCAGAGTTGGGGAATCAGAGGCGGGGAAACAGAGGCGGGGAATCAGATATGGGGAATCAGAGGTGGGGAATCAGAGGCAGGGAATCAGATGTGTGGAATCAGAGATGGGGAATCAGAGGCGGTGAATCAGAATCAGAAGCGGGGAATCAGAGGCTGGGAATCAGAGGCCGGGAATCAGATGCAGGGAATAGGAGGCCGGGAATCAGAGGTGGGGAATCAGAGTCCGGGAATCAGAGGCGGGGAAACAAAGGCTGGGAATCAGATATGGGGAATCAGAGGTGGCGAATCAAAGGCGGTGAATCAGAGATGGGGAATCAGAGGCGGGGAATTAGAGGCAGGTAATCAAACACGGGGAATCAGAGGCGGGGAATCAGAGCTGGTGAATCAGATGCGGGGAATCAGATTTGGGGAATCGGAGGCGGGGAATCAGATATTGGGAAACAGAGGTGGGGAAACAGAGGCGGGGAAACAGAGGCGGGGAATCAGATATGGGGAATCAGAGGCGGGGAAACAGAGGTTGGGAATCAGAGGCAGGGAATCAGAGGCGGGGAATCAGAGGCGGGGAATCAGAGGCAGGGAATCAGATATGGGGAATCAGAGGCGGGGAATCAGAGACGGGGAAACAGAGGCGGGGAATCAGATATGGGGAATCAGAGGTGGCGAATCAAAGGCGGTGAATCAGAGGCAGGGAATCAGATATGGGGAATCAGAGGTAGCGAATCAGAGGTGGGGATTCAGAGGTTGGGAATCAGAGGCATGGAATCAGAGGCGGGGCATCAGAGGCGGGGAAACAGAGGCGGGGAATAAGACATGGTGAATCAGAGGCTGGGAATCAGACGCGGGGAATCAGAGGTGGGGAATCAGAGCTGGGGAATCAGAGGCGGGGTATCAGAGTTGGGGAATCAGAGGCGGGGAATCAGATATGGGGAAACAGAGGCGGGGAATCAGAGGCAGGGAAACAGAGGCGGGGAATCAGATATGGGGAATCAGAGGAGGGGAATCAGAGGTTGGGAATCAGAGGCAGGGAATCAGAGGTGGGGATTCAGATGCAGGGAATCAGATGCGGGGAATCTGAGGCGGGGATTCAGAGCAGGGGAATCAGTGCGGGGAATCAGAGTTGGGGAATCAGAGGCGGGGAATTAGATATGGGGAAACAGAGGCGGGGAATCAGATATGGGGAATCAGAGGTGGGGAATCGGAGGCGGGGAATTAGAGGCAGGGAATCAAACACGGGGAATCAGAGGCGGGGAATCAGAGCAGGGGAATCAGAGGCGGGGAATCTGAGGTGGGGAATCAGAGGCGGGGAATCAGATATTGGGAAACAGAGGCGGGGAATCAGAGGCGGGGAAACAGAGGCGGGGAATCAGATATGGGGAATCAGAGGTGGGGAATCAGAGGTTGGGAATGAGAGGCAGGGAATCAGAGGCAGGGAATCAGAGGCGGGGAATCAGAGGCAGGGAATCAGATGTGCGGAATCAGAGATGGGGAATCAGAGGCAGGGAATCAGAGGCGGGGAATAAGAGGCTGGGAATCAGAGGCCGGGAATCAGAGGCCGGGAAACAGAGTCCGGGAATCAGAGGTGGGGAATAAGAGGCAGGGAATCAGATGTGCGGAATCAGAGATGGGGAATCAGAGGCAGGGAATCAGAAGCGGGGAATCAGAGGCGGGGAATCAGAGACAGGGAATCAGAGGCCGGGAATGAGAGGCCGGGAATGAGAGGCCGGGAATCAGAGGCCGGGAATCAGAGGTGGGGAATAAGAGGCCGGGAATCAGAGATGGGGAATCAGAGGCGGGGAATCACATATGGGGAATCAGAAGTGGCGAATCAAAGGCGGGGTTTCAGATATGGGGAAACAGAGGCGGGGAATCAGAGGCGGGGAAACAGATGCGGGGAATCAGATTTGGGGAATCAGAGGTGGGGAATCAGAGGTTGGGAATCAGAGGCCGGGAATCAGAGGCAGGGAATCAAACACGGGGAATCAGAGGAACGGAATCAGAGCTGGGGAATCAGAGGTGGGGAATCAGAGTTGGGGAATCAGAGGCGGGGAATCAGATATGGGGAAACAGAGGCGGGGAATCAGACGCGGGGTAACAGAGGCGGGGAATCAGATATGGGGAATCAGAGGTGGGGAATCAGAGGTTGGGAATCAGAGGCAGGGAATCAGAGGCATGGAATCAGAGGCGGGGATTCAGAGGCAGGGAATCAGATGTGCGGAATCAGAGATGGGGAATCAGAGGCAGGGAATCAGAGGCGGGGAATCAGAGGCGGGGAATCAGAGGCCGGGAATCAGAGGCCGTGAATGAGAGGCCGGGAATGAGAGGCCGGGAATCAGAGGTCGGGAATCAGAGGCCGGGAATCAGAGGTGGGGTATAAGAGGCAGGGAATCAGATGTGCAGAATCAGAGATGCGGAATCAGAGGCAGGGAATCAGAGTCGGGGAATCAGAGGTGGGGAATCAGAGGACGGGAATCAGAGGCCGGGAATGAGAGGTCGGGAATCAGAGGCCGGGAATCAGATGCCGGGAATCAGAGGTGGGGAATAAGAGGCCGGGAATCAGAGGCGGGGAATCAGACGCGGGGAATCAGAGGTGGTGAATCAGAGCTGGGGAATCAGAGGCGGGGAATCAGTGTTGGGGAATCAGAGGCGGGGAATCAGATATGAGGAAACAGAGGCAGGGCATCAGAGGCTGGGGATCAGAGGCAGGGAATCAGATGTGCGGAATCAGAGATAGGGAATCAGAGGTGGGGAATCAGAGTCCGGGAATCAGAGATGGGGAATCAGAGGCGGGGAATCAGAGGCGGGGAAACATAGGTGGGGAATAAGATATGGGGAATCAGAGGTGGGGAATCAGAGGCGATGAATCAGAGATGGCGAATCAGAGGCGGGGAATCAGACGCGGGGAATCAGAGGCGGGGAATCAGACGCGGGGAATCAGAGGCGGGGAATCAGAGCTGGGGAATCAGAGGCGGGGAATCAAAGTTGGGGAATCAGAGGCGGATAATCAGATATGGGGAATCAGAGGAGGGGAATCAGAGGTTGGGAATCAGAGGCAGGGAATCAGAGGTGGGGATTCAGAGGCAGGGAATCAGATGCGGCGAATCAGAGGCGGGGAATGAGATATGGGGAATCAGAGGCGGGGAATCAGAGGCGGGGAAACAGAGGCGGGGAATCACATATGGGGAATCAGAGGTGGCGAATCAAAGGCGGTGATTCAGAGATGGGGAAGCAGAGGCGGGGAATCAGAGGCTGGTAATCAAACAAGTGGAATCAGAGGCGGGGAATCAGAGCTGGGGAATCAGAGGCGGGGAATCAGAGTTGGGGAATCAGAGGCGGGGAATCAGATATGGGGAAACAGAGGCGGGGAATCAGAGGTGGTGAAACAGAGGCGGGGAATCAGATATGGAGAATCAGAGGTGGGGAATAAGAGGCAGGGAATCAGATGTGCAGAATCAGGGTTGGGGAATCAGAGGCGGGGAATCAGATATGGGGTAACAGAGGCTGGGAATCAGAGGCAGGGAAACGGAGGCGGGGAATCAGATATGGGGAATTAGAGGAGGGGAATCAGAGGTTGGGAATCAGAGGCAGGGAATCAGAGGTGGGGATTCAGAGGCAGGGAATCAGATGCGGGGAATCAGAGGCGGGGATTCAGAGCTGGGGAATCAGAGCGGGGAATCAGAGTTGGGGAATCAGAGGCGGGGAATTAGATATGGGGAAACAGAGGCTGGGAATCAGAGGCGGGGAAACAGAGGAGGGGAATCAGATATGGGGAATCAGAGGTGGGGAATCAGAGGCAGGGAATCAGATGTGTGGAATCAGAGATGGGGAATCAGAGGCAGGGAATCAGAATCAGATGCGGGGAATCAGAGGCCGGGAATCAGAGGCCGGATATCAGAGTTGGGGATCAGAGTCCGGGAATCAGAGATGGGGAATCAGAGGCGGGGAATGAGATATGGGGAATCAGAGGCGGGGAATCGGAGGCGGGGAAACAGAGGCGAGGAATCAGATATGGGGAATCAGAGGTGGCGAATCAAAGGCGGTGAATCAGAGATGGGGAATCAGAGGCGGGGAATCAGAGGCAGGGAATCAAACACGGGGAATCAGAGGCGGGGAATCAGAGCTGGGGAATCAGAGGCGGGGAATCAGAGTTGGGGAATCAGAGGCGGGGAATCAGATATGGGGAAACAGTGGCGGGGAATCAGAGGCGGGGAAACAGAGGCGGGGAATCAGATATGGGGAATCAGAGGTGGGTAATCAGAGTTGGGGAATTAGATGCAGGGAATCAGAGGTGGGGAATCAGAGGCGGGGAATCAGAGGCAGGGAATCAGATGTGCGGAATCAGAGATGGGGAATCAGAGGCAGGGAATCAGAGGCGGGGAATCAGACATGGGGAATCAGAGGCGGGGGATCAGAGGTGGTGAATCAGAGATGGGGAATCAGAGGTGGGGAATCAGAGGCAGGGAATCAACGCGGGGAATCAGAGGCGGGGAATCAGAGCTGGGGAATCAGAGGCGGGGTATCAGAGTTGGGGAATCAGAGGCGGGGAATCAGATATGGGGAAACAGAGGCGGGGAATCAGAGGCAGGGAAACGGAGGCGGGGAATCAGATATGGGGAATCAGAGGAGGGGAATCAGAGGTTGGGAATCAGAGGCAGAGAATCAGAGGTGGGGATTCAGAGGCAGGGAATCAGATGCGGGGAATCAGAGGCGGGGATTCAGAGCTGGGTAATCAGAGGCGGAGAAGTAGATATGGGGAAACAGAGGCGGGAAATCAGAGGTGGGGAAACAGAGGCGGTGAATCAGATGTGTGGAATCAGAGATGGGGAATCAGAGGCGGTGAATCAGAATCAGAAGCAGGGAATCAGAGGCTGGGAATCAGAGGCCGGGAATCAGATGCAGGGAATAGGAGGCCGGGAATCAAATGTGGGGAATCAGAGTCCGGGAATCAGAGGCGGGGAATCAGAGGCGGGGAAACAAAGGCGGGGAATCAGATATGGGGAATCAGAGGTGGCGAATCAAAGGCGGTGAATCAGAGATGGGGAATCAGAGGCGGGGAATTAGAGGCAGGGAATCAAACACGGGGAATCAGAGGCGGGGAATCAGAGCTGGGGAATCAGAGGCGGGGAATCAGAGTTGGGGAATCAGAGGTGGGGAATCAGATATTGGGAAACAGAGGCGGGGAATCAGAGGCGGGGAAACAGAGGCGGGGAATCAGATATGGGGAATCAGAGGTGGGGAATCAGAGGTTGGGAATGAGAGGCAGGGAATCAGAGGCGGTGAATCAGAGGCGGGGAATCAGAGGCAGGGAATCAGATGTGCGGAATCAGAGATGGGGAATCAGAGTTAGGGAATCAGAGGCGGGGAATCAGAGGCTGGGAATCAGAGGCCGGGAATGAGAGGCCGGGTATCAGAGGCCGGGAATCAGAGGCCGGGAATCAGAGGCCGGGAAACAGAGGCCGGGAATCAGAGGTGGGGAATCAGAGGCCGGGAATCAGAGGCCGGGAAACAGAGGCCGGGAATCAGAGGTGGGGAATATGAGGCAGGGAATCAGATGTGCGGAATCAGAGGCGGGGAATCAGAGGCTGGGAATCAGAGGCCGGGAATGAGAGGCCGGGAATCAGAGGCCGGGAATCAGACGCCGGGAATCAGAGGCCGGGAATCAGAGGCCGGGAATCAGAGGCCGGGAATCAGAGGCCAGGAAACAGAGGCCGGGAATCAGAGGTGGGGAATATGAGGCAGGGAATCAGATGTGCGGAATCAGAGATGGGGAATCAGAGGCAGGGAATCAGAAGCGGGGAATCAGAGGCGGGGAATCTGAGACAGGGAATCAGAGGCCGGGTATGAGAGGCCGGGAATCAGAGGCCGGGAATCAGAGGCCGGGAATCAGAGGTGGGGAATAAGAGGCCGGGAATCAGAGATGGGGAATCAGAGGCGGGGAATCAGAGGCGGGGAATCAGAGGCAGGGATTCAGACACGGGGAATCAGAGGCGGGGATTCAGAGCTGGGGAATCAGAGCGGGGAATCAGAGTTGGGGAATAAGAGGCCGGGAATCAGAGATGGGGAATCAGAGGCGGGGAATCAGAGGCGGGGAATCAGAGGCAGGGTATCAGATGCGGGGAATCAGAGGCGGGGATTCAGAGCTGGGGAATCAGAGCGGGGAATCAGAGTTGGGGAATCAGAGGCGGGGAATTAGATATGGGGAAACAGAGGCGGAGAATCAGAGGCAGGGAAACAGAGGCGGGGAATCAGATATGGGGAATGAGAGGCAGGGAATCAGAATCAGATGCGGGGAATCAGAGGCCGGGAATCAGAGGCCGGGAATCAGAGTTGGGGAATCAGAGTCCGGGAATCAGAGATGGGGAATCAGAGGCGGGGAATGAGATATGGGGAATAAGAGGCGGGGAATCGGAGGCGGGGAAACAGAGGCGAGGAATCAGATATGGGGAATCAGAGGTGGCGAATCAAAGGCGGTGAATCAGATATGGGGAATCAGAGGCGGGGAATCAGAGGCGGGGAAATAGAGGCGAGGAATCAGATATGGGGAATCTGAGGTGGCGAATCAAAGGCGGTGAATCAGAGATGGGGAATCAGAGGCGGGTAATCAGAGGAAGGGAATCAAACACGGGGAATCAGAGGCGGTGAATCAGAGCTGGGGAATCAGAGGCGGGGAATCAGAGGCAGGGAATCAGATGTGCGGAATCAGAGATGGGGAATCAGAAGCAGGGAATCAGAGGCGGGGAATCAGACATGGGGAATCAGAAGCGGGGGATCAGAGGTGGTGAATCAGAGGTGGGGAATCATACGCGGGGATTCAGAGGCGGGGAATCAGAGCTGGGGAATCAGAGGCGGGGTATCAGAGTTGGTGAATCAGAGGCGGGGAATCAGATATGGGTAAACAGAGGCGGGGAATCTGAGGCAGGGAAACGGAGGCGGGGAATCAGATATGGGGAATCAGAGGAGGGGAATCAGAGGTTGGGAATCAGAGGCAGGGAATCAGAGGTGGGGATTCAGAGGCAGGGAATCAGATGCGGGGAATCAGAGGCTGGGATTCAGAGCTGGGGAATCAGAATCAGAAGCGGGGAATCAGAGGCTGGGAATCAGATGTGTGGAATCAGAGATGGGGAATCAGAGGCGGTGAATCAGAATCAGAAGCGGGGAATCAGAGGCTGGGAATCAGAGGCCGGGAATCAGATGCAGGGAATAGGAGGCCGGGAATCAGAGGTGGGGAATCAGAGTCCGGGAATCAGAGGCGGGGAAACAAAGGCTGGGAATCAGATATGGGGAATCAGAGGTGGCGAATCAAAGGCGGTGAATCAGAGATGGGGAATCAGAGGCGGGGAATTAGAGGCAGGTAATCAAACACGGGGAATCAGAGGCGGGGAATCAGAGCTGGTGAATCAGATGCGGGGAATCAGATTTGGGGAATCGGAGGCGGGGAATCAGATATTGGGAAACAGAGGCGGGGAATCAGAGGCGGGGAAACAGAGGCGGGGAATCAGATATGGGGAATCAGAGGCGGGGAAACAGAGGCGGGGAATCAGAGGCATGGAATCAGAGTTGGGGAATCAGAGGTTGGGAATCAGAGGCAGGGAATCAGAGGCGGGGAATCAGAGGCGGGGAATCAGAGGCAGGGAATCAGATATGGGGAATCAGAGGCGGGGAATCAGAGACGGGGAAACAGAGGCGGGGAATCAGATATGGGGAATCAGAGGTGGCGAATCAAAGGCGGTGAATCAGAGGCAGGGAATCAGATATGGGGAATCAGAGGTAGCGAATCAGAGGTGGGGATTCAGAGGTTGGGAATCAGAGGCATGGAATCAGAGGCGGGGCATCAGAGGCGGGAAACAGAGGCGGGGAATAAGACATGGTGAATCAGAGGCTGGGAATCAGATGCGGGGAATCAGAGGTGGGGAATCAGAGCTGGGGAATCAGAGGCGGGGAATCAGAATTGGGGAATCAGAGGCGGGGAATCAGATATGGGGAAACAGAGGCGGGGAATCAGAGGCAGGGAAACGGAGGCGGGGAATCAGATATGGGGAATCAGAGGAGGGGAATCAGAGGTTGGGAATCAGAGGCAGGGAATCAGAGGTGGGGATTCAGATGCAGGGAATCAGATGCGGGGAATCTGAGGCGGGGAATCAGAGTTGGGGAATCAGAGGCGGGGAATTAGATATGGGGAAACGGAGGCGGGGAATCAGATATGGGGAATCAGAGGTGGGGAATCAGAGGCGGGGAATTAGAGGCAGGGAATCAAACACAGGGAATCAGAGGCGGGGAATCAGAGCAGGGGAATCAGAGGCGGGGAATCAGAGGTGGGGAATCAGAGGCGGGGAATCAGAGGCATGGAATCAGAGGCGGGGCATCAGAGGCGGGGAAACATAGGTGGGGAATCAGATATGGGGAATCAGAGGTGGGGAATCAGAGGCGATGAATCAGAGATGGCGAATCAGAGGCGGGGAATCAGATGTGGGGATTCAGAGGCAGGGAATCAGATGCGGGGAATCAGAGGCGGGGATTCAGAGGTGGGGATTCAGAGGCAGGGAATCAGATGCGGGGAATCAGAGGCGGGGATTCAGAGCTGGGGAATCAGAGCGGGGAATCAGAGTTGGGGAATCAGAGGCGGGGAATTAGATATGGGGAAACAGAGGCGGGGAATCAGAGGCGGGGTAACAGAGGAGGGGAATCAGATATGGGGAATCAGAAGTGGGGAATCAGAGGCAGGGAATCAGATGTGTGGAATCAGAGATGGGGAATCAGAGGCAGGGAATCAGAATCAGATGCGGGGAATCAGAGGCCGGGAATCAGAGGCCGGATATCCGAGTTGGGGATCAGAGTCCGGGAATCAGAGATGGGGAATCAGAGGCGGGGAATGAGATATGGGGAATCAGAGGCGGGGAATCGGTGGCGGGGAAACAGAGGCGAGGAATCAGATATGGGGAATCAGAGGTGGCGAATCAAAGGCGGTGAATCAGAGATGGGGAATCAGAGGCGTGGAATCAGAGGCAGGGAATCAAACACGGGGAATCAGAGGCGGGGAATCAGAGCTGGGGAATCAGAGGCGGGGAATCAGAGTTGGGGAATCAGAGGCGGGTAATCAGATATGGGGAAACAGAGGCGGGGAATCAGAGGCGGGGAAACAGAGGCGGGGAATCAGATATGGGGAATCAGAGGTGGGTAATCAGAGTTTGGGAATTAGATGCAGGGAATCAGAGGCGGGGAATCAGAGGCGGGGAATCAGAGGCAGGGAATCAGATGTGCGGAATCAGAGATGGGGAATCAGAGGCAGGGAATCAGAGGCGGGGAATCAGACATGGGGAATCAGAGGCGGGGGATCAGAGGTGGTGAATCAGAGATGGGGAATCAGAGGTGGGGAATCAGAGGCAGGGAATCAACGCGGGGAATCAGAGGCGGGGAATCAGAGCTGGGGAATCAGAGGCGGGGTATCAGAGTTGGGGAATCAGAGGCGGGGAAACAGATATGGGGAAACAGAGGCGGGGAATCAGAGGCAGGGAAACGGAGGCGGGGAATCAGATATGGGGAATCAGAGGAGGGGAATCAGAGGTTGGGAATCAGAGGCAGAGAATCAGAGGTGGGGATTCAGAGGCAGGGAATCAGATGCGGGGAATCAGAGGCGGGGATTCAGAGCTGGGTAATCAGAGGCGGAGAAGTAGATATGGGGAAACAGAGGCGGGAAATCAGAGGTGGGGAAACAGAGGCGGGGAATCAGATGTGTGGAATCAGAGATGGGGAATCAGAGGCGGTGAATCAGAATCAGAAGCGGGGAATCAGAGGCTGGGAATCAGAGGCCGGGAATCAGATGCAGGGAATAGGAGGCCGGGAATCAAATGTGGGGAATCAGAGTCCGGGAATCAGAGGCGGGGAATCAGAGGCAGGGAAACAAAGGCGGGGAATCAGATATGGGGAATCAGAGGTGGCGAATCAAAGGCGGTGAATCAGAGATGGGGAATCAGAGGCGGGGAATTAGAGGCAGGGAATCAAACACGGGGAATCAGAGGCGGGGAATCAGAGCTGGGGAATCAGAGGCGGGGAATCAGAGTTGGGGAATCAGAGGTGGGGAATCAGATATTGGGAAACAGAGGTGGGGAATCAGAGGCGGGGAAACAAAGGCGGGGAATCAGATATGGGGAATCAGAGGTGGGGAATCAGAGGTTGGGAATGAGAGGCAGGGAATCAGAGGCGGTGAATCAGAGGCGGGGAATCAGAGGCAGGGAATCAGATGTGCGGAATCAGAGATTGGGAATCAGAGTTAGGGAATCAGAGGCGGGGAATCAGAGGCTGGGAATCAGAGGCCGGGAATGAAAGGCCGGGTATCAGAGGCCGGGAATCAGAGGCCGGGAATCAGAGGCCGGGAAACAGAGGCCGGGAATCAGAGGTGGGGAATCAGAGGCCGGGAATCAGAGGCCGGGAAACAGAGGCCGGGAATCAGAGGTGGGGAATATGAGGCAGGGAATCAGATGTGCGGAATCAGAGGCGGGGAATCAGAGGCTGGGAATCAGAGGCCGGGAATGAGAGGCCGGGAATCAGAGGCCGGGAATCAGAGGCCGGGAATCAGAGGCCGGGAATAAGAGGCCGGGAATCAGAGGCCGGGAATCAGAGGCCAGGAAACAGAGGCCGGGATTCAGAGGTGGGGAATATGAGGCAGGGAATCAGATGTGCGGAATCAGAGATGGGGAATCAGAGGCAGGGAATCAGAAGCGGGGAATCAGAGGCGGGGAATCTGAGACAGGGAATCAGAGGCCGGATATGAGAGGCCGGGAATCAGAGGCCGGGAATCAGAGGCCGGGAATCAGAGGTGGGGAATAAGAGGCCGGGAATCAGAGATGGGGAATCAGAGGCGGGGAATCAGAGGCGGGGAATCAGAGGCAGGGATTCAGACACGGGGAATCAGAGGCGGGGATTCAGAGCTGGGGAATCAGAGCGGGGAATCAGAGTTGGGGAATAAGAGGCCGGGAATCAGAGATGGGGAATCAGAGGCGGGGAATCAGAGGCGGGGAATCAGAGGCAGGGTATCAGATGCGGGGAATCAGAGGCGGGGATTCAGAGCTGGGGAATCAAAGCAGGGAATCAGAGTTGGGGAATCAGAGGCGGGGAATTAGATATGGGGAAACAGAGGCGGAGAATCAGAGGCAGGGAAACAGAGACGGGGAATCAGATATGGGGAATCAGAGGTGGGGAATCAGAGGCAGGGAATCAGATGTGTGGAATCAGAGATGGGGAATGAGAGGCAGGGAATCAGAATCAGATGCGGGGAATCAGAGGCCGGGAATCAGAGGCCGGGAATCAGAGTTGGGGAATCAGAGTCCGGGAATCAGAGATGGGGAATCAGAGGCTGGGAATGAGATATGGGGAATCAGAGGCGGGGAATCGGAGGCAGGGAAACAGAGGCGAGGAATCAGATATGGGGAATCAGAGGTGGCGAATCAAAGGCGGTGAATCAGATATGGGGAATCAGAGGCGGGGAATCAGAGGCGGGGAAACAGAGGCGAGGAATCAGATATGGGGAATCTGAGGTGGCGAATCAAAGGCGGTGAATCAGAGATGGGGAATCAGAGGCGGGTAATCAGAGGCAGGGAATCAAACACGGGGAATCAGAGGCGGTGAATCAGAGCTGGGGAATCAGAGGCGGGGAATCAGAGGCAGGGAATCAGATGTGCGGAATCAGAGATGGGGAATCAGAGGCAGGGAATCAGAGGCGGGGAATCAGACATGGGGAATCAGAAGCGGGGGATCAGAGGTGGTGAATCAGAGGTGGGGAATCAGAGGTGGGGAATCAGAGGCAGGGAATCAGACGCGGGGATTCAGAGGCGGGGAATCAGAGCTGGGGAATCAGAGGCGGGGTATCAGAGTTGGTGAATCAGAGGCGGGGAATCAGATATGGGTAAACAGAGGCGGGGAATCTGAGGCAGGGAAACGGAGGCGGGGAATCAGATATGGGGAATCAGAGGAGGGGAATCAGAGGTTGGGTATCAGAGGCAGGGAATCAGAGGTGGGGATTCAGAGGCAGGGAATCAGATGCGGGGAATCAGAGGCTGGGATTCAGAGCTGGGGAATCAGAGCGGGGAATCAGAGTTGGGGAATCAGAGGCGGGGAATTAGATATGGGGAAACAGAGGAGGGGAATCAGAGGTTGGGAATCAGAGGCAGGGAATCAGAGGTGGGGATTCAGAGGCAGGGAATCAGATGCGGGGAATCAGAGGCGGGGATTCAGAGCTGGGGAATCAGAGCGGGGAATCAGAGTTGGGGAATCAGAGGCGGGGAAACAGAGGCGGGGAATCAGATATGGGGAATCAGAGGTGGGGAATCAGAGGCAGGGAATCAGATGTGTGGAATCAGAGATGGGGAATCAGAGGCGGTGAATCAGAATCAGAAGCGGGGAATCAGAGGCTGGGAATCAGAGGCCGGGAATCAGATGCAGGGAATAGGAGGCCGGGAATCAGAGGTGGGGAATCAGAGTCCGGGAATCAGAGGCGGGGAAACAAAGGCTGGGAATCAGATATGGGGAATCAGAGGTGGCGAATCAAAGGCGGTGAATCAGAGATGGGGAATCAGAGGCGGGGAATTAGAGGCAGGTAATCAAACACGGGGAATCAGAGGCGGGGAATCAGAGCTGGTGAATCAGATGCGGGGAATCAGATTTGGGGAATCGGAGGCGGGGAATCAGATATTGGGAAACAGAGGTGGGGAAACAGAGGCGGGGAAACAGAGGCGGGGAATCAGATATGGGGAATCAGAGGCGGGGAAACAGAGGTTGGGAATCAGAGGCAGGGAATCAGAGGCGGGGAATCAGAGGCGGGGAATCAGAGGCAGGGAATCAGATATGGGGAATCAGAGGCGGGGAATCAGAGACGGGGAAACAGAGGCGGGGAATCAGATATGGGGAATCAGAGGTGGCGAATCAAAGGCGGTGAATCAGAGGCAGGGAATCAGATATGGGGAATCAGAGGTAGCGAATCAGAGGTGGGGATTCAGAGGTTGGGAATCAGAGGCATGGAATCAGAGGCGGGGCATCAGAGGCGGGGAAACAGAGGCGGGGAATAAGACATGGTGAATCAGAGGCTGGGAATCAGACGCGGGGAATCAGAGGTGGGGAATCAGAGCTGGGGAATCAGAGGCGGGGTATCAGAGTTGGGGAATCAGAGGCGGGGAATCAGATATGGGGAAACAGAGGCGGGGAATCAGAGGCAGGGAAACAGAGGCAGGGAATCAGAGGTGGGGATTCAGATGCAGGGAATCAGATGCGGGGAATCTGAGGCGGGGATTCAGAGCAGGGGAATCAGTGCGGGGAATCAGAGTTGGGGAATCAGAGGCGGGGAATTAGATATGGGGAAACAGAGGCGGGGAATCAGATATGGGGAATCAGAGGTGGGGAATCGGAGGCGGGGAATTAGAGGCAGGGAATCAAACACGGGGAATCAGAGGCGGGGAATCAGAGCAGGGGAATCAGAGGCGGGGAATCTGAGGTGGGGAATCAGAGGCGGGGAATCAGATATTGGGAAACAGAGGCGGGGAATCAGAGGCGGGGAAACAGAGGCGGGGAATCAGATATGGGGAATCAGAGGTGGGGAATCAGAGGTTGGGAATGAGAGGCAGGGAATCAGAGGCAGGGAATCAGAGGCGGGGAATCAGAGGCAGGGAATCAGATGTGCGGAATCAGAGATGGGGAATCAGAGGCAGGGAATCAGAGGCGGGGAATAAGAGGCTGGGAATCAGAGGCCGGGAATCAGAGGCCGGGAAACAGAGTCCGGGAATCAGAGGTGGGGAATAAGAGGCAGGGAATCAGATGTGCGGAATCAGAGATGGGGAATCAGAGGCAGGGAATCAGAAGCGGGGAATCAGAGGCGGGGAATCAGAGACAGGGAATCAGAGGCCGGGAATGAGAGGCCGGGAATGAGAGGCCGGGAATCAGAGGCCGGGAATCAGAGGTGGGGAATAAGAGGCCGGGAATCAGAGATGGGGAATCAGAGGCGGGGAATCACATATGGGGAATCAGAAGTGGCGAATCAAAGGCGGGGTTTCAGATATGGGGAAACAGAGGCGGGGAATCAGAGGCGGGGAAACAGATGCGGGGAATCAGATTTGGGGAATCAGAGGTGGGGAATCAGAGGTTGGGAATCAGAGGCCGGGAATCAGAGGCAGGGAATCAAACACGGGGAATCAGAGGAACGGAATCAGAGCTGGGGAATCAGAGGTGGGGAATCAGAGTTGGGGAATCAGAGGCGGGGAATCAGATATGGGGAAACAGAGGCGGGGAATCAGACGCGGGGTAACAGAGGCGGGGAATCAGATATGGGGAATCAGAGGTGGGGAATCAGAGGTTGGGAATCAGAGGCAGGGAATCAGAGGCATGGAATCAGAGGCGGGGATTCAGAGGCAGGGAATCAGATGTGCGGAATCAGAGATGGGGAATCAGAGGCAGGGAATCAGAGGCGGGGAATCAGAGGCGGGGAATCAGAGGCCGGGAATCAGAGGCCGTGAATGAGAGGCCGGGAATGAGAGGCCGGGAATCAGAGGTCGGGAATCAGAGGCCGGGAATCAGAGGTGGGGTATAAGAGGCAGGGAATCAGATGTGCAGAATCAGAGATGCGGAATCAGAGGCAGGGAATCAGAGTCGGGGAATCAGAGGTGGGGAATCAGAGGACGGGAATCAGAGGCCGGGAATGAGAGGTCGGGAATCAGAGGCCGGGAATCAGATGCCGGGAATCAGAGGTGGGGAATAAGAGGCCGGGAATCAGAGGCGGGGAATAAGACGCGGGGAATCAGAGGTGGTGAATCAGAGCTGGGGAATCAGAGGCGGGGAATCAGTGTTGGGGAATCAGAGGCGGGGAATCAGATATGAGGAAACAGAGGCAGGGCATCAGAGGCTGGGGATCAGAGGCAGGGAATCAGATGTGCGGAATCAGAGATAGGGAATCAGAGGTGGGGAATCAGAGTCCGGGAATCAGAGATGGGGAATCAGAGGCGGGGAATCAGAGGCGGGGAAACATAGGTGGGGAATAAGATATGGGGAATCAGAGGTGGGGAATCAGAGGCGATGAATCAGAGATGGCGAATCAGAGGCGGGGAATCAGACGCGGGGAATCAGAGGCGGGGA
The DNA here is from genome assembly GCF_036971445.1 of Narcine bancroftii. Lineage (NCBI taxonomy): Eukaryota > Metazoa > Chordata > Chondrichthyes > Torpediniformes > Narcinidae > Narcine > Narcine bancroftii. The sequence continues at coordinate 307,298,512 of NC_091469.1, read as the reverse complement.
ATCAGACGCGGGGAATCAGAGGCGGGGAATCAGAGCTGGGGAATCAGAGGCGGGGAATCAAAGTTGGGGAATCAGAGGCGGATAATCAGATATGGGGAATCAGAGGAGGGGAATCAGAGGTTGGGAATCAGAGGCAGGGAATCAGAGGTGGGGATTCAGAGGCAGGGAATCAGATGCGGCGAATCAGAGGCGGGGAATGAGATATGGGGAATCAGAGGCGGGGAATCAGAGGCGGGGAAACAGAGGCGGGGAATCACATATGGGGAATCAGAGGTGGCGAATCAAAGGCGGTGATTCAGAGATGGGGAAGCAGAGGCGGGGAATCAGAGGCTGGTAATCAAACACGTGGAATCAGAGGCGGGGAATCAGAGCTGGGGAATCAGAGGCGGGGAATCAGAGTTGGGGAATCAGAGGCGGGGAATCAGATATGGGGAAACAGAGGCGGGGAATCAGAGGTGGTGAAACAGAGGCGGGGAATCAGATATGGAGAATCAGAGGTGGGGAATAAGAGGCAGGGAATCAGATGTGCAGAATCAGGGTTGGGGAATCAGAGGCGGGGAATCAGATATGGGGTAACAGAGGCTGGGAATCAGAGGCAGGGAAACGGAGGCGGGGAATCAGATATGGGGAATTAGAGGAGGGGAATCAGAGGTTGGGAATCAGAGGCAGGGAATCAGAGGTGGGGATTCAGAGGCAGGGAATCAGATGCGGGGAATCAGAGGCGGGGATTCAGAGCTGGGGAATCAGAGCGGGGAATCAGAGTTGGGGAATCAGAGGCGGGGAATTAGATATGGGGAAACAGAGGCTGGGAATCAGAGGCGGGGAAACAGAGGAGGGGAATCAGATATGGGGAATCAGAGGTGGGGAATCAGAGGCAGGGAATCAGATGTGTGGAATCAGAGATGGGGAATCAGAGGCAGGGAATCAGAATCAGATGCGGGGAATCAGAGGCCGGGAATCAGAGGCCGGATATCAGAGTTGGGGATCAGAGTCCGGGAATCAGAGATGGGGAATCAGAGGCGGGGAATGAGATATGGGGAATCAGAGGCGGGGAATCGGAGGCGGGGAAACAGAGGCGAGGAATCAGATATGGGGAATCAGAGGTGGCGAATCAAAGGCGGTGAATCAGAGATGGGGAATCAGAGGCGGGGAATCAGAGGCAGGGAATCAAACACGGGGAATCAGAGGCGGGGAATCAGAGCTGGGGAATCAGAGGCGGGGAATCAGAGTTGGGGAATCAGAGGCGGGGAATCAGATATGGGGAAACAGTGGCGGGGAATCAGAGGCGGGGAAACAGAGGCGGGGAATCAGATATGGGGAATCAGAGGTGGGTAATCAGAGTTGGGGAATTAGATGCAGGGAATCAGAGGTGGGGAATCAGAGGCGGGGAATCAGAGGCAGGGAATCAGATGTGCGGAATCAGAGATGGGGAATCAGAGGCAGGGAATCAGAGGCGGGGAATCAGACATGGGGAATCAGAGGCGGGGGATCAGAGGTGGTGAATCAGAGATGGGGAATCAGAGGTGGGGAATCAGAGGCAGGGAATCAACGCGGGGAATCAGAGGCGGGGAATCAGAGCTGGGGAATCAGAGGCGGGGTATCAGAGTTGGGGAATCAGAGGCGGGGAATCAGATATGGGGAAACAGAGGCGGGGAATCAGAGGCAGGGAAACGGAGGCGGGGAATCAGATATGGGGAATCAGAGGAGGGGAATCAGAGGTTGGGAATCAGAGGCAGAGAATCAGAGGTGGGGATTCAGAGGCAGGGAATCAGATGCGGGGAATCAGAGGCGGGGATTCAGAGCTGGGTAATCAGAGGCGGAGAAGTAGATATGGGGAAACAGAGGCGGGAAATCAGAGGTGGGGAAACAGAGGCGGTGAATCAGATGTGTGGAATCAGAGATGGGGAATCAGAGGCGGTGAATCAGAATCAGAAGCAGGGAATCAGAGGCTGGGAATCAGAGGCCGGGAATCAGATGCAGGGAATAGGAGGCCGGGAATCAAATGTGGGGAATCAGAGTCCGGGAATCAGAGGCGGGGAATCAGAGGCGGGGAAACAAAGGCGGGGAATCAGATATGGGGAATCAGAGGTGGCGAATCAAAGGCGGTGAATCAGAGATGGGGAATCAGAGGCGGGGAATTAGAGGCAGGGAATCAAACACGGGGAATCAGAGGCGGGGAATCAGAGCTGGGGAATCAGAGGCGGGGAATCAGAGTTGGGGAATCAGAGGTGGGGAATCAGATATTGGGAAACAGAGGCGGGGAATCAGAGGCGGGGAAACAGAGGCGGGGAATCAGATATGGGGAATCAGAGGTGGGGAATCAGAGGTTGGGAATGAGAGGCAGGGAATCAGAGGCGGTGAATCAGAGGCGGGGAATCAGAGGCAGGGAATCAGATGTGCGGAATCAGAGATGGGGAATCAGAGTTAGGGAATCAGAGGCGGGGAATCAGAGGCTGGGAATCAGAGGCCGGGAATGAGAGGCCGGGTATCAGAGGCCGGGAATCAGAGGCCGGGAATCAGAGGCCGGGAAACAGAGGCCGGGAATCAGAGGTGGGGAATCAGAGGCCGGGAATCAGAGGCCGGGAAACAGAGGCCGGGAATCAGAGGTGGGGAATATGAGGCAGGGAATCAGATGTGCGGAATCAGAGGCGGGGAATCAGAGGCTGGGAATCAGAGGCCGGGAATGAGAGGCCGGGAATCAGAGGCCGGGAATCAGACGCCGGGAATCAGAGGCCGGGAATCAGAGGCCGGGAATCAGAGGCCGGGAATCAGAGGCCAGGAAACAGAGGCCGGGAATCAGAGGTGGGGAATATGAGGCAGGGAATCAGATGTGCGGAATCAGAGATGGGGAATCAGAGGCAGGGAATCAGAAGCGGGGAATCAGAGGCGGGGAATCTGAGACAGGGAATCAGAGGCCGGGTATGAGAGGCCGGGAATCAGAGGCCGGGAATCAGAGGCCGGGAATCAGAGGTGGGGAATAAGAGGCCGGGAATCAGAGATGGGGAATCAGAGGCGGGGAATCAGAGGCGGGGAATCAGAGGCAGGGATTCAGACACGGGGAATCAGAGGCGGGGATTCAGAGCTGGGGAATCAGAGCGGGGAATCAGAGTTGGGGAATAAGAGGCCGGGAATCAGAGATGGGGAATCAGAGGCGGGGAATCAGAGGCGGGGAATCAGAGGCAGGGTATCAGATGCGGGGAATCAGAGGCGGGGATTCAGAGCTGGGGAATCAGAGCGGGGAATCAGAGTTGGGGAATCAGAGGCGGGGAATTAGATATGGGGAAACAGAGGCGGAGAATCAGAGGCAGGGAAACAGAGGCGGGGAATCAGATATGGGGAATGAGAGGCAGGGAATCAGAATCAGATGCGGGGAATCAGAGGCCGGGAATCAGAGGCCGGGAATCAGAGTTGGGGAATCAGAGTCCGGGAATCAGAGATGGGGAATCAGAGGCGGGGAATGAGATATGGGGAATAAGAGGCGGGGAATCGGAGGCGGGGAAACAGAGGCGAGGAATCAGATATGGGGAATCAGAGGTGGCGAATCAAAGGCGGTGAATCAGATATGGGGAATCAGAGGCGGGGAATCAGAGGCGGGGAAATAGAGGCGAGGAATCAGATATGGGGAATCTGAGGTGGCGAATCAAAGGCGGTGAATCAGAGATGGGGAATCAGAGGCGGGTAATCAGAGGAAGGGAATCAAACACGGGGAATCAGAGGCGGTGAATCAGAGCTGGGGAATCAGAGGCGGGGAATCAGAGGCAGGGAATCAGATGTGCGGAATCAGAGATGGGGAATCAGAAGCAGGGAATCAGAGGCGGGGAATCAGACATGGGGAATCAGAAGCGGGGGATCAGAGGTGGTGAATCAGAGGTGGGGAATCAGACGCGGGGATTCAGAGGCGGGGAATCAGAGCTGGGGAATCAGAGGCGGGGTATCAGAGTTGGTGAATCAGAGGCGGGGAATCAGATATGGGTAAACAGAGGCGGGGAATCTGAGGCAGGGAAACGGAGGCGGGGAATCAGATATGGGGAATCAGAGGAGGGGAATCAGAGGTTGGGAATCAGAGGCAGGGAATCAGAGGTGGGGATTCAGAGGCAGGGAATCAGATGCGGGGAATCAGAGGCTGGGATTCAGAGCTGGGGAATCAGAGCGGGGAATCAGAGTTGGGGAATCAGAGGCGGGGAATTAGATATGGGGAAACAGAGGAGGGGAATCAGGGGTTGGGAATCAGAGGCAGGGAATCAGAGGTGGGGATTCAGAGGCAGGGAATCAGATGCGGGGAATCAGAGGCGGGGATTCAGAGCTGGGGAATCAGAGCGGGGAATCAGAGTTGGGGAATCAGAGGCGGGGAAACAGAGGCGGGGAATCAGATATGGGGAATCAGAGGTGGGGAATCAGAGGCAGGGAATCAGATGTGTGGAATCAGAGATGGGGAATCAGAGGCGGTGAATCAGAATCAGAAGCGGGGAATCAGAGGCTGGGAATCAGAGGCCGGGAATCAGATGCAGGGAATAGGAGGCCGGGAATCAGAGGTGGGGAATCAGAGTCCGGGAATCAGAGGCGGGGAAACAAAGGCTGGGAATCAGATATGGCGAATCAGAGGTGGCGAATCAAAGGCGGTGAATCAGAGATGGGGAATCAGAGGCGGGGAATTAGAGGCAGGTAATCAAACACGGGGAATCAGAGGCGGGGAATCAGAGCTGGTGAATCAGATGCGGGGAATCAGATTTGGGGAATCGGAGGCGGGGAATCAGATATTGGGAAACAGAGGTGGGGAAACAGAGGCGGGGAAACAGAGGCGGGGAATCAGATATGGGGTATCAGAGGCGGGGAAACAGAGGCGGGGAATCAGAGGCATGGAATCAGAGGTGGGGAATCAGAGGTTGGGAATCAGAGGCAGGGAATCAGAGGCGGGGAATCAGAGGCGGGGAATCAGAGGCAGGGAATCAGATATGGGGAATCAGAGGCGGGGAATCAGAGATGGGGAAACAGAGGCGGGGAATCAGATATGGGGAATCAGAGGTGGCGAATCAAAGGCGGTGAATCAGAGGCAGGGAATCAGATATGGGGAATCAGAGGTAGCGAATCAGAGGTGCGGATTCAGAGGTTGGGAATCAGAGGCATGGAATCAGAGGCGGGGCATCAGAGGCGGGGAAACAGAGGCGGGGAATAAGACATGGTGAATCAGAGGCTGGGAATCAGACGCGGGGAATCAGAGGTGGGGAATCAGAGCTGGGGAATCAGAGGCGGGGAATCAGAGTTGGGTAATCAGAGGCGGGGAATCAGATATGGGGAAACAGAGGCGGGGAATCAGAGGCAGGGAAACGGAGGCGGGGAATCAGATATGGGGAATCAGAGGAGGGGAATCAGAGGTTGGGAATCAGAGGCAGGGAATCAGAGGTGGGGATTCAGATGCAGGGAATCAGATGCGGGGAATCTGAGGCGGGCATTCAGAGCTGGGGAATCAGTGCGGGGAATCAGAGTTGGGGAATCAGAGGCGGGGAATTAGATATGGGGAAACAGAGGCGGGGAATCAGATATGGGGAATCAGAGGTGGGGAATCAGAGGCGGGGAATTAGAGGCAGGGAATCAAACACGGGGAATCAGAGGCGGGGAATCAGAGCAGGGGAATCAGAGGCGGGGAATCTGAGGTGGGGAATCAGAGGCGGGGAATCAGATATTGGGAAACAGAGGCGGGGAATCAGAGGCGGGGAAACAGAGGCGGGGAATCAGATATGGGGAATCAGAGGTGGGGAATCAGAGGTTGGGAATGAGAGGCAGGGAATCAGAGGCGGGGAATCAGAGGCGGGGAATCAGAGGCAGGGAATCAGATGTGCGGAATCAGAGATGGGGAATCAGAGGCAGGGAATCAGAGGCGGGGAATCAGAGGCTGGGAATCAGAGGCCGGGAATCAGAGGCCGGGAAACAGAGTCCGGGAATCAGAGGTGGGGAATAAGAGGCAGGGAATCAGATGTGCGGAATCAGAGATGGGGAATCAGAGGCAGGGAATCAGAAGCGGGGAATCAGAGGCGGGGAATCAGAGACAGGGAATCAGAGGCCGGGAATGAGAGGCCGGGAATGAGAGGCCGGGAATCAGAGGCCGGGAATCAGAGGTGGGGAATAAGAGGCCGGGAATCAGAGATGGGGAATCAGAGGCGGGGAATCACATATGGGATATCAGAGGTGGCGAATCAAAGGCGGGGAATCAGATATGGGGAAACAGAGGCGGGGAATCAGAGGCGGGGAAACAGATGCGGGGAATCAGATTTGGGGAATCAGAGGTGGGGAATCAGAGGTTGGGAATCAGAGGCCGGGAATCAGAGGCAGGGAATCAAACACGGGGAATCAGAGGAAGGGAATCAGAGCTGGGGAATCAGAGGTGGGGAATCAGAGTTGGGGAATCAGAGGCGGGGAATCAGATATGGGGAAACAGAGGCGGGGAATCAGACGCGGGGTAACAGAGGCGGGGAATCAGATATGGGGAATCAGAGGTGGGGAATCAGAGGTTGGGAATCAGAGGCAGGGAATCAGAGGCAGGGAATCAGAGGCGGGGAATCAGAGGCAGGGAATCAGATGTGCGGAATCAGAGATGGGGAATCAGAGGCAGGGAATCAGAGGCGGGGAATCAGAGGCGGGGAATCAGAGGCCGGGAATCAGACGCCGTGAATGAGAGGCCGGGAATGAGAGGCCGGGAATCAGAGGTCGGGAATCAGAGGCCGGGAATCAGAGGTGGGGTATAAGAGGCAGGGAATCAGATGTGCAGAATCAGAGATGCGGAATCAGAGGCAGGGAATCAGAGTCGGGGAATCAGAGGTGGGGAATCAGAGGACGGGAATCAGAGGCCGGGAATGAGAGGTCGGGAATCAGAGGCCGGGAATCAGATGCCGGGAATCAGAGGTGGGGAATAAGAGGCCGGGAATCAGAGGCGGGGAATCAGACGCGGGGAATCAGAGGTGGTGAATCAGAGCTGGGGAATCAGAGGCGGGGAATCAGTGTTGGGGAATCAGAGGCGGGGAATCAGATATGAGGAAACAGAGGCAGGGAATCAGAGGCGGGGAAACAGAGGCGGGGAATCAGATATGGGGAATCAGAGGTGGGGAATCAGAGGTTGGGAATTAGAGGCATGGAATCAGAGGCGGGGCATCAGAGGCTGGGGATCAGAGGCAGGGAATCAGATGTGCGGAATCAGAGATAGGGAATCAGAGATGGGGAATCAGAGGCGGGGAATCAGAGGCGGGGAAACATAGGTGGGGAATAAGATATGGGGAATCAGAGGTGGGGAATCAGAGGCGATGAATCAGAGATGGCGAATCAGAGGCGGGGAATCAGACGCGGGGAATCAGAGGCGGGGAATCAGACGCGGGGAATCAGAGGCGGGGAATCAGAGCTGGGGAATCAGAGGCGGGGAATCAAAGTTGGGGAATCAGAGGCGGATAATCAGATATGGGGAATCAGAGGAGGGGAATCAGAGGTTGGGAATCAGAGGCAGGGAATCAGAGGTGGGGATTCAGAGGCAGGGAATCAGATGCGGCGAATCAGAGGCGGGGAATGAGATATGGGGAATCAGAGGCGGGGAATCAGAGGCGGGGAAACAGAGGCGGGGAATCACATATGGGGAATCAGAGGTGGCGAATCAAAGGCGGTGATTCAGAGATGGGGAAGCAGAGGCGGGGAATCAGAGGCTGGTAATCAAACACGTGGAATCAGAGGCAGGGAATCAGAGCTGGGGAATCAGAGGCGGGGAATCAGAATTGGCGAATCAGAGGCGGTGAATCAGAGATGGGGAATCAGAGGCGGGGAATCAGAGGCAGGGAATCAAACACGGGGAATCAGAGGCGGGGAATCAGAGCTGGGGAATCAGAGGCGGGGAATCAGAGTTGGGGAATCAGAGGCGGGGAATCAGATATGGGGAAACAGTGGCGGGGAATCAGAGGCGGGGAAACAGAGGCGGGGAATCAGATATGGGGAATCAGAGGTGGGTAATCAGAGTTGGGGAATTAGATGCAGGGAATCAGAGGTGGGGAATCAGAGGCGGGGAATCAGAGGCAGGGAATCAGATGTGCGGAATCAGAGATGGGGAATCAGAGGCAGGGAATCAGAGGCGGGGAATCAGACATGGGGAATCAGAGGCGGGGGATCAGAGGTGGTGAATCAGAGATGGGGAATCAGAGGTGGGGAATCAGAGGCAGGGAATCAACGCGGGGAATCAGAGGCGGGGAATCAGAGCTGGGGAATCAGAGGCGGGGTATCAGAGTTGGGGAATCAGAGGCGGGGAATCAGATATGGGGAAACAGAGGCGGGGAATCAGAGGCAGGGAAACGGAGGCGGGGAATCAGATATGGGGAATCAGAGGAGGGGAATCAGAGGTTGGGAATCAGAGGCAGAGAATCAGAGGTGGGGATTCAGAGGCAGGGAATCAGATGCGGGGAATCAGAGGCGGGGATTCAGAGCTGGGTAATCAGAGGCGGAGAAGTAGATATGGGGAAACAGAGGCGGGAAATCAGAGGTGGGGAAACAGAGGCGGTGAATCAGATGTGTGGAATCAGAGATGGGGAATCAGAGGCGGTGAATCAGAATCAGAAGCAGGGAATCAGAGGCTGGGAATCAGAGGCCGGGAATCAGATGCAGGGAATAGGAGGCCGGGAATCAAATGTGGGGAATCAGAGTCCGGGAATCAGAGGCGGGGAATCAGAGGCGGGGAAACAAAGGCGGGGAATCAGATATGGGGAATCAGAGGTGGCGAATCAAAGGCGGTGAATCAGAGATGGGGAATCAGAGGCGGGGAATTAGAGGCAGGGAATCAAACACGGGGAATCAGAGGCGGGGAATCAGAGCTGGGGAATCAGAGGCGGGGAATCAGAGTTGGGGAATCAGAGGTGGGGAATCAGATATTGGGAAACAGAGGCGGGGAATCAGAGGCGGGGAAACAGAGGCGGGGAATCAGATATGGGGAATCAGAGGTGGGGAATCAGAGGTTGGGAATGAGAGGCAGGGAATCAGAGGCGGTGAATCAGAGGCGGGGAATCAGAGGCAGGGAATCAGATGTGCGGAATCAGAGATGGGGAATCAGAGTTAGGGAATCAGAGGCGGGGAATCAGAGGCTGGGAATCAGAGGCCGGGAATGAGAGGCCGGGTATCAGAGGCCGGGAATCAGAGGCCGGGAATCAGAGGCCGGGAAACAGAGGCCGGGAATCAGAGGTGGGGAATCAGAGGCCGGGAATCAGAGGCCGGGAAACAGAGGCCGGGAATCAGAGGTGGGGAATATGAGGCAGGGAATCAGATGTGCGGAATCAGAGGCGGGGAATCAGAGGCTGGGAATCAGAGGCCGGGAATGAGAGGCCGGGAATCAGAGGCCGGGAATCAGACGCCGGGAATCAGAGGCCGGGAATCAGAGGCCGGGAATCAGAGGCCGGGAATCAGAGGCCAGGAAACAGAGGCCGGGAATCAGAGGTGGGGAATATGAGGCAGGGAATCAGATGTGCGGAATCAGAGATGGGGAATCAGAGGCAGGGAATCAGAAGCGGGGAATCAGAGGCGGGGAATCTGAGACAGGGAATCAGAGGCCGGGTATGAGAGGCCGGGAATCAGAGGCCGGGAATCAGAGGCCGGGAATCAGAGGTGGGGAATAAGAGGCCGGGAATCAGAGATGGGGAATCAGAGGCGGGGAATCAGAGGCGGGGAATCAGAGGCAGGGATTCAGACACGGGGAATCAGAGGCGGGGATTCAGAGCTGGGGAATCAGAGCGGGGAATCAGAGTTGGGGAATAAGAGGCCGGGAATCAGAGATGGGGAATCAGAGGCGGGGAATCAGAGGCGGGGAATCAGAGGCAGGGTATCAGATGCGGGGAATCAGAGGCGGGGATTCAGAGCTGGGGAATCAGAGCGGGGAATCAGAGTTGGGGAATCAGAGGCGGGGAATTAGATATGGGGAAACAGAGGCGGAGAATCAGAGGCAGGGAAACAGAGGCGGGGAATCAGATATGGGGAATGAGAGGCAGGGAATCAGAATCAGATGCGGGGAATCAGAGGCCGGGAATCAGAGGCCGGGAATCAGAGTTGGGGAATCAGAGTCCGGGAATCAGAGATGGGGAATCAGAGGCGGGGAATGAGATATGGGGAATAAGAGGCGGGGAATCGGAGGCGGGGAAACAGAGGCGAGGAATCAGATATGGGGAATCAGAGGTGGCGAATCAAAGGCGGTGAATCAGATATGGGGAATCAGAGGCGGGGAATCAGAGGCGGGGAAATAGAGGCGAGGAATCAGATATGGGGAATCTGAGGTGGCGAATCAAAGGCGGTGAATCAGAGATGGGGAATCAGAGGCGGGTAATCAGAGGAAGGGAATCAAACACGGGGAATCAGAGGCGGTGAATCAGAGCTGGGGAATCAGAGGCGGGGAATCAGAGGCAGGGAATCAGATGTGCGGAATCAGAGATGGGGAATCAGAAGCAGGGAATCAGAGGCGGGGAATCAGACATGGGGAATCAGAAGCGGGGGATCAGAGGTGGTGAATCAGAGGTGGGGAATCAGACGCGGGGATTCAGAGGCGGGGAATCAGAGCTGGGGAATCAGAGGCGGGGTATCAGAGTTGGTGAATCAGAGGCGGGGAATCAGATATGGGTAAACAGAGGCGGGGAATCTGAGGCAGGGAAACGGAGGCGGGGAATCAGATATGGGGAATCAGAGGAGGGGAATCAGAGGTTGGGAATCAGAGGCAGGGAATCAGAGGTGGGGATTCAGAGGCAGGGAATCAGATGCGGGGAATCAGAGGCTGGGATTCAGAGCTGGGGAATCAGAGCGGGGAATCAGAGTTGGGGAATCAGAGGCGGGGAATTAGATATGGGGAAACAGAGGAGGGGAATCAGGGGTTGGGAATCAGAGGCAGGGAATCAGAGGTGGGGATTCAGAGGCAGGGAATCAGATGCGGGGAATCAGAGGCGGGGATTCAGAGCTGGGGAATCAGAGCGGGGAATCAGAGTTGGGGAATCAGAGGCGGGGAAACAGAGGCGGGGAATCAGATATGGGGAATCAGAGGTGGGGAATCAGAGGCAGGGAATCAGATGTGTGGAATCAGAGATGGGGAATCAGAGGCGGTGAATCAGAATCAGAAGCGGGGAATCAGAGGCTGGGAATCAGAGGCCGGGAATCAGATGCAGGGAATAGGAGGCCGGGAATCAGAGGTGGGGAATCAGAGTCCGGGAATCAGAGGCGGGGAAACAAAGGCTGGGAATCAGATATGGCGAATCAGAGGTGGCGAATCAAAGGCGGTGAATCAGAGATGGGGAATCAGAGGCGGGGAATTAGAGGCAGGTAATCAAACACGGGGAATCAGAGGCGGGGAATCAGAGCTGGTGAATCAGATGCGGGGAATCAGATTTGGGGAATCGGAGGCGGGGAATCAGATATTGGGAAACAGAGGTGGGGAAACAGAGGCGGGGAAACAGAGGCGGGGAATCAGATATGGGGTATCAGAGGCGGGGAAACAGAGGCGGGGAATCAGAGGCATGGAATCAGAGGTGGGGAATCAGAGGTTGGGAATCAGAGGCAGGGAATCAGAGGCGGGGAATCAGAGGCGGGGAATCAGAGGCAGGGAATCAGATATGGGGAATCAGAGGCGGGGAATCAGAGATGGGGAAACAGAGGCGGGGAATCAGATATGGGGAATCAGAGGTGGCGAATCAAAGGCGGTGAATCAGAGGCAGGGAATCAGATATGGGGAATCAGAGGTAGCGAATCAGAGGTGCGGATTCAGAGGTTGGGAATCAGAGGCATGGAATCAGAGGCGGGGCATCAGAGGCGGGGAAACAGAGGCGGGGAATAAGACATGGTGAATCAGAGGCTGGGAATCAGACGCGGGGAATCAGAGGTGGGGAATCAGAGCTGGGGAATCAGAGGCGGGGAATCAGAGTTGGGTAATCAGAGGCGGGGAATCAGATATGGGGAAACAGAGGCGGGGAATCAGAGGCAGGGAAACGGAGGCGGGGAATCAGATATGGGGAATCAGAGGAGGGGAATCAGAGGTTGGGAATCAGAGGCAGGGAATCAGAGGTGGGGATTCAGATGCAGGGAATCAGATGCGGGGAATCTGAGGCGGGCATTCAGAGCTGGGGAATCAGTGCGGGGAATCAGAGTTGGGGAATCAGAGGCGGGGAATTAGATATGGGGAAACAGAGGCGGGGAATCAGATATGGGGAATCAGAGGTGGGGAATCAGAGGCGGGGAATTAGAGGCAGGGAATCAAACACGGGGAATCAGAGGCGGGGAATCAGAGCAGGGGAATCAGAGGCGGGGAATCTGAGGTGGGGAATCAGAGGCGGGGAATCAGATATTGGGAAACAGAGGCGGGGAATCAGAGGCGGGGAAACAGAGGCGGGGAATCAGATATGGGGAATCAGAGGTGGGGAATCAGAGGTTGGGAATGAGAGGCAGGGAATCAGAGGCGGGGAATCAGAGGCGGGGAATCAGAGGCAGGGAATCAGATGTGCGGAATCAGAGATGGGGAATCAGAGGCAGGGAATCAGAGGCGGGGAATCAGAGGCTGGGAATCAGAGGCCGGGAATCAGAGGCCGGGAAACAGAGTCCGGGAATCAGAGGTGGGGAATAAGAGGCAGGGAATCAGATGTGCGGAATCAGAGATGGGGAATCAGAGGCAGGGAATCAGAAGCGGGGAATCAGAGGCGGGGAATCAGAGACAGGGAATCAGAGGCCGGGAATGAGAGGCCGGGAATGAGAGGCCGGGAATCAGAGGCCGGGAATCAGAGGTGGGGAATAAGAGGCCGGGAATCAGAGATGGGGAATCAGAGGCGGGGAATCACATATGGGATATCAGAGGTGGCGAATCAAAGGCGGGGAATCAGATATGGGGAAACAGAGGCGGGGAATCAGAGGCGGGGAAACAGATGCGGGGAATCAGATTTGGGGAATCAGAGGTGGGGAATCAGAGGTTGGGAATCAGAGGCCGGGAATCAGAGGCAGGGAATCAAACACGGGGAATCAGAGGAAGGGAATCAGAGCTGGGGAATCAGAGGTGGGGAATCAGAGTTGGGGAATCAGAGGCGGGGAATCAGATATGGGGAAACAGAGGCGGGGAATCAGACGCGGGGTAACAGAGGCGGGGAATCAGATATGGGGAATCAGAGGTGGGGAATCAGAGGTTGGGAATCAGAGGCAGGGAATCAGAGGCAGGGAATCAGAGGCGGGGAATCAGAGGCAGGGAATCAGATGTGCGGAATCAGAGATGGGGAATCAGAGGCAGGGAATCAGAGGCGGGGAATCAGAGGCGGGGAATCAGAGGCCGGGAATCAGACGCCGTGAATGAGAGGCCGGGAATGAGAGGCCGGGAATCAGAGGTCGGGAATCAGAGGCCGGGAATCAGAGGTGGGGTATAAGAGGCAGGGAATCAGATGTGCAGAATCAGAGATGCGGAATCAGAGGCAGGGAATCAGAGTCGGGGAATCAGAGGTGGGGAATCAGAGGACGGGAATCAGAGGCCGGGAATGAGAGGTCGGGAATCAGAGGCCGGGAATCAGATGCCGGGAATCAGAGGTGGGGAATAAGAGGCCGGGAATCAGAGGCGGGGAATCAGACGCGGGGAATCAGAGGTGGTGAATCAGAGCTGGGGAATCAGAGGCGGGGAATCAGTGTTGGGGAATCAGAGGCGGGGAATCAGATATGAAGAAACAGAGGCAGGGAATCAGAGGCGGGGAAACAGAGGCGGGGAATCAGATATGGGGAATCAGAGGTGGGGAATCAGAGGTTGGGAATTAGAGGCATGGAATCAGAGGCGGGGCATCAGAGGCTGGGGATCAGAGGCAGGGAATCAGATGTGCGGAATCAGAGATAGGGAATCAGAGATGGGGAATCAGAGGCGGGGAATCAGAGGCGGGGAAACATAGGTGGGGAATAAGATATGGGGAATCAGAGGTGGGGAATCAGAGGCGATGAATCAGAGATGGCGAATCAGAGGCGGGGAATCAGACGCGGGGAATCAGAGGCGGGGAATCAGACGCGGGGAATCAGAGGCGGGGAATCAGAGCTGGGGAATCAGAGGCGGGGAATCAAAGTTGGGGAATCAGAGGCGGATAATCAGATATGGGGAATCAGAGGAGGGGAATCAGAGGTTGGGAATCAGAGGCAGGGAATCAGAGGTGGGGATTCAGAGGCAGGGAATCAGATGCGGCGAATCAGAGGCGGGGAATGAGATATGGGGAATCAGAGGCGGGGAATCAGAGGCGGGGAAACAGAGGCGGGGAATCACATATGGGGAATCAGAGGTGGCGAATCAAAGGCGGTGATTCAGAGATGGGGAAGCAGAGGCGGGGAATCAGAGGCTGGTAATCAAACACGTGGAATCAGAGGCAGGGAATCAGAGCTGGGGAATCAGAGGCGGGGAATCAGAATTGGCGAATCAGAGGCGGGGAATCAGATATGGGGAAACAGAGGCGGGGAATCAGAGGCGGTGAAACAGAGGCGGGGAATCAGATATGGAGAATCAGAGGTGGGGAATAAGAGGCAGGGAATCAGATGTGCAGAATCAGGGTTGGGGAATCAGAGGCGGGGAATCAGATATGGGGTAACAGAGGCTGGGAATCAGAGGCAGGGAAACGGAGGCGGGGAATCAGATATGGGGAATTAGAGGAGGGGAATCAGAGGTTGGGAATCAGAGGCAGGGAATCAGAGGTGGGGATTCAGAGGCAGGGAATCAGATGCGGGGAATCAGAGGCGGGGATTCAGAGCTGGGGAATCAGAGCGGGGAATCAGAGTTGGGGAATCAGAGGCGGGGAATTAGATATGGGGAAACAGAGGCGGGGAATCAGAGGCGGGGAAACAGAGGAGGGGAATCAGATATGGGGAATCAGAGGTGGGGAATCAGAGGCAGGGAATCAGATGTGTGGAATCAGAGATGGGGAATCAGAGGCAGGGAATCAGAATCAGATGCGGGGAATCAGAGGCCGGGAATCAGAGGCCGGATATCAGAGTTGGGGATCAGAGTCCGGGAATCAGAGATGGGGAATCAGAGGCGGGGAATGAGATATGGGGAATCAGAGGCGGGGAATCGGAGGCGGGGAAACAGAGGCGAGGAATCAGATATGGGGAATCAGAGGTGGCGAATCAAAGGCGGTGAATCAGAGATGGGGAATCAGAGGCAGGGAATCAAACACGGGGAATCAGAGGCGGGGAATCAGAGCTGGGGAATCAGAGGCGGGGAATCAGATATGGGGAAACAGAGGCGGGGAATCAGAGGCGGGGAAACAGAGGCGGGGAATCAGATATGGGGAATCAGAGGTGGGTAATCAGAGTTTGGGAATTAGATGCAGGGAATCAGAGGCGGGGAATCAGAGGCGGGGAATTAGAGGCAGGGAATCAGATGTGCGGAATCAGAGATGGGGAATCAGAGGCAGGGAATCAGAGGCGGGGAATCAGACATGGGGAATCAGAGGCGGGGGATCAGAGGTGGTGAATCAGAGATGGGGAATCAGAGGTGGGGAATCAGAGGCAGGGAATCAACGCGGGGAATCAGAGGCGGGGAATCAGAGCTGGGGAATCAGAGGCGGGGTATCAGAGTTGGGGAATCAGAGGCGGGGAATCAGATATGGGGAAACAGAGGCGGGGAATCAGAGGCAGGGAAACGGAGGCGGGGAATCAGATATGGGGAATCAGAGGAGGGGAATCAGAGGTTGGGAATCAGAGGCAGAGAATCAGAGGTGGGGATTCAGAGGCAGGGAATCAGATGCTGGGAATCAGAGGCGGGGATTCAGAGCTGGGTAATCAGAGGCGGAGAAGTAGATATGGGGAAACAGAGGCGGGAAATCAGAGGTGGGGAAACAGAGGCGGGGAATCAGATGTGTGGAATCAGAGATGGGGAATCAGAGGCGGTGAATCAGAATCAGAAGCAGGGAATCAGAGGCTGGGAATCAGAGGCCGGGAATCAGATGCAGGGAATAGGAGGCCGGGAATCAAATGTGGGGAATCAGAGTCCGGGAATCAGAGGCGGGGAATCAGAGGCGGGGAAACAAAGGCGGGGAATCAGATATGGGGAATCAGAGGTGGCGAATCAAAGGCGGTGAATCAGAGATGGGGAATCAGAGGCGGGGAATTAGAGGCAGGGAATCAAACACGGGGAATCAGAGGCGGGGAATCAGAGCTGGGGAATCAGAGGCGGGGAATCAGAGTTGGGGAATCAGAGGTGGGGAATCAGATATTGGGAAACAGAGGCGGGGAATCAGAGACGTGGAAACAGAGGCGGGGAATCAGATATGGGGAATCAGAGGTGGGGAATCAGAGATTGGGAATGAGAGGCCGGGAATCAGAGGCCGGGAATCAGAGGTGGGGAATAAGAGGCCGGGAATCAGAGATGGGGAATCAGAGGCGGGGAATCACATATGGGATATCAGAGGTGGCGAATCAAAGGCGGGGAATCAGATATGGGGAAACAGAGGCGGGGAATCAGAGGCGGGGAAACAGATGCGGGGAATCAGATTTGGGGAATCAGAGGTGGGGAATCAGAGGTTGGGAATCAGAGGCCGGGAATCAGAGGCAGGGAATCAAACACGGGGAATCAGAGGAAGGGAATCAGAGCTGGGGAATCAGAGGTGGGGAATCAGAGTTGGGGAATCAGAGGCGGGGAATCAGATATGGGGAAACAGAGGCGGGGAATCAGACGCGGGGTAACAGAGGCGGGGAATCAGATATGGGGAATCAGAGGTGGGGAATCAGAGGTTGGGAATCAGAGGCAGGGAATCAGAGGCAGGGAATCAGAGGCGGGGAATCAGAGGCAGGGAATCAGATGTGCGGAATCAGAGATGGGGAATCAGAGGCAGGGAATCAGAGGCGGGGAATCAGAGGCGGGGAATCAGAGGCCGGGAATCAGACGCCGTGAATGAGAGGCCGGGAATGAGAGGCCGGGAATCAGAGGTCGGGAATCAGAGGCCGGGAATCAGAGGTGGGGTATAAGAGGCAGGGAATCAGATGTGCAGAATCAGAGATGCGGAATCAGAGGCAGGGAATCAGAGTCGGGGAATCAGAGGTGGGGAATCAGAGGACGGGAATCAGAGGCCGGGAATGAGAGGTCGGGAATCAGAGGCCGGGAATCAGATGCCGGGAATCAGAGGTGGGGAATAAGAGGCCGGGAATCAGAGGCGGGGAATCAGACGCGGGGAATCAGAGGTGGTGAATCAGAGCTGGGGAATCAGAGGCGGGGAATCAGTGTTGGGGAATCAGAGGCGGGGAATCAGATATGAGGAAACAGAGGCAGGGAATCAGAGGCGGGGAAACAGAGGCGGGGAATCAGATATGGGGAATCAGAGGTGGGGAATCAGAGGTTGGGAATTAGAGGCATGGAATCAGAGGCGGGGCATCAGAGGCTGGGGATCAGAGGCAGGGAATCAGATGTGCGGAATCAGAGATAGGGAATCAGAGATGGGGAATCAGAGGCGGGGAATCAGAGGCGGGGAAACATAGGTGGGGAATAAGATATGGGGAATCAGAGGTGGGGAATCAGAGGCGATGAATCAGAGATGGCGAATCAGAGGCGGGGAATCAGACGCGGGGAATCAGAGGCGGGGAATCAGACGCGGGGAATCAGAGGCGGGGAATCAGAGCTGGGGAATCAGAGGCGGGGAATCAAAGTTGGGGAATCAGAGGCGGATAATCAGATATGGGGAATCAGAGGAGGGGAATCAGAGGTTGGGAATCAGAGGCAGGGAATCAGAGGTGGGGATTCAGAGGCAGGGAATCAGATGCGGCGAATCAGAGGCGGGGAATGAGATATGGGGAATCAGAGGCGGGGAATCAGAGGCGGGGAAACAGAGGCGGGGAATCACATATGGGGAATCAGAGGTGGCGAATCAAAGGCGGTGATTCAGAGATGGGGAAGCAGAGGCGGGGAATCAGAGGCTGGTAATCAAACACGTGGAATCAGAGGCAGGGAATCAGAGCTGGGGAATCAGAGGCGGGGAATCAGAATTGGCGAATCAGAGGCGGGGAATCAGATATGGGGAAACAGAGGCGGGGAATCAGAGGCGGTGAAACAGAGGCGGGGAATCAGATATGGAGAATCAGAGGTGGGGAATAAGAGGCAGGGAATCAGATGTGCAGAATCAGGGTTGGGGAATCAGAGGCGGGGAATCAGATATGGGGTAACAGAGGCTGGGAATCAGAGGCAGGGAAACGGAGGCGGGGAATCAGATATGGGGAATTAGAGGAGGGGAATCAGAGGTTGGGAATCAGAGGCAGGGAATCAGAGGTGGGGATTCAGAGGCAGGGAATCAGATGCGGGGAATCAGAGGCGGGGATTCAGAGCTGGGGAATCAGAGCGGGGAATCAGAGTTGGGGAATCAGAGGCGGGGAATTAGATATGGGGAAACAGAGGCGGGGAATCAGAGGCGGGGAAACAGAGGAGGGGAATCAGATATGGGGAATCAGAGGTGGGGAATCAGAGGCAGGGAATCAGATGTGTGGAATCAGAGATGGGGAATCAGAGGCAGGGAATCAGAATCAGATGCGGGGAATCAGAGGCCGGGAATCAGAGGCCGGATATCAGAGTTGGGGATCAGAGTCCGGGAATCAGAGATGGGGAATCAGAGGCGGGGAATGAGATATGGGGAATCAGAGGCGGGGAATCGGAGGCGGGGAAACAGAGGCGAGGAATCAGATATGGGGAATCAGAGGTGGCGAATCAAAGGCGGTGAATCAGAGATGTGGAATCAGAGGCAGGGAATCAAACACGGGGAATCAGAGGCGGGGAATCAGAGCTGGGGAATCAGAGGCGGGGAATCAGATATGGGGAAACAGAGGCGGGGAATCAGAGGCGGGGAAACAGAGGCGGGGAATCAGATATGGGGAATCAGAGGTGGGTAATCAGAGTTTGGGAATTAGATGCAGGGAATCAGAGGCGGGGAATCAGAGGCGGGGAATTAGAGGCAGGGAATCAGATGTGCGGAATCAGAGATGGGGAATCAGAGGCAGGGAATCAGAGGCGGGGAATCAGACATGGGGAATCAGAGGCGGGGGATCAGAGGTGGTGAATCAGAGATGGGGAATCAGAGGTGGGGAATCAGAGGCAGGGAATCAACGCGGGGAATCAGAGGCGGGGAATCAGAGCTGGGGAATCAGAGGCGGGGTATCAGAGTTGGGGAATCAGAGGCGGGGAATCAGATATGGGGAAACAGAGGCGGGGAATCAGAGGCAGGGAAACGGAGGCGGGGAATCAGATATGGGGAATCAGAGGAGGGGAATCAGAGGTTGGGAATCAGAGGCAGAGAATCAGAGGTGGGGATTCAGAGGCAGGGAATCAGATGCTGGGAATCAGAGGCGGGGATTCAGAGCTGGGTAATCAGAGGCGGAGAAGTAGATATGGGGAAACAGAGGCGGGAAATCAGAGGTGGGGAAACAGAGGCGGGGAATCAGATGTGTGGAATCAGAGATGGGGAATCAGAGGCGGTGAATCAGAATCAGAAGCAGGGAATCAGAGGCTGGGAATCAGAGGCCGGGAATCAGATGCAGGGAATAGGAGGCCGGGAATCAAATGTGGGGAATCAGAGTCCGGGAATCAGAGGCGGGGAATCAGAGGCGGGGAAACAAAGGCGGGGAATCAGATATGGGGAATCAGAGGTGGCGAATCAAAGGCGGTGAATCAGAGATGGGGAATCAGAGGCGGGGAATTAGAGGCAGGGAATCAAACACGGGGAATCAGAGGCGGGGAATCAGAGCTGGGGAATCAGAGGCGGGGAATCAGAGTTGGGGAATCAGAGGTGGGGAATCAGATATTGGGAAACAGAGGCGGGGAATCAGAGGCGGGGAAACAGAGGCGGGGAATCAGATATGGGGAATCAGAGGTGGGGAATCAGAGATTGGGAATGAGAGGCAGGGAATCAGAGGCGGTGAATCAGAGGCGGGGAATCAGAGGCAGGGAATCAGATGTGCGGAATCAGAGATGGGGAATCAGAGTTAGGGAATCAGAGGCGGGGAATCAGAGGCTGGGAATCAGAGGCCGGGAATGAGAGGCCGGGTATCAGAGGCCGGGAATCAGAGGCCGGGAATCAGAGGCCGGGAAACAGAGGCCGGGAATCAGAGGTGGGGAATCAGAGGCCGGGAATCAGAGGCCGGGAAACAGAGGCCGGGAATCAGAGGTGGGGAATATGAGGCAGGGAATCAGATGTGCGGAATCAGAGGCGGGGAATCAGAGGCTGGGAATCAGAGGCCGGGAATGAGAGGCCGGGAATCAGAGGCCGGGAATCAGACGCCGGGAATCAGAGGCCGGGAATCAGAGGCCGGGAATCAGAGGCCGGGAATCAGAGGCCAGGAAACAGAGGCCGGGAATCAGAGGTGGGGAATATGAGGCAGGGAATCAGATGTGCGGAATCAGAGATGGGGAATCAGAGGCAGGGAATCAGAAGCGGGGAATCAGAGGCGGGGAATCTGAGACAGGGAATCAGAGGCCGGGTATGAGAGGCCGGGAATCAGAGGCCGGGAATCAGAGGCCGGGAATCAGAGGTGGGGAATAAGAGGCCGGGAATCAGAGATGGGGAATCAGAGGCGGGGAATCAGAGGCGGGGAATCAGAGGCAGGGATTCAGACACGGGGAATCAGAGGCGGGGATTCAGAGCTGGGGAATCAGAGCGGGGAATCAGAGTTGGGGAATAAGAGGCCGGGAATCAGAGATGGGGAATCAGAGGCGGGGAATCAGAGGCGGGGAATCAGAGGCAGGGTATCAGATGCGGGGAATCAGAGGCGGGGATTCAGAGCTGGGGAATCAGAGCGGGGAATCAGAGTTGGGGAATCAGAGGCGGGGAATTAGATATGGGGAAACAGAGGCGGAGAATCAGAGGCAGGGAAACAGAGGCGGGGAATCAGATATGGGGAATCAGAGGTGGGGAATCAGAGGCAGGGAATCAGATGTGTGGAATTAGAGATTGGGAATCAGAGGCAGGGAATCAGAATCAGATGCGGGGAATCAGAGGCCGGGAATCAGAGGCCGGGAATCAGAGTTGGGGAATCAGAGTCCGGGAATCAGAGATGGGGAATCAGAGGCGGGGAATGAGATATGGGGAATCAGAGGCGGGGAATCGGAGGCGGGGAAACAGAGGCGAGGAATCAGATATGGGGAATCAGAGGTGGCGAATCAAAGGCGGTGAATCAGATATGGGGAATCAGAGGCGGGGAATCAGAGGCGGGGAAACAGAGGCGAGGAATCAGATATGGGGAATCTGAGGTGGCGAATCAAAGGCGGTGAATCAGAGATGGGGAATCAGAGGCGGGGAATCAGAGGCAGGGAATCAAACACGGGGAATCAGAGGCGGTGAATCAGAGCTGGGGAATCAGAGGCGGGGAATCAGAGGCAGGGAATCAGATGTGCGGAATCAGAGATGGGGAATCAGAGGCAGGGAATCAGAGGCGGGGAATCAGACATGGGGAATCAGAAGCGGGGGATCAGAGGTGGTGAATCAGAGGTGGGGAATCAGAGGTGGGGAATCAGAGGCAGGGAATCAGACGCGGGGATTCAGAGGCGGGGAATCAGAGCTGGGGAATCAGAGGCGGGGTATCAGAGTTGGGGAATCAGAGGCGGGGAATCAGATATGGGTAAACAGAGGCGGGGAATCAGAGGCAGGGAAACGGAGGCGGGGAATCAGATATGGGGAATCAGAGGAGGGGAATCAGAGGTTGGGAATCAGAGGCAGGGAATCAGAGGTGGGGATTCAGAGGCAGGGAATCAGATGCGGGGAATCAGAGGCTGGGATTCAGAGCTGGGGAATCAGAGCGGGGAATCAGAGTTGGGGAATCAGAGGCGGGGAATTAGATATGGGGAAACAGAGGAGGGGAATCAGAGGTTGGGAATCAGAGGCAGGGAATCAGAGGTGGGGATTCAGAGGCAGGGAATCAGATGCGGGGAATCAGAGGCGGGGGTTCAGAGCTGGGGAATCAGAGCGGGGAATCAGAGTTGGGGAATCAGAGGCGGGGAAACAGAGGCGGGGAATCAGATATGTGGAATCAGAGGTGGGGAATCAGAGGCAGGGAATCAGATGTGTGGAATCAGAGATGGGGAATCAGAGGCGGTGAATCAGAATCAGAAGCGGGGAATCAGAGGCTGGGAATCAGAGGCCGGGAATCAGATGCAGGGAATAGGAGGCTGGGAATCAGAGGTGGGGAATCAGAGTCCGGGAATCAGAGGCGGGGAAACAAAGGCTGGGAATCAGATATGGGGAATCAGAGGTGGCGAATCAAAGGCGGTGAATCAGAGATGGGGAATCAGAGGCGGGGAATTAGAGGCAGGTAATCAAACACGGGGAATCAGAGGCGGGGAATCAGAGCTGGTGAATCAGATGCGGGGAATCAGATTTGGGGAATCGGAGGCGGGGAATCAGATATTGGGAAACAGAGGCGGGGAATCAGAGGCGGGGAAACAGAGGCGGGGAATCAGATATGGGGAATCAGAGGCGGGGAAACAGAGGCGGGGAATCAGAGGCATGGAATCAGAGGTGGGGAATCAGAGGTTGGGAATCAGAGGCAGGGAATCAGATGCGGGGAATCAGAGGCGGGGAATCAGAGGCAGGGAATCAGATATGGGGAATCAGAGGCGGGGAATCAGAGACGGGGAAACAGAGGCGGGGAATCAGATATGGGGAATCAGAGGCGGGGAATCAGAGTTGGGGAATCAGAGGCGGGGAATCAGATATGGGGAAACAGAGGCGGGGAATCAGAGGCAGGGAAACGAAGGCGGGGAATCAGATATGGGGAATCAGAGGAGGGGAATCAGAGGTTGGGAATCAGAGGCAGGGAATCAGAGGTGGGGATTCAGATGCAGGGAATCAGATGCGGGGAATCTGAGGCGGGGATTCAGAGCTGGGGAATCAGTGCGGGGAATCAGAGTTGGGGAATCAGAGGCGGGGAATTAGATATGGGGAAACAGAGGCGGGGAATCAGATATGGGGAATCAGAGGTGGGGAATCAGAGGCGGGGAATTAGAGGCAGGGAATCAAACACAGGGAATCAGAGGCGGGGAATCAGAGCAGGGGAATCAGAGGCGGGGAATCAGAGGTGGGGAATCAGAGGCGGGGAATCAGATATTGGGAAACAGAGGCGGGGAATCAGAGGCGGGGAAACAGAGGCGGGGAATCAGATATGGGGAATCAGAGGTGGGGAATCAGAGGTTGGGAATGAGAGGCAGGGAATCAGAGGCGGGGAATCAGAGGCGGGGAATCAGAGGCAGGGAATCAGATGTGCGGAATCAGAGATGGGGAATCAGAGGCAGGGAATCAGAGGCGGGGAATCAGAGGCTGGGAATCAGAGGCCGGGAATCAGAGGCCGGGAAACAGAGTCCGGGAATCAGAGGTGGGGAATAAGAGGCAGGGAATCAGATGTGCGGAATCAGAGATGGGGAATCAGAGGCAGGGAATCAGAAGCGCGGAATCAGAGGTGGGGAATCAGAGACAGGGAATCAGAGGCCGGGAATGAGAGGCCGGGAATCAGAGGCCGGGAATCAGAGGCCGGGAATCAGAGGTGGGGAATAAGAGGCCGGGAATCAGAGATGGGGAATCAGAGGCGGTGAATCAGAGGCGGGGAATCAGAGGCAGGGATTCAGACACGGGGAATCAGAGGCGGGGATTCAGAGCTGGGGAATCAGAGCGGGGAATCAGAGTTGGGGAATAAGAGGCCGGGAATCAGAGATGGGGAATCAGAGGCGGGGAATCAGAGGCGGGGAATCAGAGGAAGGGAATCAGATGCGGGGAATCAGAGGCGGGGATTCAGAGCTGGGGAATCAGAGCGGGGAATCAGAGTTGGGGAATCAGAGGCGGGGAATTAGATATGGGGAAACAGAGGCGGGGAATCAGAGGCGGGGAAACAGACGCGGGGAATCAGATATGGGGAATCAGAGGTGGGGAATCAGAGGCAGGGAATCAGATGTGTGGAATCAGAGATGGGGAATCAGAGGCAGGGAATCAGAATCAGATGCGGGAAATCAGAGGCCGGGAATCAGAGGCAGGGAATCAGAGGCAGGTAATCAAACACGTGGAATCAGAGGCGGGGAATCAGAGCTGGGGAATCAGAGGCGGGGAATCAGAGTTGGGGAATCAGAGGCGGGGAATCAGATATGGGGAAACAGAGGCGGGGAATCAGAGGCGGGGAAACAGAGGCGGGGAATCAGATATGGAGAATCAGAGGTGGGGAATCAGAGGTTGGGAATCAGAGTCAGGGAATCAGTGGCGGGAAATCAGAGCCGGGGAATCAGAGGCAGGGAATCAGATATGGGGAATCAGAGGCGGGGAATCAGAGGCGGGGAAACAGAGGCTGGGAATCAGATATGGGGAATCAGAGGTGGCGAATCAAAGGCGGTAAATCAGAGGCAGGGAATCAGATATGGGGAATCAGAGGTAGCGAATCAGAGGTGGGGATTCAGAGGTTGGGAATCAGAGGCATGGAATCAGAGGCGGGGCATCAGAGGCGGGGAAACAGAGGCGGGGAATCAGAGGTGGGGAATCAGAGCTGGGGAATCAGAGGCGGGGAATCAGAGTTGGGGAATCAGAGGCGGGGAATCAGATATGGGGAAACAGAGGCGGGGAATCTGAGGCAGGGAAACGGAGGCGGGGAATCAGATATGGGGAATCAGAGGAGGGGAATCAGAGGTTGGGAATCAGAGGCAGGGAATCAGAGGTGGGGATTCAGATGCAGGGAATCAGATGCGGGGAATCTGAGGCGGGGATTCAGAGCTGGGGAATCAGTGCGGGGAATCAGAGTTGGGGAATCAGAGGCGGGGAATTAGATATGGGGAAACAGAGGCGGGGAATCAGATATGGGGAATCAGAGGTGGGGAATCAGAGGCGGGGAATTAGAGGCAGGGAATCAAACACAGGGAATCAGAGGCGGGGAATCAGAGCAGGGGAATCAGAGGCGGGGAATCAGAGGTGGGGAATCAGAGGCGGGGAATCAGATATTGGGAAACAGAGGCGGGGAATAAGAGGCGGGGAAACAGAGGCGGGGAATCAGATATGGGGAATCAGAGGTGGGGAATCAGAGGTTGGGAATGAGAGGCAGGGAATCAGAGGCGGGGAATCAGAGGCGGGGAATCAGAGGCAGGGAATCAGATGTGCGGAATCAGAGATGGGGAATCAGAGGCAGGGAATCAGAGGCGGGGAATCAGAGGCTGGGAATCAGAGGCCGGGAATCAGAGGCCGGGAAACAGAGTCCGGGAATCAGAGGTGGGGAATAAGAGGCAGGGAATCAGATGTGCGGAATCAGAGATGGGGAATCAGAGGCAGGGAATCAGAAGCGCGGAATCAGAGGTGGGGAATCAGAGACAGGGAATCAGAGGCCGGGAATGAGAGGCCGGGAATCAGAGGCAGGTAATCAAACACGTGGAATCAGAGGCGGGGAATCAGAGCTGGGGAATCAGAGGCGGGGAATCAGAGTTGGGGAATCAGAGGCGGGGAATCAGATATGGGGAAACAGAGGCGGGGAATCAGAGGCGGGGAAACAGAGGCGGGGAATCAGATATGGAGAATCAGAGGTGGGGAATCAGAGGTTGGGAATCCGAGGCAGGGAATCAGTGGCGGGGAATCAGAGCCGGGGAATCAGAGGCAGGGAATCAGATATGGGGAATCAGAGGCGGGGAATCAGAGACGGGGAAACAGAGGCGGGGAATCAGATATGGGGAATCAGAGGTGGCGAATCAAAGGCGGTGAATCAGAGGCAGGGAATCAGATATGGGGAATCAGAGGTAGCGAATCAGAGGTGGGGATTCAGAGGTTGGGAATCAGAGGCATGGAATCAGAGGCGGGGCATCAGAGGCGGGGAAACAGAGGCGGGGAATAAGACATGGTGAATCAGAGGCTGGGAATCAGAGGCGGGGAATCAGAGTTGGGGAATCAGAGGCGCGGAATCAGATATGGGGAAACAGAGGCGGGGAATCAGCGGCGGGGAAACAGAGGCGGGGAATCAGATATGGAGAATCAGAGGTGGGGAATCAGAGGTTGGGAATCAGAGGCAGGGAATCAGAGGCGGGGAATCAGAGGCGGGGAATCAGAGGCAGGGAATCAGATATGGGGAATCAGAGGCGGGGAATCAGAGGCGGGGAAACAGAGGCGGTGAATCAGATATGGGGAATCAGAGGTGGCGAATCAAAGGCGGTGAATCAGAGGCAGGGAATCAGATATGGGGAATCAGAGATAGGGAATCAGAGGTGGGGAATCAGAGGTTGGGAATCGGAGGCATGGAATCAGAGGCGGGGCATCAGAGGCGGGGAAACATAGGTGGGGAATCAGATATGGGGAATCAGAGGTGGGGAATCAGAGGCGATGAATCAGAGATGGCGAATCAGAGGTGCGGAATCAGAGGCGGGGAATAAGACATGGGGAATCAGAGGCTGGGAATCAGATGCGGGGAATCAGAGGCGGGGAATCAGAGATGGGGAATCAGAGGCGGGGAATCAGAGTTGGGGAATCAGAGGCGGGGAATCAGATATGGGGAAACAGAGGCAGGGAATCAGAGGCAGGGAAACGGAGGCTGTGAATCAGATATGGGGAATCAGAGGAGGGGAATCAGAGGTTGGGAATCAGAGGCAGGGAATCAGAGGTGGGGATTCAGAGGCAGGGAATCAGATGCGGGGAATCTGAGGCGGGGATTCAGAGCTGGGGAATCAGTGCGGGGAATCAGAGTTGGGGAATCAGAGGCGGGGAATTAGATATGGGGAAACAGAGGCGGGAATCAGAGGCGGGGAAACAGAGGCAGGGAATCAGATATGGGGAATCAGAGGTGGGGAATCAGAGGCAGGGAATCAGATGTGCGGAATCAGAGATGGGGAATCAGAGGCAGGGAATCAGAATCAGAAGCGGGGAATCAGAGGCCGGGAATCAGAGGCCGGGAATCAGATGCCGGGAATAAGAGGCCGGGAATCAGAGGTGGGGAATCAGAGTCCGGGAATCAGATATGGGGAATCAGAGGCGGGGAATGAGATATGGGGAATCAGAGGCGGGGAATCAGAGGCAGGGAAACAGAGGCGGGGAATCACGTATGGGGAATCAGAGGTGGCGAATCAAAGGCGGGGAATCAGATATGGGGAAACAGAGGCGGGGAATCAGAGGCGGGGAATCAGATATGGGGAAACAGAGGCGGGGAATCAGAGGCAGGGGAACGGAGGCGGGGAATCAGATATGGGGAATCAGAGGAGGGGAATCAGAGGTTGGGAATCAGAGGCAGGGAATCAGAGGTGGGGATTCAGAGGCAGGGAATCAGATGCGGGGAATCAGAGGCGGGGATTCAGAGCTGGGGAATCAGAGCGGGGAATCAGAGTTGGGGAATCAGAGGCGGGGAATTAGATATGGGGAAACAGAGGCGGGGAATCAGAGGCGGGGAAACAGAGGCGGGGAATCAGATATGGGGAATCAGAGGTGGGGAATCAGAGGCAGGGAATCAGATGTGTGGAATCAGAGATGGGGAATCAGAGGCGGTGAATCAGAATCAGAAGCGGGGAATCAGAGGCCGGGAATCAGAGGCCGGGAATCAGATGCAGGGAATATGAGGCCGGGAATCAGAGGTGGGGAATCAGAGTCCGGGAATCAGAGGCGGGGAATCAGAGGCGGGGAAACAAAGGCGGGGAATCAGATATGGGGAATCAGAGGTGGCGAATCAAAGGCGGTGAATCAGAGATGGGGAATCAGAGGCACGGAATTAGAGGCAGGGAATCAAACACAGGGTATCAGAGGCGGGGAATCAGAGCTGGGGAATCAGAGGCGGGGAATCAGAGTTGGGGAATCAGAGGCGGGGAATCAGATATTGGGAAACAGAGGCGGGGAATCAGAGGCGGGGAAACAGAGGCGGGGAATCAGATATGGGGAATCAGAGGTGGGGAATCAGAGGTTGGGAATGAGAGGCAGGGAATCAGAGCCGGGGAATCAGAGTCGGGGAATCAGAGGCAGGGAATCAGATGTGCCGAATCAGAGATGGGGAATCAGAGGCAGGGAATCAGAGGCGGGGAATCAGAGGCTGGGAATCAGAGGCCGGGAATGAGAGGCCGGGAATGAGAGGCAGGGAATCAGAGGCCGGGAAACAGAGGCTGGGAATCAGAGGTGGGGAATAAGAGGCAGGGAATCAGATGTGCGGAATCAGAGATGGGGAATCAGAGGCAGGGAATCAGAAGCGGGGAATCAGAGGCGGGGAATCAGAGACAGGGAATCAGAGGCCGGGAATGAGAGGCCGGGAATCAGAGGCCGGGAATCAGAGGCCGGGAATCAGAGGTGGGGAATAAGAGGCCGGGAATCAGAGATGGGCAGTCAGAGGCTGGGAATCAGAGGCGGGGAATCAGAGTCAGGGATTCAGACATGTGGAATCAGAGGCGGGGAATCATAGCTGGCGAATCAGAGGCGGGGAATCAGAGTTGGGGAATCAGAGGTGGGGAATCAGATATGCGGAATCATAGGTGGGGAATCAGAGGTGGTGTATCAGAGATGGGGAATCAGAGGTGGGGAATCAGAGGCAGGGAATCAGACGCGGGGAATCAGAGGCAGGCAATTAGAGCTGGGGAATCAGAGGTGGGGAATCAGAGTTGGGGAATCAGAGGAGGGGAATCAGATATGGGGAATCAGAGGTGGGGAATCAGAGGCAGGGAATCACAGGCAGGGAATCAGACGCGGGGAATCAGAGGCGGTGAATCATAGCTGGCGAATCACAGGCGGGGAATCAGAGTTGGGGAATCAGAGGCGGGGAATCAGATATGGGGAAGCAGAGGCGGGGAATCAGAGGCGGGGAAACAGAGGCGGGGAATCAGACATGGGCCATCAGAGGCGGGGGATCAGAGGTGGTGAATCAGAGATGGGGAATCAGAGGCGGGGAATCAGAGGCAGGGAATCAGATGCGGGGAATCAGAGGCGGGGAATCAGAGCTGGGGAATCAGAGGCGGTGTATCAGAGTTGGGGAATCAGTGGCGGGGAATCAGATATGGGGAATCAGAGGCGGGGAGTCAGAGCTGGGGAATGAGACGCCGGGAATCAGATATGGGGAAACAGAGGCGGGGAATAAGAGGCGGGGAAACAGAGGCGGGGAATCAGATATGGGGAATCAGGGGTGGGGAATCAGAGGTTGGGAATCAAAGGCAGGGAATCAAAGGCGGGGAATCAGAATTGGGGAATCAGAGATAGGGAATCAGAGATGGGGAATCAGAGGCGGGGAATCATACGCGGGGAATCAGAGGTGGTGAATCAGAGCTGGGGAATCAGAGGCGGGGAATCAGTGTTGGCGAATCAGAGGCGGGGAATCAGATATGAGGAAACAGAGGCAGGGAATCAGAGGCGGGGAAACAGAGGCGGGGAATCAGATATGGGGAATCAGAGGTGGGGAATCAGAGGTTGGGAATCAGAGGCATGGAATCAGAGGCGGGGCATCAGGGGGAATCAGAGGCAGGGAATCGGATGTGCGGAATCAGAGATAGGGAATCAGAGGTGGGGAATCAGAGTCCGGGAATCAGAGATGGGGAATCAGAGGTGGGGAATCAGAGGCGGGGAAACATTGGTGGGGAATAAGATATGGGGAATCAGAGGTGGGGAATCAGAGGCGATGAATCAGAGATGGCAAATCAGAGGCGGGGAATCAGAGGCAGGAAATCAGACATGGGGAATCAGAGGCTGGGAATCAGACGCGGGGAATCAGATGCGGGGAATCAGAGCTGGGGAATCAGAGGCGGGGAATCAGAGTTGGGGAATCAGAGGCGGCGAATCAGATATGGGGAAAAAGAGGCGGGCAATCAGAGGCAGGGAAAAGGAGGCGGGGAATCAGATATGGGGAATCAGAGGAGGGGAATCAGAGGTTGGGAATCAGAGGCAGGGAATCAGAGGTGGGGATTCAGAGGCAGGGAATCAGATGCGGGGAATCAGAGGCGGGGAATTGGATATGGGGAATCAGAGGGGGGAATCAGAAGCGGGGAAACAGAGGCGGGGAATCACATATGGGGAATCAGAGGTGGCGAATCAAAGGCGGTGAATCAGAGATGGGGAAGCAGAGGCTGCGAATCAGAGGCAGGTAATCAAACACGTGGAATCAGAGGCGGGGAATCAGAGCTGGGGAATCAGAGGCGGGGAATCAGAGTTGGGGAATCAGAGGCGTGGAATCAGATATGGGGAAACAGAGGCGGGGAATCAGAGGCGCGGAATCAGATATGGGGAAACAGAGGCGGGGAATCAGAGGCGGGGAAACAGAGGCGGGGAATCAGATATGGAGAATCAGAGGTGGGGAATCAGAGGTTGGGAATCAGAGGCAGGGAATCAGAGGCGGGGAATCAGAGGCGGGGAATCAGAGGCAGGGAATCAGATATGGGGAATCAGAGGCGGGGAATCAGAGGCGGGGAAACAGAGGCGGTGAATCAGATATGGGGAATCAGAGGTGGCGAATCAAAGGTGGTGAATCAGAGGCAGGGAATCAGATATGGGGAATCAGAGATAGGGAATCAGAGGTGGGGAATCAGAGGTTGGGAATCAGAGGCATGGAATCAGAGGCGGGGCATCAGAGGCGGGGAAACATAGGTGGGGAATCAGATATGGGGAATCAGAGGTGGGGAATCAGAGGCGATGAATCAGAGATGGCGAATCAGAGGCGGGGAATAAGACATGGGGAATCAGAGGCTGGGAATCAGATGCGGGGAATCAGAGGCGGGGAATCAGAGATTGGGTATCAGAGGCGGGGAATCAGAGTTGGGGAATCAGAGGCGGGGAATCAGATATGGGGAAACAGAGGCAGGGAATCAGAGGCAGGGAAACGGAGGCGGGGAATCAGATATGGGGAATCAGAGGAGGGGAATCAGAGGTTGGGAATCAGAGGCAGGGAATCAGAGGTGAGGATTCAGAGGCAGGGAATCAGATGCGGGGAATCTGAGGCGGGGATTCAGAGCTGGGGAATCAGTGCGGGGATTCAGAGCTGGGGAATCAGTGCGGGGAATCAGAGTTGGGGAAACAGAGGCGGGAATCAGAGGCGGGGAAACAGAGGCAGGGAATCAGATATGGGGAATCAGAGGTGGGGAATCAGAGGCAGGGAATCAGATGTGCGGAATCAGAGATGGGGAATCAGAGGCAGGGAATCAGAATCAGAAGCGGGGAATCAGAGGCCGGGAATCAGAGGCCGGGAATCAGATGCCGGGAATAAGAGGCCGGGAATCAGAGGTGGGGAATCAGAGTCCGGGAATCAGATATGGGGAATCAGAGGCGGGGAATGAGATATGGGGAATCAGAGGCGGGGAATCAGAGCTGGGGAATCAGAGCGGGGAATCAGAGTTGGGGAATAAGAGGCCGGGAATCAGAGATGGGGAATCAGAGGCGGGGAATCAGAGGCGGGGAATCAGAGGAAGGGAATCAGATGCGGGGAATCAGAGGCGGGGATTCAGAGCTGGGGAATCAGAGCGGGGAATCAGAGTTGGGGAATCAGAGGCGGGGAATTAGATATGGGGAAACAGAGGCGGGGAATCAGAGGCGGGGCAACAGACGCGGGGAATCAGATATGGGGAATCAGAGGTGGGGAATCAGAGGCAGGGAATCAGATGTGTGGAATCAGAGATGGGGAATCAGAGGCAGGGAATCAGAATCAGATGCGGGAAATCAGAGGCCGGGAATCAGAGGCCGGGAATCAGAGGCAGGTAATCAAACACGTGGAATCAGAGGCGGGGAATCAGAGCTGGGGAATCAGAGGCGGGGAATCAGAGTTGGGGAATCAGAGGCGGGGAATCAGATATGGGGAAACAGAGGCGGGGAATCAGAGGCGGGGAAACAGAGGCGGGGAATCAGATATGGAGAATCAGAGGTGGGGAATCAGAGGTTGGGAATCAGAGTCAGGGAATCAGTGGCGGGGAATCAGAGCCGGGGAATCAGAGGCAGGGAATCAGATATGGGGAATCATAGGCGGGGAATCAGAGGCGGGGAAACAGAGGCGGGGAATCAGATATGGGGAATCAGAGGTGGCGAATCAAAGGCGGTAAATCAGAGGCAGGGAATCAGATATGGGGAATCAGAGGTAGCGAATCAGAGGTGGGGATTCAGAGGTTGGGAATCAGAGGCATGGAATCAGAGGCGGGGCATCAGAGGCGGGGAAACAGAGGCGGGGAATAAGACATGGTGAATCAGAGGCTGGGAATCAGACGCGGGGAATCAGAGGTGGGGAATCAGAGCTGGGGAATCAGAGGCGGGGAATCAGAGTTGGGGAATCAGAGGCGGGGAATCAGATATGGGGAAACAGAGGCGGGGAATCTGAGGCAGGGAAACGGAGGCGGGGAATCAGATATGGGGAATCAGAGGAGGGGAATCAGAGGTTGGGAATCAGAGGCAGGGAATCAGATGTGGGGATTCAGATGCAGGGAATCAGATGCGGGGAATCTGAGGCGGGGATTCAGAGCTGGGGAATCAGTGCGGGGAATCAGAGTTGGGGAATCAGAGGCGGGGAATTAGATATGGGGTAACAGAGGCGGGGAATCAGATATGGGGAATCAGAGGTGGGGAATCAGAGGCGGGGAATCAGAGGCGGGGAAACAGAGGCGGGGAATCAGATATGGGGAATCAGAGGTGGGGAATCAGAGGTTGGGAATCAGAGGCATGGAATCAGAGGCGGGGCATCAGGGGGAATCAGAGGCAGGGAATCGGATGTGCGGAATCAGAGATAGGGAATCAGAGGTGGGGAATCAGAGTCCGGGAATCAGAGATGGGGAATCAGAGGTGGGGAATCAGAGGCGGGGAAACATTGGTGGGGAATAAGATATGGGGAATCAGAGGTGGGGAATCAGAGGCGATGAATCAGAGATGGCAAATCAGAGGCGGGGAATCAGAGGCAGGAAATCAGACATGGGGAATCAGAGGCTGGGAATCAGACGCGGGGAATCAGATGCGGGGAATCAGAGCTGGGGAATCAGAGGCGGGGAATCAGAGTTGGGGAATCAGAGGCGGCGAATCAGATATGGGGAAAAAGAGGCGGGCAATCAGAGGCAGGGAAAAGGAGGCGGGGAATCAGATATGGGGAATCAGAGGAGGGGAATCAGAGGTTGGGAATCAGAGGCAGGGAATCAGAGGTGGGGATTCAGAGGCAGGGAATCAGATGCGGGGAATCAGAGGCGGGGAATTGGATATGGGGAATCAGAGGGGGGAATCAGAAGCGGGGAAACAGAGGCGGGGAATCACATATGGGGAATCAGAGGTGGCGAATCAAAGGCGGTGAATCAGAGATGGGGAAGCAGAGGCTGCGAATCAGAGGCAGGTAATCAAACACGTGGAATCAGAGGCGGGGAATCAGAGCTGGGGAATCAGAGGCGGGGAATCAGAGTTGGGCAATCAGAGGCGCGGAATCAGATATGGGGAAACAGAGGCGGGGAATCAGAGGCGCGGAATCAGATATGGGGAAACAGAGGCGGGGAATCAGAGGCGGGGAAACAGAGGCGGGGAATCAGATATGGGGAATCAGAGGTGGGGAATCAGA
The DNA here is from genome assembly GCF_036971445.1 of Narcine bancroftii. NCBI lineage: Eukaryota > Metazoa > Chordata > Chondrichthyes > Torpediniformes > Narcinidae > Narcine > Narcine bancroftii. The sequence continues at coordinate 307,265,083 of NC_091469.1, read as the reverse complement.
GGTTGGGAATCAGAGGCAGGGAATCAGAGGCGGGGAATCAGAGGCGGGGAATCAGAGGCAGGGAATCAGATATGGGGAATCAGAGGCGGGGAATCAGAGGCGGGGAAACAGAGGCGGTGAATCAGATATGGGGAATCAGAGGTGGCGAATCAAAGGTGGTGAATCAGAGGCAGGGAATCAGATATGGGGAATCAGAGATAGGGAATCAGAGGTGGGGAATCAGAGGTTGGGAATCAGAGGCATGGAATCAGAGGCGGGGCATCAGAGGCGGGGAAACATAGGTGGGGAATCAGATATGGGGAATCAGAGGTGGGGAATCAGAGGCGATGAATCAGAGATGGCGAATCAGAGGCGGGGAATAAGACATGGGGAATCAGAGGCTGGGAATCAGATGCGGGGAATCAGAGGCGGGGAATCAGAGATTGGGTATCAGAGGCGGGGAATCAGAGTTGGGGAATCAGAGGCGGGGAATCAGATATGGGGAAACAGAGGCAGGGAATCAGAGGCAGGGAAACGGAGGCGGGGAATCAGATATGGGGAATCAGAGGAGGGGAATCAGAGGTTGGGAATCAGAGGCAGGGAATCAGAGGTGAGGATTCAGAGGCAGGGAATCAGATGCGGGGAATCTGAGGCGGGGATTCAGAGCTGGGGAATCAGTGCGGGGATTCAGAGCTGGGGAATCAGTGCGGGGAATCAGAGTTGGGGAAACAGAGGCGGGAATCAGAGGCGGGGAAACAGAGGCAGGGAATCAGATATGGGGAATCAGAGGTGGGGAATCAGAGGCAGGGAATCAGATGTGCGGAATCAGAGATGGGGAATCAGAGGCAGGGAATCAGAATCAGAAGCGGGGAATCAGAGGCCGGGAATCAGAGGCCGGGAATCAGATGCCGGGAATAAGAGGCCGGGAATCAGAGGTGGGGAATCAGAGTCCGGGAATCAGATATGGGGAATCAGAGGCGGGGAATGAGATATGGGGAATCAGAGGCGGGGAATCAGAGCTGGGGAATCAGAGCGGGGAATCAGAGTTGGGGAATAAGAGGCCGGGAATCAGAGATGGGGAATCAGAGGCGGGGAATCAGAGGCGGGGAATCAGAGGAAGGGAATCAGATGCGGGGAATCAGAGGCGGGGATTCAGAGCTGGGGAATCAGAGCGGGGAATCAGAGTTGGGGAATCAGAGGCGGGGAATTAGATATGGGGAAACAGAGGCGGGGAATCAGAGGCGGGGCAACAGACGCGGGGAATCAGATATGGGGAATCAGAGGTGGGGAATCAGAGGCAGGGAATCAGATGTGTGGAATCAGAGATGGGGAATCAGAGGCAGGGAATCAGAATCAGATGCGGGAAATCAGAGGCCGGGAATCAGAGGCCGGGAATCAGAGGCAGGTAATCAAACACGTGGAATCAGAGGCGGGGAATCAGAGCTGGGGAATCAGAGGCGGGGAATCAGAGTTGGGGAATCAGAGGCGGGGAATCAGATATGGGGAAACAGAGGCGGGGAATCAGAGGCGGGGAAACAGAGGCGGGGAATCAGATATGGAGAATCAGAGGTGGGGAATCAGAGGCGGGGAAACAGAGGCGGGGAATCAGATATGGGGAATCAGAGGTGGCGAATCAAAGGCGGTAAATCAGAGGCAGGGAATCAGATATGGGGAATCAGAGGTAGCGAATCAGAGGTGGGGATTCAGAGGTTGGGAATCAGAGGCATGGAATCAGAGGCGGGGCATCAGAGGCGGGGAAACAGAGGCGGGGAATAAGACATGGTGAATCAGAGGCTGGGAATCAGACGCGGGGAATCAGAGGTGGGGAATCAGAGCTGGGGAATCAGAGGCGGGGAATCAGAGTTGGGGAATCAGAGGCGGGGAATCAGATATGGGGAAACAGAGGCGGGGAATCTGAGGCAGGGAAACGGAGGCGGGGAATCAGATATGGGGAATCAGAGGAGGGGAATCAGAGGTTGGGAATCAGAGGCATGGAATCAGAGGCGGGGCATCAGAGGCGGGGAAACATAGGTGGGGAATCAGATATGGGGAATCAGAGGTGGGGAATCAGAGGCGATGAATCAGAGATGGCGAATCAGAGGCGGGGAATAAGACATGGGGAATCAGAGGCTGGGAATCAGATGCGGGGAATCAGAGGCGGGGAATCAGAGATTGGGTATCAGAGGCGGGGAATCAGAGTTGGGGAATCAGAGGCGGGGAATCAGATATGGGGAAACAGAGGCAGGGAATCAGAGGCAGGGAAACGGAGGCGGGGAATCAGATATGGGGAATCAGAGGAGGGGAATCAGAGGTTGGGAATCAGAGGCAGGGAATCAGAGGTGAGGATTCAGAGGCAGGGAATCAGATGCGGGGAATCTGAGGCGGGGATTCAGAGCTGGGGAATCAGTGCGGGGATTCAGAGCTGGGGAATCAGTGCGGGGAATCAGAGATGGGGAAACAGAGGCGGGAATCAGAGGCGGGGAAACAGAGGCAGGGAATCAGATATGGGGAATCAGAGGTGGGGAATCAGAGGCAGGGAATCAGATGTGCGGAATCAGAGATGGGGAATCAGAGGCAGGGAATCAGAATCAGAAGCGGGGAATCAGAGGCCGGGAATCAGAGGCCGGGAATCAGATGCCGGGAATAAGAGGCCGGGAATCAGAGGTGGGGAATCAGAGTCCGGGAATCAGATATGGGGAATCAGAGGCGGGGAATGAGATATTGGGAATCAGAGGCGGGGAATCAGAGCTGGGGAATCAGAGCGGGGAATCAGAGTTGGGGAATAAGAGGCCGGGAATCAGAGATGGGGAATCAGAGGCGGGGAATCAGAGGCGGGGAATCAGAGGAAGGGAATCAGATGCGGGGAATCAGAGGCGGGGATTCAGAGCTGGGGAATCAGAGCGGGGAATCAGAGTTGGGGAATCAGAGGCGGGGAATTAGATATGGGGAAACAGAGGCGGGGAATCAGAGGCGGGGCAACAGACGCGGGGAATCAGATATGGGGAATCAGAGGTGGGGAATCAGAGGCAGGGAATCAGATGTGTGGAATCAGAGATGGGGAATCAGAGGCAGGGAATCAGAATCAGATGCGGGAAATCAGAGGCCGGGAATCAGAGGCCGGGAATCAGAGGCAGGTAATTAAACACGTGGAATCAGAGGCGGGGAATCAGAGCTGGGGAATCAGAGGCGGGGAATCAGAGTTGGGGAATCAGAGGCGGGGAATCAGATATGGGGAAACAGAGGCGGGGAATCAGAGGCGGGGAAACAGAGGCGGGGAATCAGATATGGAGAATCAGAGGTGGGGAATCAGAGGCGGGGAAACAGAGGCGGGGAATCAGATATGGGGAATCAGAGGTGGCGAATCAAAGGCGGTAAATCAGAGGCAGGGAATCAGATATGGGGAATCAGAGGTAGCGAATCAGAGGTGGGGATTCAGAGGTTGGGAATCAGAGGCATGGAATCAGAGGCGGGGCATCAGAGGCGGGGAAACAGAGGCGGGGAATAAGACATGGTGAATCAGAGGCTGGGAATCAGACGCGGGGAATCAGAGGTGGGGAATCAGAGCTGGGGAATCAGAGGCGGGGAATCAGAGTTGGGGAATCAGAGGCGGGGAATCAGATATGGGGAAACAGAGGCGGGGAATCTGAGGCAGGGAAATGGAGGCGGGGAATCAGATATGGGGAATCAGAGGAGGGGAATCAGAGGTTGGGAATCAGAGGCAGGGAATCAGAGGTGGGGATTCAGATGCAGGGAATCAGATGCGGGGAATCTGAGGCGGGGATTCAGAGCTGGGGAATCAGTGCGGGGAATCAGAGTTGGGGAATCAGAGGCGGGGAATTAGATATGGGGAAACAGAGGCGGGGAATCAGATATGGGGAATCAGAGGTGGGGAATCAGAGGCGGGGAATTAGAGGCAGGGAATCAAACACAGGGAATCAGAGGCGGGGAATCAGAGCAGGGGAATCAGAGGCGGGGAATCAGAGGTGGGGAATCAGAGGCGGGGAATCAGATATTGGGAAACAGAGGCGGGGAATAAGAGGCGGGGAAACAGAGGCGGGGAATCAGATATGGGGAATCAGAGGTGGGGAATCAGAGGTTGGGAATGAGAGGCAGGGAATCAGAGGCGGGGAATCAGAGGCGGGGAATCAGAGGCAGGGAATCAGATGTGCGGAATCAGAGATGGGGAATCAGAGGCAGGGAATCAGAGGCGGGGAATCAGAGGCTGGGAATCAGAGGCCGGGAATCAGAGGCCGGGAAACAGAGTCCGGGAATCAGAGGTGGGGAATAAGAGGTAGGGAATCAGATGTGCGGAATCAGAGATGGGGAATCAGAGGCAGGGAATCAGAAGCGCGGAATCAGAGGTGGGGAATCAGAGACAGGGAATCAGAGGCCGGGAATGAGAGGCCGGGAATCAGAGGCAGGTAATCAAACACGTGGAATCAGAGGCGGGGAATCAGAGCTGGGGAATCAGAGGCGGGGAATCAGAGTTGGGGAATCAGAGGCGGGGAATCAGATATGGGGAAACAGAGGCGGGGAATCAGAGGCGGGGAAACAGAGGCGGGGAATCAGATATGGAGAATCAGAGGTGGGGAATCAGAGGTTGGGAATCAGAGGCAGGGAATCAGTGGCGGGGAATCAGAGCCGGGGAATCAGAGGCAGGGAATCAGATATGGGGAATCAGAGGCGGGGAATCAGAGACGGGGAAACAGAGGCGGGGAATCAGATATGGGGAATCAGAGGTGGCGAATCAAAGGCGGTGAATCAGAGGCAGGGAATCAGATATGGGGAATCAGAGGTAGCGAATCAGAGGTGGGGATTCAGAGGTTGGGAATCAGAGGCATGGAATCAGAGGCGGGGCATCAGAGGCGGGGAAACAGAGGCGGGGAATAAGACATGGTGAATCAGAGGCTGGGAATCAGAGGCGGGGAATCAGAGTTGGGGAATCAGAGGCGCGGAATCAGATATGGGGAAACAGAGGCGGGGAATCAGCGGCGGGGAAACAGAGGCGGGGAATCAGATATGGAGAATCAGAGGTGGGGAATCAGAGGTTGGGAATCAGAGGCAGGGAATCAGAGGCGGGGAATCAGAGGCGGGGAATCAGAGGCAGGGAATCAGATATGGGGAATCAGAGGCGGGGAATCAGAGGCGGGGAAACAGAGGCGGTGAATCAGATATGGGGAATCAGAGGTGGCGAATCAAAGGCGGTGAATCAGAGGCAGGGAATCAGATATGGGGAATCAGAGATAGGGAATCAGAGGTGGGGAATCAGAGGTTGGGAATCGGAGGCATGGAATCAGAGGCGGGGCATCAGAGGCGGGGAAACATAGGTGGGGAATCAGATATGGGGAATCAGAGGTGGGGAATCAGAGGCGATGAATCAGAGATGGCGAATCAGAGGTGGGGAATCAGAGGCGGGGAATAAGACATGGGGAATCAGAGGCTGGGAATCAGATGCGGGGAATCAGAGGCGGGGAATCAGAGTTGCGGAATCAGAGGCGGGGAATCAGATATGGGGAAACAGAGGCAGGGAATCAGAGGCAGGGAAACGGAGGCTGTGAATCAGATATGGGGAATCAGAGGAGGGGAATCAGAGGTTGGGAATCAGAGGCAGGGAATCAGAGGTGGGGATTCAGAGGCAGGGAATCAGATGCGGGGAATCTGAGGCGGGGATTCAGAGCTGGGGAATCAGTGCGGGGAATCAGAGTTGGGGAATCAGAGGCGGGGAATTAGATATGGGGAAACAGAGGCGGGAATCAGAGGCGGGGAAACAGAGGCAGGGAATCAGATATGGGGAATCAGAGGTGGGGAATCAGAGGCAGGGAATCAGATGTGCGGAATCAGAGATGGGGAATCAGAGGCAGGGAATCAGAATCAGAAGCGGGGAATCAGAGGCCGGGAATCAGAGGCCGGGAATCAGATGCCGGGAATAAGAGGCCGGGAATCAGAGGTGGGGAATCAGAGTCCGGGAATCAGATATGGGGAATCAGAGGCGGGGAATGAGATATGGGGAATCAGAGGCGGGGAATCAGAGGCAGGGAAACAGAGGCGGGGAATCACGTATGGGGAATCAGAGGTGGCGAATCAAAGGCGGGGAATCAGATATGGGGAAACAGAGGCGGGGAATCAGAGGCGGGGAATCAGATATGGGGAAACAGAGGCGGGGAATCAGAGGCAGGGGAACGGAGGCGGGGAATCAGATATGGGGAATCAGAGGAGGGGAATCAGAGGTTGGGAATCAGAGGCAGGGAATCAGAGGTGGGGATTCAGAGGCAGGGAATCAGATGCGGGGAATCAGAGGCGGGGATTCAGAGCTGGGGAATCAGAGCGGGGAATCAGAGTTGGGGAATCAGAGGCGGGGAATTAGATATGGGGAAACAGAGGCGGGGAATCAGAGGCGGGGAAACAGAGGCGGGGAATCAGATATGGGGAATCAGAGGTGGGGAATCAGAGGCAGGGAATCAGATGTGTGGAATCAGAGATGGGGAATCAGAGGCGGTGAATCAGAATCAGAAGCGGGGAATCAGAGGCCGGGAATCAGAGGCCGGGAATCAGATGCAGGGAATATGAGGCCGGGAATCAGAGGTGGGGAATCAGAGTCCGGGAATCAGAAGCGGGGAATCAGAGGCGGGGAAACAAAGGCGGGGAATCAGATATGGGGAATCAGAGGTGGCGAATCAAAGGCGGTGAATCAGAGATGGGGAATCAGAGGCACGGAATTAGAGGCAGGGAATCAAACACAGGGTATCAGAGGCGGGGAATCAGAGCTGGGGAATCAGAGGCGGGGAATCAGAGTTGGGGAATCAGAGGCGGGGAATCAGATATTGGGAAACAGAGGCGGGGAATCAGAGGCGGGGAAACAGAGGCGGGGAATCAGATATGGGGAATCAGAGGTGGGGAATCAGAGGTTGGGAATGAGAGGCAGGGAATCATAGCCGGGGAATCAGAGTCGGGGAATCAGAGGCAGGGAATCAGATGTGCCGAATCAGAGATGGGGAATCAGAGGCAGGGAATCAGAGGCGGGGAATCAGAGGCTGGGAATCAGAGGCCGGGAATGAGAGGCCGGGAATGAGAGGCAGGGAATCAGAGGCCGGGAAACAGAGGCTGGGAATCAGAGGTGGGGAATAAGAGGCAGGGAATCAGATGTGCGGAATCAGAGATGGGGAATCAGAGGCAGGGAATCAGAAGCGGGGAATCAGAGGTGGGGAATCAGAGACAGGGAATCAGAGGCCGGGAATGAGAGGCCGGGAATCAGAGGCCGGGAATCAGAGGCCGGGAATCAGAGGTGGGGAATAAGAGGCCGGGAATCAGAGATGGGCAGTCAGAGGCGGGGAATCAGAGGCGGGGAATCAGAGTCAGGGATTCAGACATGGGGAATCAGAGGCGGGGAATCATAGCTGGCGAATCAGAGGCGGGGAATCAGAGTTGGGGAATCAGAGGTGGGGAATCAGATATGCGGAATCATAGGTGGGGAATCAGAGGTGGTGTATCAGAGATGGGGAATCAGAGGTGGGGAATCAGAGGCAGGGAATCAGACGCGGGGAATCAGAGGCAGGCAATCAGAGCTGGGGAATCAGAGGTGGGGAATCAGAGTTGGGGAATCAGAGGAGGGGAATCAGATATGGGGAATCAGAGGTGGGGAATCAGAGGCAGGGAATCACAGGCAGGGAATCAGACGCGGGGAATCAGAGGCGGTGAATCATAGCTGGCGAATCACAGGCGGGGAATCAGAGTTGGGGAATCAGAGGCGGGGAATCAGATATGGGGAAGCAGAGGCGGGGAATCAGAGGCGGGGAAGCAGAGGCGGGGAATCAGACATGGGGCATCAGAGGCGGAGGATCAGAGGTGGTGAATCAGAGATGGGGAATCAGAGGCGGGGAATCAGAGGCAGGGAATCAGATGCGGGGAATCAGAGGCGGGGAATCAGAGCTGGGGAATCAGAGGCGGTGTATCAGAGTTGGGGAATCAGTGGCGGGGAATCAGATATGGGGAATCAGAGGCGGGGAGTCAGAGCTGGGGAATGAGACGCCGGGAATCAGATATGGGGAAACAGAGGCGGGGAATAAGAGGCGGGGAAACAGAGGCGGGGAATCAGATATGGGGAATCAGGGGTGGGGAATCAGAGGTTGGGAATCAAAGGCAGGGAATCAAAGGCGGGGAATCAGAATTGGGGAATCAGAGATAGGGAATCAGAGATGGGGAATCAGAGGCGGGGAATCATACGCGGGGAATCAGAGGTGGTGAATCAGAGCTGGGGAATCAGAGGCGGGGAATCAGTGTTGGCGAATCAGAGGCGGGGAATCAGATATGAGGAAACAGAGGCAGGGAATCAGAGGCGGGGAAACAGAGGCGGGGAATCAGATATGGGGAATCAGAGGTGGGGAATCAGAGGTTGGGAATCAGAGGCATGGAATCAGAGGCGGGGCATCAGGGGGAATCAGAGGCAGGGAATCGGATGTGCGGAATCAGAGATAGGGAATCAGAGGTGGGGAATCAGAGTCCGGGAATCAGAGATGGGGAATCAGAGGTGGGGAATCAGAGGCGGGGAAACATAGGTGGGGAATAAGATATGGGGAATCAGAGGTGGGGAATCAGAGGCGATGAATCAGAGATGGCAAATCAGAGGCGGGGAATCAGAGGCTGGAAATCAGACATGGGGAATCAGAGGCTGGGAATCAGACGCGGGGAATCAGATGCGGGGAATCAGAGCTGGGGAATCAGAGGCGGGGAATCAGAGTTGGGGAATCAGAGGCGGCGAATCAGATATGGGGAAAAAGAGGCGGGCAATCAGAGGCAGGGAAAAGGAGGCGGGGAATCAGATATGGGGAATCAGAGGAGGGGAATCAGAGGTTGGGAATCAGAGGCAGGGAATCAGAGGTGGGGATTCAGAGGCAGGGAATCAGATGCGGGGAATCAGAGGCGGGGAATTGGATATGGGGAATCAGAGGGGGGAATCAGAGGCGGGGAAACAGAGGCGGGGAATCACATATGGGGAATCAGAGGTGGCGAATCAAAGGCGGTGAATCAGAGATAAGGAAGCAGAGGCTGTGAATCAGAGGCAGGTAATCAAACACGTGGAATCAGAGGCGGGGAATCAGAGCTGGGGAATCAGAGGCGGGGAATCAGAGATGGGGAATCAGAGGCGCGGAATCAGATATGGGGAAACAGAGGCGGGGAATCAGAGGCGCGGAATCAGATATGGGGAAACAGAGGCGGGGAATCAGAGGCGGGGAAACAGAGGCGGGGAATCAGATATGGAGAATCAGAGGTGGGGAATCAGAGGTTGGGAATCAGAGGCAGGGAATCAGAGGCGGGGAATCAGAGGCGGGGAATCAGAGGCAGGGAATCAGATATGGGGAATCAGAGGCGGGGAATCAGAGGCGGGGAAACAGAGGCGGTGAATCAGATATGGGGAATCAGACGTGGCGAATCAAAGGTGGTGAATCAGAGGCAGGGAATCAGATATGGGGAATCAGAGATAGGGAATCAGAGGTGGGGAATCAGAGGTTGGGAATCAGAGGCATGGAATCAGAGGCGGGGCATCAGAGGCGGGGAAACATAGGTGGGGAATCAGATATGGGGAATCAGAGGTGGGGAATCAGAGGCGATGAATCAGAGATGGCGAATCAGAGGCGGGGAATAAGACATGGGGAATCAGAGGCTGGGAATCAGATGCGGGGAATCAGAGGCGGGGAATCAGAGATTGGGTATCAGAGGCGGGGAATCAGAGTTGGGGAATCAGAGGCGGGGAATCAGATATGGGGAAACAGAGGCAGGGAATCAGAGGCAGGGAAACGGAGGCGGGGAATCAGATATGGGGAATCAGAGGAGGGGAATCAGAGGTTGGGAATCAGAGGCAGGGAATCAGAGGTGAGGATTCAGAGGCAGGGAATCAGATGCGGGGAATCTGAGGCGGGGATTGAGAGCTGGGGAATCAGTGCGGGGAATCAGAGTTGGGGAATCAGAGGCGGGGAATTAGATATGGGGAAACAGAGGTGGGAATCAGAGGCGGGGAAACAGAGGCAGGGAATCAGATATGGGGAATCAGAGGTGGGGAATCAGAGGCAGGGAATCAGATGTGCGGAATCAGAGATGGGGAATCAGAGGCAGGGAATCAGAATCAGAAGCGGGGAATCAGAGGCCGGGAATCAGAGGCCGGGAATCAGATTCCGGGAATAAGAGGCCGGGAATCAGAGGTGGGGAATCAGAGTCCGGGAATCAGATATGGGGAATCAGAGGCGGGGAATGAGATATGGGGAATCAGAGGCGGGGAATCAGAGGCAGGGAAACAGAGGCGGGGAATCACATATGGGGAATCAGAGGTGGCGAATCAAAGGCGGGGAATCAGATATGGGGAAATAGAGGCGGGGAATCAGAGGCGGGGAAACAGAGGCGGGGAATCAGAGATGGGGAATCAGAGGCGGGAAATCAGAGGCAGGGAATCAGATGCGGGGAATCAGAGGCGGGGAATCAGAGCTGGGGAATCAGAGGCGGTGTATTAGAGTTGGGGAATCAGTGGCGGGGAATCAGATATGGGGAATCAGAGGCGGGGAGTCAGAGCTGGGGAATGAGACGCCGGGAATCAGATATGGGGAAACAGAGGCGGGGAAAAAGAGGCGGGGAAACAGAGGCGGGGAATCAGATATGGGGAATCAGGGGTGGGGAATCAGAGGTTGGGAATCAAAGGCAGGGAATCAAAGGCGGGGAATCAGAATTGGGGAATCAGAGATAGGGAATCAGAGATGGGGAATCAGAGGCGGGGAATCATACGCGGGGAATCAGAGGTGGTGAATCAGAGCTGGGGAATCAGAGGCGGGGAATCAGTGTTGGGGAATCAGAGGCGGGGAATCAGATATGAGGAAACAGAGGCAGGGAATCAGAGGCGGGGAAACAGAGGCGGGGAATCAGATATGGGGAATCAGAGGTGGGGAATCAGAGGTTGGGAATCAGAGGCATGGAATCAGAGGCGGGGCATCAGGGGGAATCAGAGGCAGGGAATCGGATGTGCGGAATCAGAGATAGGGAATCAGAGGTGGGGAATCAGAGTCCGGGAATCAGAGATGGGGAATCAGAGGTGGGGAATCAGAGGCGGGGAAACATAGGTGGGGAATAAGATATGGGGAATCAGAGGTGGGGAATCAGAGGCGATGAATCAGAGATGGCAAATCAGAGGCGGGGAATCAGAGGCAGGAAATCAGACATGGGGAATCAGAGGCTGGGAATCAGACGCGGGGAATCAGATGCGGGGAATCAGAGCTGGGGAATCAGAGGCGGGGAATCAGAGTTGGGGAATCAGAGGCGGCGAATCAGATATGGGGAAAAAGAGGCGGGCAATCAGAGGCAGGGAAAAGGAGGCGGGGAATCAGATATGGGGAATCAGAGGAGGGGAATCAGAGGTTGGGAATCAGAGGCAGGGAATCAGAGGTGGGGATTCAGAGGCAGGGAATCAGATGCGGGGAATCAGAGGCGGGGAATTGGATATGGGGAATCAGAGGGGGGAATCAGAGGCGGGGAAACAGAGGCGGGGAATCACATATGGGGAATCAGAGGTGGCGAATCAAAGGCGGTGAATCAGAGATGGGGAAGCAGAGGTTGGGAATCAGAGGCAGGTTATCAAACACGTGGATTCAGAGGCGGGGGATCAGAGCTGGGGAATCAGAGGCGGGGAATCAGAGTTGGGCAATCAGAGGCGCGGAATCAGATATGGGGAAACAGAGGCGGGGAATCAGAGGCGCGGAATCAGATATGGGGAAACAGAGGCGGGGAATCAGAGGCGGGGAAACAGAGGCGGGGAATCAGATATGGAGAATCAGAGGTGGGGAATCAGAGGTTGGGAATCAGAGGCAGGGAATCAGAGGCGGGGAATCAGAGGCGGGGAATCAGAGGCAGGGATTCAGATATGGGGAATCAGAGGCGGGGAATCAGAGGCGGGGAAACAGAGGCGGTGAATCAGATATGGGGAATCAGAGGTGGCGAATCAAAGGCGGTGAATCAGAGGCAGGGAATCAGATATGGGGAATCAGAGATAGGGAATCAGAGGTGGGGAATCAGAGGTTGGGAATCAGAGGCATGGAATCAGAGGCGGGGCATCAGAGGCGGGGAAACATAGGTGGGGAATCAGATATGGGAAATCAGAGGTGGGGAATCAGAGGCGATGAATCAGAGATGGCGAATCAGAGGCGGGGAATCAGAGGCGGGGAATAAGACATGGGGAATCAGAGGCTGGGAATCAGATGCGGGGAATCAGAGGCGGGGAATCAGAGATGGGGAATCAGAGGCGGGGAATCAGAGTTGGGAAATCAGAGGCGGGGAATCAGATATGGGGAAACAGAGGCAGGGAATCAGAGGCAGGGAAACGGAGGCGGGGAATCAGATATGGGGAATCAGAGGAGGGGAATCAGAGGTTGGGAATCAGAGGCAGGGAATCAGAGGTGAGGATTCAGAGGCAGGGAATCAGATGCGGGGAATCTGAGGCGGGGATTCAGAGCTGGGGAATCAGTGCGGGGAATCAGAGTTGGGGAATCAGAGGCGGGGAATTAGATATGGGGAAACAGAGGCGGGGAATCAGAGGCAGGGAATCAGATGTGCGGAATCAGAGATGGGGAATCAGAGGCAGGGAATCAGAATCAGAAGCGGGGAATCAGAGGCCGGGAATCAGAGGCCGGGAATCAGATGCCGGGAATAAGAGGCCGGGAATCAGAGGTGGGGAATCAGAGTCCGGGAATCAGATATGGGGAATCAGAGGCGGGGAATGAGATATGGGGAATCAGAGGCAGGGAAACAGAGGCGGGGAATCACATATGGGGAATCAGAGGTGGCGAATCAAAGGCGGGGAATCAGATATGGGGAAACAGAGGCGGGGAATCAGAGGCGGGGAAACAGAGGCGGGGAATCAGATATGGGGAATCAGATGTGGAGAATCAGAGGTTGGGAATCAGAGGCAGGGAATCAGAGGCAGGGAATCAAACACGGGGAATCAGAGGCGGGGAATCAGAGCTGGGGAATCAGAGGTGGGGAATCAGAGTTGGGGAATCAGAGACGGGGTATCAGATATGGGGAAACAGAGGCGGGGAATCAGAGGCGGGGAAACAGAGGCGGGGAATCAGATATGGGGAATCAGAGGTGGGGAATCAGAGGTTGGGAATCAGAGGCAGGGAATCAGAGGCAGGGAATCAGAGGCGGGGAATCAGAGGCAGGGAATCAGATGTGCGGAATCAGAGATGGGGAATCAGAGGCAGGGAATCAGAGGCAGGGAATCAGAGGCGGGGAATCAGAGGCCGGGAATCAGAGGCCGGGAATGAGAGGCCGGGAATGAGAGGCCGGGAATCAGAGGTCGGGAATCAGAGGCCGGGAATGAGAGGTCGGGAATCAGAGTCCGGGAATCAGAGGCCGGGAATCAGAGGTGTGGAATAAGAGGCCGGGAATCAGAGGCGGGGAATCAGACGCGGGGAATCAGAGGTGGTGAATCAGAGCTGGGGAATCAGAGGCGGGGAATCAGTGTTGGGGAATCAGAGGCGGGGTATCAGATATGAGGAAACAGAGGCAGGGAATCAGAGGCGGGGAAACAGAGGCGGGGAATCAGATATGGGGAATCAGAGGTGGGGAATCAGAGGTTGGGAATCAGAGGAATGGAATCAGAGGCGGGCCATCAGAAGCCGGGAATCAGAGGCAGGGAATCGGATGTGAAGAATTAGAGATAGGGAATCAGAGGTGGGGAATCAGAGTCCGGGAATCAGAGATGGGGAATCAGAGGCGGGGAATCAGAGGCGGGGAAACATAGGTGGGGAATAAGATATGGGGAATCAGAGGTGGGGAATCAGAGGCGATGAATCAGAGATGGCGAATCAGAGGCGGGGAATCAGAGGCAGGAAATCAGACATGGGGAATCAGAGGCTGGGAATCAGACACGGGGAATCAGAGGCGGGGAATCAGAGCTGGGGAATCAGAGGCGGGGAATCAGAGTTGGGGAATCAGAGGCGGGGAATCAGATATGGGGAAACAGAGGCGGGCAATCAGAGGCAGGGAAACGGAGGCGGGGAATCAGATATGGGGAATCAGAGGAGGTGAATCAGAGGTTGGGAATCAGAGGCAGGGAATCAGAGGTGGGGATTCAGAGGCAGGGAATCAGATGCGGGGAATCAGAGGCGGGGAATGAGATATGGGGAATCAGATGCGGGGAATCAGAGGTGGGGAAACAGAGGCGGGGAATCACATATGGGGAATCAGAGGTGGCGAATCAAAGGCGGTGAATCAGAGATGGGGAAGCAGAGGTGGGGAATCAGAGGCAGGTAATCAAACACGTGGAATCAGAGGCGGGGAATCAGAGCTGGGGAATCAGTGGCGGGGAATCAGAGTTGGGGAATCAGAGGCGGGGAAACAGATATGGGGAAACAGAGGCGGGGAATCAGAGGCGGGGAAACAGAGGCGGGGAATCAGATATGGAGAATCAGAGGTGGGGAATAAGAGGCAGGGAATCAGATGTGCAGAATCAGAGTTGGGGAATCAGAGGCGGGGAATCAGATATGGAGTAACAGAGGCAGGGAATCAGAGGCAGGGAAACGGAGGCGGGGAATCAGATATGGGGAATCAGAGGAGGGGAATCAGAGGTTGGGAATCAGAGGCAGGGAATCAGAGGTGGGGATTCAGAGGCAGGGAATCAGATGCGGGGAATCAGAGGCGGGGATTCAGAGCTGGGGAATCAGAGCGGGGAATCAGAGTTGGGGAATCAGAGGCGGGGAAACAGAGGCGGGGAATCAGATATGGGGAATCAGAGGTGGGGAATCAGAGGCAGGGAATCAGATGTGTGGAATCAGAGATGGGGAATCAGAGGCGGTGAATCAGAATCAGAAGCGGGGAATCAGAGGCTGGGAATCAGAGGCCGGGAATCAGATGCAGGGAATAGGAGGCCGGGAATCAGAGGTGGGGAATCAGAGTCCGGGAATCAGAGGCGGGGAAACAAAGGCTGGGAATCAGATATGGGGAATCAGTGGTGGCGAATCAAAGGCGGTGAATCAGAGATGGGGAATCAGAGGCGGGGAATTAGAGGCAGGTAATCAAACACGGGGAATCAGAGGCGGGGAATCAGAGCTGGTGAATCAGATGCGGGGAATCAGATTTGGGGAATCGGAGGCGGGGAATCAGATATTGGGAAACAGAGGCGGGGAATCAGAGGCGGGGAAACAGAGGCGGGGAATCAGATATGGGGAATCAGAGGCGGGGAAACAGAGGCGGGGAATCAGAGGCATGGAATCGGAGGTGGGGAATCAGAGGTTGGGAATCAGAGGCAGGGAATCAGAGGCGGGGAATCAGAGGCGGGGAATCAGAGGCAGGGAATCAGATATGGGGAATCAGAGGCGGGGAATCAGAGACGGGGAAACAGAGGCGGGGAATCAGATATGGGGAATCATAGGTGGCGAATCAAAGGCGGTGAATCAGAGGCAGGGAATCAGATATGCGGAATCAGAGGTAGCGAATCAGAGGTGGGGATTCAGAGGTTGGGAACCAGAGGCATGGAATCAGAGGCGGGGCATCAGAGGCGGGGAAACAGAGGCGGGGAATAAGACATGGTGAATCAGAGGCTGGGAATCAGACGCGGGGAATCAGAGGTGGGGAATCAGAGCTGGGGAATCAGAGGCGGGGAATCAGAGTTGGGGAATCAGAGGCGGGGAATCAGATATGGGGAAACAGAGGCGGGGAATCAGAGGCAGGGAAACGGAGGCGGGGAATCAGATATGGGGAATCAGAGGAGGGGAATCAGAGGTGGGGATTCAGATGCAGGGAATCAGATGCGGGGAATCTGAGGCGGGGATTCAGAGCTGGGGAATCAGTGCGGGGAATCAGAGTTGGGGAATCAGAGGCGGGGAATTAGATATGGGGAAACAGAGGCGGGGAATCAGATATGGGGAATCAGAGGTGGGGAATCAGAGGCGGGGAATTAGAGGCAGGGAATCAAACACGGGGAATCAGAGGCGGGGAATCAGAGCAGGGGAATCAGAGGCGGGGAATCAGAGGTGGGGAATCAGAGGCGGGGAATCAGATATTGGGAAACAGAGGCGGGGAATCAGAGGCGGGGAAACAGAGGCGGGGAATCAGATATGGGGAATCAGAGGTGGGGAATCAGAGGTTGGGAATGAGAGGCAGGGAATCAGAGGCGGGGAATTAGAGGCGGGGAATCAGAGGCAGGGAATCAGAGGCGGGGAATCAGAGGCTGGGAATCAGAGGCCGGGAATCAGAGGCCGGGAAACAGAGTCCGGGAATCAGAGGTGGGGAATAAGAGGCAGGGAATCAGATGTGCGGAATCAGAGATGGGGAATCAGAGGCAGGGAATCAGAAGCGGGGAATCAGAGGCGGGGAATCAGAGACAGGGAATCAGAGGCCGGGAATGAGAGGCCGGGAATCAGAGGCCGGGAATCAGAGGCCGGGAATCAGAGGTGGGGAATAAGAGGCCGGGAATCAGAGATGGGGAATCAGAGGCGGGGAATCAGAGGCAGGGATTCAGACACGGGGAATCAGAGGCGGGGATTCAGAGCTGGGGAATCAGAGCGGGGAATCAGAGTTGGGGAATAAGAGGCCGGGAATCAGAGATGGTGAATCAGAGGCGGGGAATCAGAGGCGGGGAATCAGAGGCAGGGAATCAGATGCGGGGAATCAGAGGCGGGGATTCAGAGCTGGGGAATCAGAGCGGGGAATCAGAGTTGGGGAATCAGAGGCGGGGAATTAGATATGGGGAAACAGAGGCGGGGAATCAGAGGCAGGGAAACAGACGCGGGGAATCAGATATGGGGAATCAGAGGTGGGGAATCAGAGGCAGGGAATCAGATGTGTGGAATCAGAGATGGGGAATCAGAGGCAGGGAATCAGAATCAGATGCGGGAAATCAGAGGCCGGGAATAAGAGGCCGGGAATCAGAGATGGGGAATCAGAGGCGGGGAATCAGAGGCGGGGAATCAGAGGCAGGGATTCAGACACGGGGAATCAGAGGCGGGGATTCAGAACTGGGGAATCAGAGCGGGGAATCAGAGTTGGGGAATAAGAGGCCGGGAATCAGAGATGGTGAATCAGAGGCGGGGAATCAGAGGCGGGGAATCAGAGGCGGGGAATCAGATGCGGGGAAACAGAGGCGGGGAATCAGAGGCGGGGAAACAGAGGCGGGGAATCAGATATGGAGAATCAGAGGTGGGGAATCAGAGGTTGGGAATCAGAGGCAGGGAATCAGTGGCGGGGAATCAGAGCCGGGGAATCAGAGGCAGGGAATCAGATATGGGGAATCAGAGGCGGGGAATCAGAGGCGGGGAAACAGAGGCGGTGAATCAGATATGGGGAATCAGAGGTGGCGAATCAAAGGCGGTAAATCAGAGGCAGGGAATCAGACATGGGGAATCAGAGATAGGGAATCAGAGGTGGGGAATCAGAGGTTGGGAATCAGAGGCATGGAATCAGAGGCGGGGCATCAGAGGCGGGGAAACATAGGTGGGGAATCAGATATGGGGAATCAGATGTGGGGAATCAGAGGCGATGAATCAGAGATGGCGAATCAGAGGCGGGGAATCAGAGGCGGGGAATAAGACATGGGGAATCAGAGGCTGGGAATCAGACACGGGGAATCAGAGGCGGGGAATCAGAGCTGGGGAATCAGAGGTGGGGAATCAGAGGCAGGGAATCAGATGTGCGGAATCAGAGATGGGGAATCAGAGGCAGGGAATCAGAATCAGAAGCGGGGAATCAGAGGCCGGGAATCAGAGGCCGGGAATCAGATGCCGGGAATAAGAGGCCGGGAATCAGAGGTGGGGAATCAGAGTCCGGGAATCAGATATGGGGAATCAGAGGCGGGGAATGAGATATGGGGATTCAGAGGCGGGGAATCAGAGGCGGGGAAACAGAGGCGGGGAATCACATATGGGGAATCAGAGGTGGCGAATCAAAGGCGGGGAATCAGATATGGGGAAACAGAGGCGGGGAATCAGAGGCGGGGAAACAGAGGCGGGGAATCAGATATGGGGAATCAGAGGTGGGGAATCAGATGTTGGGAATCAGAGGCAGGGAATCAGAGGCAGGGAATCAAACACGGGGAATCAGAGGCGGGGAATCAGAGCTGGGGAATCAGAGGTGGGGAATCAGAGTTGGGGAAACAGAGGCGGGGAATCAGATATGGGGAAACAGAGGCGGGGAATCAGAGGTGGGGAAACAGAGGCGGGGTATCAGATATGGGGAATCAGAGGTGGGGAATCAGAGATTGGGAATCAGAGGCAGGGAATCAGAGGCAGGGAATCAGAGGCGGGGAATCAGATGTGCGGAATCAGAGATGGGGAATCAGAGGCAGGGAATCAGAGGCGGGGAATCAGAGGCGGGGAATCAGAGGCCGGGAATCAGAGGCCGGGAATGAGAGGCCGGGAATGAGAGGCCGGGAATCAGAGGTCGGGAATCAGAGGCCGGGAATCAGAGGTGGGGAATAAGAGGCAGGGAATCAGATGTGCAGAATCAGAGATGGGGAATCAGAGGCAGGGAATCAGAGTCGGGGAATCAGAGGTGGGGTATCAGAGGCCGGGAATCAGAGGCCGGGAATGAGAGGTCGGGAATCAGAGGCCGGGAATCAGAGGCCGGGTATCAGAGGTGGGGAATATGAGGCCGGGAATCAGAGGCGGGAAACAGAGGCAGGGAATCAGATATGGGGAATCAGAGATAGGGAATCAGAGGTGGGGAATCAGAGGTTGGGAATCAGAGGCAGGGAATCAGAGGCGGGGCATCAGAGGCGGGGAAACATAGGTGGGGAATCAGATATGGGGAAACAGAGGTGGGGAATCAGAGGCGATGAATCAGAGATGGCGAATCAGAGGCGGGGAATCAGAGGCGGGGAATAAGACATGGGGAATCTGAGGCTGGGAATCAGACGCGGGGAATCAGAGGTGGGGAATCAGAGCCTGGGAATCAGAGGCGTGGAATCAGTGTTGGGGAATCAGAGGCGGGGAATCAGATATGGGGAAACAGAGGCGGGGAATCAGAGGCAGGGAAACGGAGGCGGGGAATCAGATATGGGGAATCAGAGGAGGGCAATCAGAGGTTAGGAATCAGAGGCTGGGAATCAGAGGTGGGGATTCAGAGGCAGGGAATCAGATGCGGGGAATCTGAGGCGGGGATTCAGAGCTGGGGAATCAGTGCGGGGAATCAGACTTGGGGAATCAGAGGCGGGGAATTAGATATGGGGAAACAGAGGCGGGGAATCAGAGGCGGGGAAACAGAGGCGGGGAATCAGATATGGGGAATCAGAGGTGGGGAATCAGAGGCAGGGAAACAGATGTGCGGAATCAGAGATGGGGAATCAGAGGCAGGGAATCAGAGGCCGGGAATCAGATGCCGGGAATAAGAGGCCGGGAATCAGAGGTGGGGAATCAGAGTCCGGGAATCAGATATGGGGAATCAGAGGCGGGGAATGAGATATGGGGAATCAGAGATGGGGAATCAGAGGCGGGGAAACAGAGGCGGGGAATCACATATGGGGAATCAGAGGTGGCGAATCAAAGGCGGGGAATCAGATATGGGGAAACAGAGGCGGGGATTCAGAGGCGGGGAAACAGATGCGGGGAATCAGATATGGGGAATCAGAGGTGGGGAATCAGAGGTTGGGAATCAGAGGCCGGGAATCAGAGGCAGGGAATCAAACACGGGGAATCAGAGGAAGGGAATCAGAGCTGGGGAATCAGAAGTGGGGAATCAGAGTTGGGGAATCAGAGGCGGGGAATCAGATATGGGGAAACAGAGGCGGGGAATCAGACGCGGGGTAACAGAGGCGGGGAATCAGATATGGGGAATCAGAGGTGGGGAATCAGAGGTTGGGAATCAGAGGCAGGGAATCAGAGGCAGGGAATCAGAGGCGGGGAATCAGAGGCAGGGAATCAGATGTGCGGAATCAGAGATGGGGAATCAGAGGCAGGGAATCAGAGGCGGGGAATCAGAGGCGGGGAATCAGAGGACGGGAATCAGAGGCCGTGAATGAGAGGCCGGGAATCAGAGGCCAGGAATCAGAGGTCGGGAATCAGAGGCCGGGAATCAGAGGTGGGGAATAAGAGGCAGGGAATCAGATGTGCAGAATCAGAGATGGGGAATCAGAGGCAGGGAATCAGAGTCGGGGAATCAGAGGTGGGGAATCAGAGGACGGGAATCAGAGGCCGGGAATGAGAGGTCGGGAATGAGAGGTCGGGAATCAGAGGCCGGGAATCAGAGGCCGGGTATCAGAGGTGGGGAATATGAGGCCGGGAATCAGAGGCGGGAAACAGAGGCAGGGAATCAGATATGGGGAATCAGAGATAGGGAATCAGAGGTGGGGAATCAGAGGTTGGGAATCAGAGGCAGGGAATCAGAGGCGGGGCATCAGAGGCGGGGAAACATAGGTGGGGAATCAGATATGGGGAAACAGAGGTGGGGAATCAGAGGCGATGAATCAGAGATGGCGAATCAGAGGCGGGGAATCAGAGGCGGGGAATAAGACATTGGGAATCTGAGGCTGGGAATCAGACGCGGGGAATCAGAGGTGGGGAATCAGAGCTGGGGAATCAGAGGCGTGGAATCAGTGTTGGGGAATCAGAGGCGGGGAATCAGATATGGGGAAACAGAGGCGGGGAATCAGAGGCAGGGAAACGGAGGCGGGGAATCAGATATGGGGAATCAGAGGAGGGCAATCAGAGGTTAGGAATCAGAGGCTGGGAATCAGAGGTGGGGATTCAGAGGCAGGGAATCAGATGCGGGGAATCTGAGGCGGGGATTCAGAGCTGGGGAATCAGTGCGGGGAATCAGAGTTGGGGAATCAGAGGCGGGGAATTAGATATGGGGAAACAGAGGCGGGGAATCAGAGGCGGGGAAACAGAGGCGGGGAATCAGATATGGGGAATCAGAGGTGGGGAATCAGAGGCAGGGAATCAGATGTGCGGAATCAGAGATGGGGAATCAGAGGCAGGGAATCAGAGGCCGGGAATCAGATGCCGGGAATAAGAGGCCGGGAATCAGAGGTGGGGAATCAGAGTCCGGGAATCAGATATGGGGAATCAGAGGCGGGGAATGAGATATGGGGAATCAGAGATGGGGAATCAGAGGCGGGGAAACAGAGGCGGGGAATCACATATGGGGAATCAGAGGTGGCGAATCAAAGGCGGGGAATCAGATATGGGGAAACAGAGGCGGGGATTCAGAGGCGGGGAAACAGATGCGGGGAATCAGATATGGGGAATCAGAGGTGGGGAATCAGAGGTTGGGAATCAGAGGCCGGGAATCAGAGGCAGGGAATCAAACACGGGGAATCAGAGGAAGGGAATCAGAGCTGGGGAATCAGAAGTGGGGAATCAGAGTTGGGGAATCAGAGGCGGGGAATCAGATATGGGGAAACAGAGGCGGGGAATCAGACGCGGGGTAACAGAGGCGGGGAATCAGATATGGGGAATCAGAGGTGGGGAATCAGAGTTTGGGAATCAGAGGCAGGGAATCAGAGGCAGGGAATCAGAGGCAGGGAATCAGAGGCGGGGAATCAGAGGCAGGGAATCAGATGTGCGGAATCAGAGATGGGGAATCAGAGGCAGGGAATCAGAGGCGGGGAATCAGAGGCGGGGAATCAGAGGCGGGGAATAAGACATTGGGAATCTGAGGCTGGGAATCAGACGCGGGGAATCAGAGCTGGGGAATCAGAGCTGGGGAATCAGAGGCGTGGAATCAGTGTTGGGGAATCAGAGGCGGGGAATCAGATATGGGGAAACAGAGGCGGGGAATCAGAGGCAGGGAAACGGAGGCGGGGAATCAGATATGGGGAATCAGAGGAGGGCAATCAGAGGTTAGGAATCAGAGGCTGGGAATCAGAGGTGGGGATTCAGAGGCAGGGAATCAGATGCGGGGAATCTGAGGCGGGGATTCAGAGCTGGGGAATCAGTGCGGGGAATCAGAGTTGGGGAATCAGAGGCGGGGAATTAGATATGGGGAAACAGAGGCGGGGAATCAGAGGCGGGGAAACAGAGGCGGGGAATCAGATATGGGGAATCAGAGGTGGGGAATCAGAGGCAGGGAATCAGATGTGCGGAATCAGAGATGGGGAATCAGAGGCAGGGAATCAGAGGCCGGGAATCAGATGCCGGGAATAAGAGGCCGGGAATCAGAGGTGGGGAATCAGAGTCCGGGAATCAGATATGGGGAATCAGAGGCGGGGAATGAGATATGGGGAATCAGAGATGGGGAATCAGAGGCGGGGAAACAGAGGCGGGGAATCACATATGGGGAATCAGAGGTGGCGAATCAAAGGCGGGGAATCAGATATGGGGAAACAGAGGCGGGGATTCAGAGGCGGGGAAACAGATGCGGGGAATCAGATATGGGGAATCAGAGGTGGGGAATCAGAGGTTGGGAATCAGAGGCCGGGAATCAGAGGCAGGGAATCAAACACGGGGAATCAGAGGAAGGGAATCAGAGCTGGGGAATCAGAAGTGGGGAATCAGAGTTGGGGAATCAGAGGCGGGGAATCAGATATGGGGAAACAGAGGCGGGGAATCAGACGCGGGGTAACAGAGGCGGGGAATCAGATATGGGGAATCAGAGGTGGGGAATCAGAGTTTGGGAATCAGAGGCAGGGAATCAGAGGCAGGGAATCAGAGGCGGGGAATCAGAGGCAGGGAATCAGATGTGCGGAATCAGAGATGGGGAATCAGAGGCAGGGAATCAGAGGCGGGGAATCAGAGGCGGGGAATCAGAGGACGGGAATCAGAGGCCGTGAATGAGAGGCCGGGAATCAGAGGCCAGGAATCAGAGGTCGGGAATCAGAGGCCGGGAATCAGAGGTGGGGAATAAGAGGCAGGGAATCAGATGTGCAGAATCAGAGATGGGGAATCAGAGGCAGGGAATCAGAGTCGGGGAATCAGAGGTGGGGAATCAGAGGACGGGAATCAGAGGCCGGGAATGAGAGGTCGGGAATCAGAGGCCGGGAATCAGATGCCGGGAATCAGAGGTGGGGAATAAGAGGCCGGGAATCAGAGGCGGGGAATAAGACGCGGGGAATCAGAGGTGGTGAATCAGAGCTGGGGAATCAGAGGCGGGGAATCAGTGTTGGGGAATCAGAGGCGGGGAATCAGATATGAGGAAACAGAGGCAGGGAATCAGAGGCGGGGAAACAGAGGCGGGGAATCAGATATGGGGAATCAGAGGTGGGGAATCAGATGTTGGGAATCAGAGGCATGGAATCAGAGGCGGGGCATCAGAGGCGGGGGATCAGAGGCAGGGAATCAGATGTGCGGAATCAGAGATAGGGAATCAGAGGTGGGGAATCAGAGTCCGGGAATCAGAGATGGGGAATCAGAGGCGGGGAATCAGAGGCGGGGAAACATAGGTGGGGAATAAGATATGGGGAATCAGAGGTGGGGAATCAGAGGCGATGAATCAGAGATGGCGAATCAGAGGCGGGGAATCAGACGCGGGGAATCAGAGGCGGGGAATCAGACGCGGGGAATCAGAGGCGGGGAATCAGAGCTGGGGAATCAGAGGCGGGGAATCAAAGTTGGGGAATCAGAGGCGGATAATCAGATATGGGGAAACAGAGGCGGGCAATCAGAGGCAGGGAAACGGAGGCGGGGAATCAGATATGGGGAATCAGAGGAGGGGAATCAGAGGTTGGGAATCAGAGGCAGGGAATCAGAGGTGGGGATTCAGAGGCAGGGAATCAGATGCGGGGAATCAGAGGCGGGGAATGAGATATGGGGAATCAGAGGCGGGGAATCAGAGGCGGGGAAACAAAGGCGGGGAATCACATATGGGGAATCAGAGGTGGCGAATCAAAGGCGGTGAATCAGAGATGGGGAAGCAGAGGCGGGGAATCAGAGGCTGGTAATCAAACACGTGGAATCAGAGGCGGGGAATCAGAGCTGGGGAATCAGAGGCGGGGAATCAGAGTTGGGGAATCAGAGGCGGGGAATCAGATATGGGGAAACAGAGGCGGGGAATCAGAGGCGGTGAAACAGAGGCGGGGAATCAGATATGGAGAATCAGAAGTGGGGAATAAGAGGCAGGGAATCAGATGTGCAGAATCAGGGTTGGGGAATCAGAGGCGGGGAATCAGATATGGGGTAACAGAGGCTGGGAATCAGAGGCAGGGAAACGGAGGCGGGGAATCAGATATGGGGAATTAGAGGAGGGGAATCAGAGGTTGGGAATCAGAGGCAGGGAATCAGAGGTGGGGATTCAGAGGCAGGGAATCAGATGCGGGGAATCAGAGGCGGGGATTCAGAGCTGGGGAATCAGAGCGGGGAATCAGAGTTGGGGAATCAGAGGCGGGGAATTAGATATGGGAAAACAGAGGCGGGGAATCAGAGGCGGGGAAACAGAGGAGGGGAATCAGATATGGGGAATCAGAGGTGGGGAATCAGAGGCAGGGAATCAGATGTGTGGAATCAGAGATGGGGAATCAGAGGGAGGGAATCAGAATCAGATGCGGGGAATCAGAGGCCGGGAATCAGAGGCCGGATATCAGAGTTGGGGATCAGAGTCCGGGAATCAGAGGCGGGGAATCAGAGTTGGGGAATCAGAGGCGGGGAATCAGATATGGGGAAACAGAGGCGGGGAATCAGAGGCGGGGAAACAGAGGCGGGGAATCAGATATGGGGAATCAGAGGTGGGTAATCAGAGTTTGAGAATTAGATGCAGGGAATCAGAGGCGGGGAATCAGAGGCGGGGAATCAGAGGCAGGGAATCAGATGTGCGGAATCAGAGATGGGGAATCAGAGGCAGGGAATCAGAGGCGGGGAATCAGACATGGGGATTCAGAGGCGGGGGATCAGAGGTGGTGAATCAGAGATGGGGAATCAGAGGTGGGGAATCAGAGGCAGGGAATCAACGCGGGGAATCAGAGGCGGGGAATCAGAGCTGGGGAATCAGAGGCGGGGTATCAGAGTTGGGGAATCAGAGGCGGGGAATCAGATATGGGGAAACAGAGGCGGGGAATCAGAGGCAGGGAAACGGAGGCGGGGAATCAGATATGGGGAATCAGAGGAGGGGAATCAGAGGTTGGGAATCAGAGGCAGAGAATCAGAGGTGGGGATTCAGAGGCAGGGAATCAGATGCGGGGATTCAGAGGCGGGGATTCAGAGCTGGGTAATCAGAGGCGGAGAAGTAGATATGGGGAAACAGAGGCGGGAAATCAGAGGTGGGGAAACAGAGGCGGGGAATCAGATGTGTGGAATCAGAGATGAATAATCAGAGGCGGTCAATCAGAATCAGAAGCGGGGAATCAGAGGCTGGGAATCAGAGGCCGGGAATCAGATGCAGGGAATAGGAGGCCGGGAATCAAATGTGGGGAATCAGAGTCCGGGAATCAGAGGCGGGGAATCAGAGGCGGGGAAACAAAGGCGGGGAATCAGATATGGGGAATCAGAGGTGGCGAATCAAAGGCGGTGAATCAGAGATGGGGAATCAGAGGCGGGGAATTAGAGGCAGGGAATCAAACACGGGGAATCAGAGGCGGGGAATCAGAGCTGGGGAATCAGAGGCGGGGAATCAGAGTTGGGGAATCAGAGGTGGGGAATCAGATATTGGGAAACAGAGGCGGGGAATCAGAGGCGGGGAAACAGAGGCGGGGAATCAGATATGGGGAATCAGAGGTGGGTAATCAGAGGTTGGGAATGAGAGGCAGGGAATCAGAGGCGGTGAATCAGAGGCGGGGAATCAGAGGCAGGGAATCAGATGTGCGGAATCAGAGATGGGGAATCAGAGTTAGGGAATCAGAGGCGGGGAATCAGAGGCGGGGAATCAGAGGCCGGGAATGAGAGGCCGGGTATCAGAGGCCGGGAATCAGAGGCCGGGAATCAGAGGCCGGGAAACAGAGGCCGGGAATCAGAGGTGGGGAATCAGAGGCCGGGAATCAGAGGCCGGGAAACAGAGGCCGGGAATCAGAGGTGGGGAATATGAGGCAGGGAATCAGATGTGCGGAATCAGAGGCGGGGAATCAGAGGCTGGGAATCAGAGGCCGGGAATGAGAGGCCGGGAATCAGAGGCCGGGAATCAGAGGCCGGGAATCAGAGGCCGGGAATCAGAGGCCGGGAATCAGAGGCGGGGAATCAGAGGCGGGGAATATGAGGCAGGGAATCAGATGTGCGGAATCAGAGATGGGGAATCAGAGGCAGGGAATCAGAAGCGGGGAATCAGAGGCGGGGAATCTGAGACAGGGAATCAGATGCCGGGTATGAGAGGCCGGGAATCAGAGGCCGGGAATCAGAGGCCGGGAATCAGAGGTGGGGAATATGAGGCCGGGAATCAGAGATGGGGAATCAGAGGCGGGGAATCAGAGGCGGGGAATCAGAGGCAGGGATTCAGACACGGGGAATCAGAGGCGGGGATTCAGAGCTGGGGAATCAGAGCGGGGAATCAGAGTTGGGGAATAAGAGGCCGGGAATCAGAGATAGGGAATCAGAGGCGGGGAATCAGAGGCGGGGAATCAGAGGCAGGGTATCAGATGCGGGGAATCAGAGGCGGGGATTCAGAGCTGGGGAATCAGAGCGGGGAATCAGAGTTGGGGAATCAGAGGCGGGGAATTAGATATGGGGAAACAGAGGCGGAGAATCAGAGGCAGGGAAACAGAGGCGGGGAATCAGATATGGGGAATCAGAGGTGGGGAATCAGAGGCAGGGAATCAGATGTGTGGAATCAGAGATGGGGAATGAGAGGCAGGGAATCAGAATCAGATGCGGGGAATCAGAGGCCGGGAATCAGATATGGGGAATCAGAGATAGGGAATCAGAGGTGGGGAATCAGAGGTTGGGAATCAGAGGCAGGGAATCAGAGGCGGGGCATCAGAGGCGGGGAAACATAGGTGGGGAATCAGATATGGGGAAACAGAGGTGGGGAATCAGAGGCGATGAATCAGAGATGGCGAATCAGAGGCGGGGAATCAGAGGCGGGGAATAAGACATGGGGAATCTGAGGCTGGGAATCAGACGCGGGGAATCAGAGGTGGGGAATCAGAGCTGGGGAATCAGAGGCGGGGAATCAGTGTTGGGGAATCAGAGGCGGGGAATCAGATATGGGGAAACAGAGGCGGGGAATCAGAGGCAGGGAAACGGAGGTGGGGAATCAGATATGGGGAATTAGAGGAGGGCAATCAGAGGTTGGGAATCAGAGGCTGGGAATCAGAGGTTGGGATTCAGAGGCAGGGAATCAGATGCGGGGAATCTGAGGCGGGGATTCAGAGCTGGAGAATCAGTGCGGGGAATCAGAGTTGGGGAATCAGATGCGGGGAATTAGATATGGGGAAACAGAGGCGGGGAATCAGAGGCGGGGAAACAGAGGCGGGGAATCAGATATGGGGAATCAGAGGTGGGGAATCAGAGGCAGGGAATCAGATGTGCAGAATCAGAGATGGGGAATCAGAGGCAGGGAATCAGAAGCCGGGAATCAGATGCCGGGAATAAGAGGCCGGGAATCAGAGGTGGGGAATCAGAGTCCGGGAATCAGATATGGGGAATCAGAGGCGGGGAATGAGATATGGGGAATCAGAGGCGGGGAATCAGAGGCGGGGAAACAGAGGCGGGGAATCACATATGGGGAATCAGAGGTGGCGAATCAAAGGCGGGGAATCAGATATGGGGAAACAGAGGCGGGGAATCAGAGGCGGGGAAACAGATGCGGGGAATCAGATATGGGGAATCAGAGGTGGGGAATCAGAGGTTGGGAATCAGAGGCCGGGAATCAGAGGCGGGGAATCAGAGGCCGGGAATCAGAGGCCGTGAATGAGAGGCCGGGAATGAGAGTCCGGGAATCAGAGGTCGGGAATCAGAGGCCGGGAATCAGAGGTGGGGAATAAGAGGCAGGGAATCAGATGTGCAGAATCAGAGATGGGGAATCAGAGGCAGGGAATCAGAGTCGGGGAATCAGAGGTGGGGAATCAGAGGACGGGAATCAGAGGCCGGGAATGAGATGTCGGGAATCAGAGGCCGGGAATCAGATGCCGGGAATCAGAGGTGGGGAATAAGAGGCCGGGAATCAGAGGCGGGGAATCAGACGCGGGGAATCAGAGGTTGTGAATCAGAGCTGGGGAATCAGAGGCGGGGAATCAGATATGAGGAAACAGAGGCAGGGAATCAGAGTCGGGGAAACAGAGGCGGGGAATCAGATATGGGGAATCAGAGGTGGGGAATCAGAGGTTGGGAATCAGAGGCATGGAATCAGAGGCGGGGCATCAGAGGCGGGGGATCAGAGGCAGGGAATCAGATGTGCGGAATCAGAGATAGGGAATCAGAGGTGGGGAATCAGAGTCCGGGAATCAGAGATGGGGAATCAGAGGCGGGGAATCAGAGGCGGGGAAACATAGGTGGGGAATAAGATATGGGGAATCAGAGGTGGGGAATCAGAGGCGATGAATCAGAGATGGCGAATCAGAGGCGGGGAATCAGACGCGGGGAATCAGAGGCGGGGAATCAGATGTGGGGAATCAGAGGCGGGGAATCAGAGCTGGGGAATCAGAGGCGGGGAATCAAAGTTGGGGAATCAGAGGCGGATAATCAGATATGGGGAAACAGAGGCGGGCAATCAGAGGCAGGGAAACGGAGGCGGGGAATCAGATATGGGGAATCAGAGGAGGGGAATCAGAGGTTGGGAATCAGAGGCAGGGAATCAGAGGTGGGGATTCAGAGGCAGGGAATCAGATGCGGCGAATCAGAGGCGGGGAATGAGATATGGGGAATCAGAGGCGGGGAATCAGAGGCGGGGAAACAGAGGCGGGGAATCACATATGGGGAATCAGAGGTGGCGAATCAAAGGCGGTGAATCAGAGATGGGGAAGCAGAGGCGGGGAATCAGAGGCTGGTAATCAAACACGTGGAATCAGAGGCGGGGAATCAGAGCTGGGGAATCAGAGGCGGGGAATCATAGTTGGGGAATCAGAGGCGGGGAATCAGATATGGGAAACAGAGGCGGGGAATCAGAGGCGGTGAAACAGAGGCAGGGAATCAGATATGGAGAATCAGAGGTGGGGAATAAGAGGCAGGGAATCAGATGTGCAGAATCAGGGTTGGGGAATCAGAGGCGGGGAATCAGATATGGGGTAACAGAGGCTGGGAATCAGAGGCAGGGAAACGGAGGCGGGGAATCAGATATGGGGAATTAGAGGAGGGGAATCAGAGGTTGGGAATCAGAGGCAGGGAATCAGAGGTGGGGATTCAGAGGCAGGGAATCAGATGCTGGGAATCAGAGGCGGGGATTCAGAGCTGGGGAATCAGAGCGGGGAATCAGAGTTGGGGAATCAGAGGCGGGGAATTAGATATGGGGAAACAGAGGCGGGGAATCAGAGGCGGGGAAACAGAGGAGGGGAATCAGATATGGGGAATCAGAGGTGGGGAATCAGAGGCAGGGAATCAGATGTGTGGAATCAGAGATGGGGAATCAGAGGCAGGGAATCAGAATCAGATGCGGGGAATCAGAGGCCGGGAATCAGAGGCCGGATATCAGAGTTGGGGATCAGAGTCCGGGAATCAGAGATGGGGAATCAGAGGCGGGGAATGAGATATGGGGAATCAGAGGCGGGGAATCGGAGGCGGGGAAACAGAGGCGAGGAATCAGATATGGGGAATCAGAGGTGGCGAATCAAAGGCGGTGAATCAGAGATGGGGAATCAGAGGCGGGGAATCAGAGGCCGGGAATCAGAGGCCGGGAATCAGAGGCCGGGAATCAGAAGCCAGGAAACAGAGGCCGGGAATCAGAGGTGGGGAATATGAGGCAGGGAATCAGATGTGCGGAATCAGAGATGGGGAATCAGAGGCAGGGAATCAGAAGCAGGGAATCAGAGGCGGGGAATCTGAGACAGGGAATCAGATGCCGGGTATGAGAGGCCGGGAATCAGAGGCCGGGAATCAGAGGCCGGGAATCAGAGGTGGGGAATAAGAGGCCGGGAATCAGAGATGGGGAATCAGAGGCGGGGAATCAGAGGCGGGGAATCAGAGGCAGGGATTCAGACACGGGGAATCAGAGGCGGGGATTCAGAGCTGGGGAATCAGAGCGGGGAATCAGAGTTGGGGAATAAGAGGCCGGGAATCAGAGATAGGGAATCAGAGGCGGGGAATCAGAGGCGGGGAATCAGAGGCAGGGTATCAGATGCGGGGAATCAGAGGCGGGGATTCAGAGCTGGGGAATCAGAGCGGGGAATCAGAGTTGGGGAATCAGAGGCGGGGAATTAGATATGGGGAAACAGAGGCGGAGAATCAGAGGCAGGGAAACAGAGGCGGGGAATCAGATATGGGGAATCAGAGGTGGGGAATCAGAGGCAGGGAATCAGATGTGTGGAATCAGAGATGGGGAATGAGAGGCAGGGAATCAGAATCAGATGCGGAGAATCAGAGGCCGGGAATCAGATATGGGGAATCAGAGATAGGGAATCAGAGGTGGGGAATCAGAGGTTGGGAATCAGAGGCAGGGAATCAGAGGCGGGGCATCAGAGGCGGGGAAACATAGGTGGGGAATCAGATATGGGGAAACAGAGGTGGGGAATCAGAGGCGATGAATCAGAGATGGCGAATCAGAGGCGGGGAATCAGAGGCGGGGAATAAGACATGGGGAATCTGAGGCTGGGAATCAGACGCGTGGAATCAGAGGTGGGGAATCAGAGCTGGGGAATCAGAGGCGGGGAATCAGTGTTGGGGAATCAGAGGCGGGGAATCAGATATGGGGAAACAGAGGCGGGGAATCAGAGGCAGGGAAACGGAGGTGGGGAATCAGATATGGGGAATTAGAGGAGGGCAATCAGAGGTTGGGAATCAGAGGCTGGGAATCAGAGGTTGGGATTCAGAGGCAGGGAATCAGATGCGGGGAATCTGAGGCGGGGATTCAGAGCTGGGGAATCAGTGCGGGGAATCAGAGTTGGGGAATCAGAGGCGGGGAATTAGATATGGGGAAACAGAGGCGGGGAATCAGAGGCGGGGAAACAGAGGCGGGGAATCAGATATGGGGAATCAGAGGTGGGGAATCAGAGGCAGGGAATCAGATGTGCAGAATCAGAGATGGGGAATCAGAGGCAGGGAATCAGAAGCCGGGAATCAGATGCCGGGAATAAGAGGCCGGGAATCAGAGGTGGGGAATCAGAGTCCGGGAATCAGATATGGGGAATCAGAGGCGGGGAATGAGATATGGGGAATCAGAGGCGGGGAATCAGAGGCGGGGAAACAGAGGCGGGGAATCACATATGGGGAATCAGAGGTGGCGAATCAAAGGCGGGGAATCAGATATGGGGAAACAGAGGCGGGGAATCAGAGGCGGGGAAACAGATGCGGGGAATCAGATATGGGGAATCAGAGGTGGGGAATCAGAGGTTGGGAATCAGAGGCCGGGAATCAGAGGCGGGGAATCAGAGGCCGGGAATCAGAGGCCGTGAATGAGAGGCCGGGAATGAGAGTCCGGGAATCAGAGGTCGGGAATCAGAGGCCGGGAATCAGAGGTGGGGAATAAGAGGCAGGGAATCAGATGTGCAGAATCAGAGATGGGGAATCAGAGGCAGGGAATCAGAGTCGGGGAATCAGAGGTGGGGAATCAGAGGACAGGAATCAGAGGCCGGGAATGAGAGGTCGGGAATCAGAGGCCGGGAATCAGATGCCGGGAATCAGAGGTGGGGAATAAGAGGCCGGGAATCAGAGGCGGGGAATCAGACGCGGGGAATCAGAGGTTGTGAATCAGAGCTGGGGAATCAGAGGCGGGTAATCAGTGTTGGGGAATCAGAGGCGGGGAATCAGATATGAGGAAACAGAGGCAGGGAATCAGAGGCGGGGAAACAGAGGCGGGGAATCAGATATGGGGAATCAGAGGTGGGGAATCAGAGGTTGGGAATCAGAGGCATGGAATCAGAGGCGGGGCATCAGAGGCGGGGGATCAGAGGCAGGGAATCAGATGTGCGGAATCAGAGATAGGGAATCAGAGGTGGGGAATCAGAGTCCGGGAATCAGAGATGGGGAATCAGAGGCGGGGAATCAGAGGCGGGGAAACATAGGTGGGGAATAAGATATGGGGAATCAGAGGTGGGGAATCAGAGGCGATGAATCAGAGATGGCGAATCAGAGGCGGGGAATCAGACGCGGGGAATCAGAGGCGGGGAATCAGATGCGGGGAATCAGAGGCGGGGAATCAGAGCTGGGGAATCAGAGGCGGGGAATCAAAGTTGGGGAATCAGAGGCGGATAATCAGATATGGGGAAACAGAGGCAGGCAATCAGAGGCAGGGAAACGGAGGCGGGGAATCAGATATGGGGAATCAGAGGAGGGGAATCAGAGGTTGGGAATCAGAGGCAGGGAATCAGAGGTGGGGATTCAGAGGCAGGGAATCAGATGCGGCGAATCAGAGGCGGGGAATGAGATATGGGGAATCAGAGGCGGGGAATCAGAGGCGGGGAAACAGAGGCGGGGAATCACATATGGGGAATCAGTGGCGAATCAAAGGCGGTGAATCAGAGATGGGGAAGCAGAGGCGGGGAATCAGAGGCTGGTAATCAAACACGTGGAATCAGAGGCGGGGAATCAGAGCTGGGGAATCAGAGGCGGGGAATCATAGTTGGGGAATCAGAGGCGGGGAATCAGATATGGGAAACAGAGGCGGGGAATCAGAGGCGGTGAAACAGAGGCGGGGAATCAGATATGGAGAATCAGAGGTGGGGAATAAGAGGCAGGGAATCAGATGTGCAGAATCAGGGTTGGGGAATCAGAGGCGGGGAATCAGATATGGGGTAACAGAGGCTGGGAATCAGAGGCAGGGAAACGGAGGCGGGGAATAAGATATGGGGAATTAGAGGAGGGGAATCAGAGGTTGGGAATCAGAGGCAGGGAATCAGAGGTGGGGATTCAGAGGCAGGGAATCAGATGCGGGGAATCAGAGGCGGGGATTCAGAGCTGGGGAATCAGAGCGGGGAATCAGAGTTGGGGAATCAGAGGCGGGGAATTAGATATGGGGAAACAGAGGCGGGGAATCAGAGGCGGGGAAACAGAGGAGGGGAATCAGATATGGGGAATCAGAGGTGGGGAATCAGAGGCAGGGAATCAGATGTGTGGAATCAGAGATGGGGAATCAGAGGCAGGGAATCAGAATCAGATGCGGGGAATCAGAGGCCGGGAATCAGAGGCCGGATATCAGAGTTGGGGATCAGAGTCCGGGAATCAGAGATGGGGAATCAGAGGCGGGGAATGAGATATGGGGAATCAGAGGCGGGGAATCGGAGGCGGGGAAACAGAGGCGAGGAATCAGATATGGGGAATCAGAGGTGGCGAATCAAAGGCGGTGAATCAGAGGCAGGGAATCAAACACGGGGAATCAGAGGCGGGGAATCAGAGCTGGGGAATCAGAGGCGGGGAATCAGAGTTGGGGAATCAGAGGCGGGGAATCAGATATGGGGAAACAGAGGCGGGGAATCAGAGGCGGGGAAACAGAGGCGGGGAATCAGATATGGGGAATCAGAGGTGGGTAATCAGAGTTTGGGAATTAGATGCAGGGAATCAGAGGCGGGGAATCAGAGGCGGGGAATCAGAGGCAGGGAATCAGATGTGCGGAATCAGAGATGGGGAATCAGAGGCAGGGAATCAGAGGCGGGGAATCAGACATGGGGAATCAGAGGCGGGGGATCAGAGGTGGTGAATCAGAGATGGGGAATCAGAGGTGGGGAATCAGAGGCAGGGAATCAACGCGGGGAATCAGAGGCAGGGAATCAGAGCTGGGGAATCAGAGGCGGGGTATCAGAGTTGGGGAATCAGAGGCGGGGAATCAGATATGGGGAAACAGAGGCGGGGAATCAGAGGCAGGGAAACGGAGGCGGGGAATCAGATATGGGGTATCAGAGGAGGGGAATCAGAGGTTGGGAATCAGAGGCAGAGAATCAGAGGTGGGGATTCAGAGGCAGGGAATCAGATGCGGGGAATCAGAGGCGGGGATTCAGAGCTGGGTAATCAGAGGCGGAGAAGTAGATATGGGGAAACATAGGCGGGAAATCAGAGGTGGGGAAACAGAGGCGGGGAATCAGATGTGTGGAATCAGAGATGGGGAATCAGAGGCGGTGAATCAGAATCAGAAGCGGGGAATCAGAGGCTGGGAATCAGAGGCCGGGAATCAGATGCAGGGAATAGGAGGCCGGGAATCAAATGTGGGGAATCAGAGTCCGGGAATCAGAGGCGGGGAATCAGAGGCGGGGAAACAAAGGCGGGGAATCAGATATGGGGAATCAGAGGTGGCGAATCAAAGGCGGTGAATCAGAGATGGGGAATCAGAGGCGGGGAATTAGAGGCAGGGAATCAAACACGGGGAATCAGAGGCGGGGAATCAGAGCTGGGGAATCAGAGGCGGGGAATCAGAGTTGGGGAATCAGAGGTGGGGAATCAGATATTGGGAAACAGAGGCGGGGAATCAGAGGCGGGGAAACAGAGGCGGGGAATCAGATATGGGGAATCAGAGGTGGGGAATCAGAGGTTGGGAATG
Source organism: Narcine bancroftii (assembly GCF_036971445.1). Classification (NCBI taxonomy): domain Eukaryota; kingdom Metazoa; phylum Chordata; class Chondrichthyes; order Torpediniformes; family Narcinidae; genus Narcine; species Narcine bancroftii. The sequence continues at coordinate 307,230,664 of NC_091469.1, read as the reverse complement.
AGAGGCAGGGAATCAGAGGCGGTGAATCAGAGGCGGGGAATCAGAGGCAGGGAATCAGATGTGCGGAATCAGAGATGGGGAATCAGAGTTAGGGAATCAGAGGCGGGGAATCAGAGGCTGGGAATCAGAGGCCGGGAATGAGAGGCCGGGTATCAGAGGCCGGGAATCAGAGGCCGGGAATCAGAGGCCGGGAAACAGAGGCCGGGAATCAGAGGTGGGGAATCAGAGGCCGGGAATCAGAGGCCGGGAAACAGAGGCCGGGAATCAGAGGTGGGGAATATGAGGCAGGGAATCAGATGTGCGGAATCAGAGGCGGGGAATCAGAGGCTGGGAATCAGAGGCCGGGAATGAGAGGCCGGGAATCAGAGGCCGGGAATCAGAGGCCGGGAATCAGAGGCCGGGAATCAGAGGCCGGGAATCAGAGGCCGGGAATCAGAGGCCAGGAAACAGAGGCCGGGAATCAGAGGTGGGGAATATGAGGCAGGGAATCAGATGTGCGGAATCAGAGATGGGGAATCAGAGGCAGGGAATCAGAAGCGGGGAATCAGAGGCGGGGAATCTGAGACAGGGAATCAGAGACCGGGTATGAGAGGCCGGGAATCAGAGGCCGGGAATCAGAGGCCGGGAATCAGAGGTGGGGAATAAGAGGCCGGGAATCAGAGATGGGGAATCAGAGGCGGGGAATCAGAGGCGGGGAATCAGAGGCAGGGATTCAGACACGGGGAATCAGAGGCGGGGATTCAGAGCTGGGGAATCAGAGCGGGGAATCAGAGTTGGGGAATAAGAGGCCGGGAATCAGAGATGGGGAATCAGAGGCGGGGAATCAGAGGCGGGGAATCAGAGGCAGGGTATCAGATGCGGGGAATCAGAGGCGGGGATTCAGAGCTGGGGAATCAGAGCGGGGAATCAGAGTTGGGGAATCAGAGGCGGGGAATTAGATATGGGGAAACAGAGGCGGAGAATCAGAGGCAGGGAAACAGAGGCGGGGAATCAGATATGGGGAATCAGAGGTGGGGAATCAGAGGCAGGGAATCAGATGTGTGGAATCAGAGATGGGGAATGAGAGGCAGGGAATCAGAATCAGATGCGGGGAATCAGAGGCCGGGAATCAGAGGCCGGGAATCAGAGTTGGGGAATCAGAGTCCGGGATCAGAGATGGGGAATCAGAGGCGGGGAATGAGATATGGGGAATCAGAGGCGGGAATCGGAGGCGGGGAAACAGAGGCGAGGAATCAGATATGGGGAATCAGAGGTGGCGAATCAAAGGCAGGGAATCAGAGGCGGGGAATCAGAGGCGGGGAATCAGACATGGGGAATCAGAAGCGGGGGAACAGAGGTGGTGAATCAGAGGTGGGGAATCAGAGGTGGGGAATCAGAGGCAGGGAATCAGACGCGGGGATTCAGAGGCGGGGAATCAGATATGGGGAAACAGAGGCGGGGTATCAGAGTTGGGGAATCAGAGGCGGGGAATCAGATATGGGTAAACAGAGGCGGGGAATCAGAGGCAGGGAAACGGAGGCGGGGAATCAGATATGGGGAATCAGAGGAGGGGAATCAGAGGTTGGGAATCAGAGGCAGGGAATCAGAGGTGGGGATTCAGAGGCAGGGAATCAGATGCGGGGAATCAGAGGCTGGGATTCAGAGCTGGGGAATCAGAGCGGGGAATCAGAGTTGGGGAATCAGAGGCGGGGAATTAGATATGGGGAAACAGGGTAGGGGAATCAGAGGTTGGGAATCAGAGGCAGGGAATCAGAGGTGGGGATTCAGAGGCAGGGAATCAGATGCGGGGAATCAGAGGCGGGGATTCAGAGCTGGGGAATCAAAGCGGGGAATCAGAGTTGGGGAATCAGAGGCGGCGAAACAGAGGCGGGGAATCAGATATGGGGAATCAGAGGTGGGGAATCAGAGGCAGGGAATCAGATGTGTGGAATCAGAGATGGGGAATCAGAGGCGGTGAATCAGAATCAGAAGCGGGGAATCAGAGGCTGGGAATCAGAGGCCGGGAATCAGATGCAGGGAATAGGAGGCCGGGAATCAGAGGTGGGGAATCAGAGTCCGGGAATCAGAGGCGGGGAAACAAAGGCTGGGAATCAGATATGGGGAATCAGAGGTGGCGAATCAAAGGCGGTGAATCAGAGATGGGGAATCAGAGGCGGGGAATTAGAGGCAGGTAATCAAACACGGGGAATCAGAGGCGGGGAATCAGAGCTGGTGAATCAGATGCGGGGAATCAGATTTGGGGAATCGGAGGCGGGGAATCAGATATTGGGAAACAGAGGCGGGGAATCAGAGGCGGGGAAACAGAGGCGGGGAATCAGATATGGGGAATCAGAGGCGGGGAAACAGAGGCGGGGAATCAGAGGCATGGAATCAGAGGTGGGGAATCAGAGGTTGGGAATCAGAGGCAGGGAATCAGAGGCGGGGAATCAGAGGCGGGGAATCAGAGGCAGGGAATCAGATATGGGGAATCAGAGGCGGGGAATCAGAGACGGGGAAACAGAGGCGGGGAATCAGATATGGGGAATCAGAGGTGGCGAATCAAAGGCGGTGAATCAGAGGCAGGGAATCAGATATGGGGAATCAGAGGTAGCGAATCAGAGGTGGGGATTCAGAGGTTGGGAATCAGAGGCATGGAATCAGAGGCGGGGCATCAGAGGCGGGGAAACAGAGGCGGGGAATAAGACATGGTGAATCAGAGGCTGGGAATCAGACGCGGGGAATCAGAGGTGGGGAATCAGAGCTGGGGAATCAGAGGCGGGGAATCAGAGTTGGGGAATCAGAGGCGGGGAATCAGATATGGGGAAACAGAGGCGGGGAATCAGAGGCAGGGAAACGGAGGCGGGGAATCAGATATGGGGAATCAGAGGAGGGGAATCAGAGGTTGGGAATCAGAGGCAGGGAATCAGAGGTGGGGATTCAGATGCAGGGAATCAGATGCGGGGAATCTGAGGCGGGGATTCAGAGCTGGGGAATCAGTGCGGGGAATCAGAGTTGGGGAATCAGAGGCGGGGAATTAGATATGGGGAAACAGAGGCGGGGAATCAGATATGGGGAATCAGAGGTGGGGAATCAGAGGCGGGGAATTAGAGGCAGGGAATCAAACACGGGGAATCAGAGGCGGGGAATCAGAGCAGGGGAATCAGAGGCGGGGAATCAGAGGTGGGGAATCAGAGGCGGGGAATCAGATATTGGGAAACAGAGGCGGGGAATCAGAGGCGGGGAAACAGAGGCGGGGAATCAGATATGGGGAATCAGAGGTGGGGAATCAGAGGTTGGGAATGAGAGGCAGGGAATCAGAGGCGGGGAATCAGAGGCGGGGAATCAGAGGCAGGGAATCAGATGTGCGGAATCAGAGATGGGGAATCAGAGGCAGGGAATCAGAGGCGGGGAATCAGAGGCTGGGAATCAGAGGCCGGGAATCAGAGGCCGGGAAACAGAGTCCGGGAATCAGAGGTGGGGAATAAGAGGCAGGGAATCAGATGTGCGGAATCAGAGATGGGGATTCAGAGGCAGGGAATCAGAAGCGGGGAATCAGAGGCGGGGAATCAGAGGCCGGATATCAGAGTTGGGGATCAGAGTCCGGGAATCAGAGATGGGGAATCAGAGGCGGGGAATGAGATATGGGGAATCAGAGGCGGGGAATCGGAGGCGGGGAAACAGAGTTGGGGAATCAGAGCGGGGAATCAGAGTTGGGGAATCAGAGGCGGCGAAACAGAGGCGGGGAATCAGATATGGGGAATCAGAGGTGGGGAATCAGAGGCAGGGAATCAGATGTGTGGAATCAGAGATGGGGAATCAGAGGCCGGAAATCAGATGCAGGGAATAGGAGGCCGGGAATCAGAGGTGGGGAATCAGAGTCCGGGAATCAGAGGCGGGGAAACAAAGGCTGGGAATCAGATATGGGGAATCAGAGGTGGCGAATCAAAGGCGGTGAATCAGAGATGGGGAATCAGAGGCGGGGAATTAGAGGCAGGTCATCAAACACGGGGAATCAGAGGCGGGGAATCAGAGCTGGTGAATCAGATGCGGGGAATCAGATTTGGGGAATCGGAGGCGGGGAATCAGATATTGGGAAACAGAGGCGGGGAATCAGAGGCGGGGAAACAGAGGCGGGGAATCAGATATGGGGAATCAGAGGCGGGGAAACAGAGGCGGGGAATCAGAGGCATGGAATCAGAGGTGGGGAATCAGAGGTTGGGAATCAGAGGCAGGGAATCAGAGGCGGGGAATCAGAGGCGGGGAATCAGAGGCAGGGAATCAGATATGGGGAATCAGAGGCGGGGAATCAGAGACGGGGAAACAGAGGCGGGGAATCAGATATGGGGAATCAGAGGTGGCGAATCAAAGGCGGTGAATCAGAGGCAGGGAATCAGATATGGGGAATCAGAGGTAGCGAATCAGAGGTGGGGATTCAGAGGTTGGGAATCAGAGGCATGGAATCAGAGGCGGGGCATCAGAGGCGGGGAAACAGAGGCGGGGAATAAGACATGGTGAATCAGAGGCTGGGAATCAGACGCGGGGAATCAGAGGTGGGGAATCAGAGCTGGGGAATCAGAGGCGGGGAATCAGAGTTGGGGAATCAGAGGCGGGGAATCAGATATGGGGAAACAGAGGCGGGGAATCAGAGGCAGGGAAACGGAGGCGGGGAATCAGATATGGGGAATCAGAGGAGGGGAATCAGAGGTTGGGAATCAGAGGCAGGGAATCAGAGGTGGGGATTCAGATGCAGGGAATCAGATGCGGGGAATCTGAGGCGGGGATTCAGAGCTGGGGAATCAGTGCGGGGAATCAGAGTTGGGGAATCAGAGGCGGGGAATTAGATATGGGGAAACAGAGGCGGGGAATCAGATATGGGGAATCAGAGGTGGGGAATCAGAGGCGGGGAATTAGAGGCAGGGAATCAAACACGGGGAATCAGAGGCGGGGAATCAGAGCAGGGGAATCAGAGGCGGGGAATCAGAGGTGGGGAATCAGAGGCGGGGAATCAGATATTGGGAAACAGAGGCGGGGAATCAGAGGAGGGGAAACAGAGGCGGGGAATCAGATATGGGGAATCAGAGGTGGGGAATCAGAGGTTGGGAATGAGAGGCAGGGAATCAGAGGCGGGGAATCAGAGGCGGGGAATCAGAGGCAGGGAATCAGATGTGCGGAATCAGAGATGGGGAATCAGAGGCAGGGAATCAGAGGCGGGGAATCAGAGGCTGGGAATCAGAGGCCGGGAATCAGAGGCCGGGAAACAGAGTCCGGGAATCAGAGGTGGGGAATAAGAGGCAGGGAATCAGATGTGCGGAATCAGAGATGGGGATTCAGAGGCAGGGAATCAGAAGCGGGGAATCAGAGGCGGGGAATCAGAGACAGGGAATCAGAGGCCGGGAATGAGAGGCCGGGAATGAGAGGCCGGGAATGAGAGGCCGGGAATCAGAGGTGGGGAATAAGAGGCCGGGAATCAGAGATGGGGAATCAGAGGCGGGGAATCACATATGGGGAATCAGAGGTGGCGAATCAAAGGCGGGGAATCAGATATGGGGAAACAGAGGCGGGGAATCAGAGGCGGGGAAACAGATGCGGGGAATCAGATATGGGGAATCAGAGGAGGGGAATCAGAGGTTGGGAATCAGAGGCCGGGAATCAGAGGCAGGGAATCAAACACGGGGAATCAGAGGAAGGGAATCAGAGCTGGGGAATCAGAGGTGGGGAATCAGAGTTGGGGAATCAGAGGCGGGGAATCAGATATGGGGAAACAGAGGCGGGGAATCAGACGCGGGGTAACAGAGGCGGGGAATCTGATATGGGGAATCAGAGGTGGGGAATCAGAGGTTGGGAATCAGAGGCAGGGAATCAGAGGCAGGGAATCAGAGGCGGGGAATCAGAGGCAGGGAATCAGATGTGCGGAATCAGAGATGGGGAATCAGAGGCAGGGAATCAGAGGCGGGGAATCAGAGGCGGGGAATCAGAGTCCGGGAATCAGAGGCCGTGAATGAGAGGCCGTGAATGAGAGGCCGGGAATGAGAGGCCGGGAATCAGAGGTCGGGAATCAGAGGCCGGGAATCAGAGGTGGGGTATAAGAGGCAGGGAATCAGATGTGCAGAATCAGAGATGGGGAATCAGAGGCAGGGAATCAGAGTCGGGGAATCAGAGGTGGGGAATCAGAGGACGGGAATCAGAGGCCGGGAATGAGAGGTCGGGAATCAGAGGCCGGGAATCAGATGCCGGGAATCAGAGGTGGGGAATAAGAGGCCGGGAATCAGAGGCGGGGAATCAGAAGCGGGGAATCAGAGGTGGTGAATCAGAGCTGGGGAATCAGAGGCGGGGAATCAGTGTTGGGGAATCAGAGGCGGGGAATCAGATATGAGGAAACAGAGGCAGGGAATCAGAGGCGGGGAAACAGAGGCGGGGAATCAGATATGGGGAATCAGAGGTGGGGAATCAGAGGTTGGGAATCAGAGGCATGGAATCAGAGGCGGGGCATCAGAGGCTGGGGATCAGAGGCAGGGAATCAGATGTGCGGAATCAGAGATAGGGAATCAGAGGTGGGGAATCAGAGTCCGGGAATCAGAGATGGGGAATCAGAGGCGGGGAATCAGAGGCGGGGAAACATAGGTGGGGAATAAGATATGGGGAATCAGAGGTGGGGAATCAGAGGCGATGAATCAGAGATGGCGAATCAGAGGCGGGGAATCAGACGCGGGGAATCAGAGGCGGGGAATCAGACGCGGGGAATCAGAGGCGGGGAATCAGAGCTGGGGAATCAAAGGCGGGGAATCAAAGTTGGGGAATCAGAGGCGGATAATCAGATATGGGGAATCAGAGGAGGGGAATCAAAGGTTGGGAATCAGAGGCAGGGAATCAGAGGTGGGGATTCAGAGGCAGGGAATCAGATGCGGCGAATCAGAGGCGGGGAATGAGATATGGGGAATCAGAGGCGGGGAATCAGAGGCGGGGAAACAGAGGCGGGGAATCACATATGGGGAATCAGAGGTGGCGAATCAAAGGCGGTGAATCAGAGATGGGGAAGCAGAGGCGGGGAATCAGAGGCTGGTAATCAAACACGTGGAATCAGAGGCGGGGAATCAGAGCTGGGGAATCAGAGGCGGGGAATCAGAGTTGGGGAATCAGAGGCGGGGAATCAGATATGGGGAAACAGAGGCGGGGAATCAGAGGCGGTGAAACAGAGGCGGGGAATCAGATATGGAGAATCAGAGGTGGGGAATAAGAGGCAGGGAATCAGATGTGCAGAATCAGGGTTGGGGAATCAGAGGCGGGGAATCAGATATGGGGTAACAGAGGCTGGGAATCAGAGGCAGGGAAACGGAGGCGGGGAATCAGATATGGGGAATTAGAGGAGGGGAATCAGAGGTTGGGAATCAGAGGCAGGGAATCAGAGGTGGGGATTCAGAGGCAGGGAATCAGATGCGGGGAATCAGAGGCGGGGATTCAGAGCTGGTGAATCAGAGCGGGGAATCAGAGTTGGGGAATCAGAGGCGGGGAATTAGATATGGGGAAACAGAGGCGGGGAATCAGAGGCGGGGAAACAGAGGAGGGGAATCAGATATGGGGAATCAGAGGTGGGGAATCAGAGGCAGGGAATCAGATGTGTGGAATCAGAGATGGGGAATCAGAGGCAGGGAATCAGAATCAGATGCGGGGAATCAGAGGCCGGGAATCAGAGGCCGGATATCAGAGTTGGGATCAGAGTCTGGGAATCAGAGATGGGGAATCAGAGGCGGGGAATGAGATATGGGGAATCAGAGGCGGGGAATCGGAGGCGGGGAAACAGAGGCGAGGAATCAGATATGGGGAATCAGAGGTGGCGAATCAAAGGCGGTGAATCAGAGATGGGGAATCAGAGGCGGGGAATTAGATATGGGGAAACAGAGGCGGGGAATCAGAGGCGGGGCATCAGAGGCGGGGGTTCAGAGCTGGGGAATCAGAGGCGGGGAATTAGATATGGGGAAACAGAGGCGGGGAATCAGAGGCGGGGAAACAGAGGAGGGGAATCAGATATGGGGAATCAGAGGTGGGGAATCAGAGGCAGGGAATCAGATGTGTGGAATCAGAGATGGGGAATCAGAGGCAGGGAATCAGAATCAGATGCGGGGAAGCAGAGGCCGGGAATCAGAGGCCGGGAATCAGAGGTGGGGAATAAGAGGCCGGGAATCCGAGATGGGGAATCAGAGGCGGGGAATCACATATGGGGAATAAGAGGTGGCGAATCAAAGGCGGGGAATCAGATATGGGGAAACAGAGGCGGGGAATCAGAGGCGGGGAAACAGATGCGGGGAATCAGATATGGGGAATCAGAGGTGGGGAATCAGAGGTTGGGAATCAGAGGCCGGGAATCAGAGGCAGGGAATCAAACACGGGGAATCAGAGGAAGGGAATCAGAGCTGGGGAATCAGAGGTGGGGAATCAGAGTTGGGGAATCAGAGGCGGGGAATCAGATATGGGGAAACAGAGGTGGGGAATCAGACGCGGGGTAACAGAGGCGGGGAATCAGATATGGGGAATCAGAGGTGGGGAATCAGAGGTTGGGAATCAGAGGCAGGGAATCAGAGGCAGGGAATCAGAGGCGGGGAATCAGAGGCAGGGAATCAGATGTGCGGAATCAGAGATGGGGAATCAGAGGCAGGGAATCAGAGGCGGGGAATCAGAGGCGCGGAATCAGAGGCCGGGAATCAGAGGCCGTGAATGAGAGGCCGGGAATGAGAGGCCGGGAATCAGAGGTCGGGAATCAGAGGCCGGGAATCAGAGGTGGGGTATAAGAGGCAGGGAATCAGATGTGCAGAATCAGAGATGGGGAATCAGAGGCAGGGAATCAGAGTCGGGGAATCAGAGGTGGGGAATCAGAGGACGGGAATCAGAGGCCGGGAATGAGAGGTCGGGAATCAGAGGCCGGGAATCAGAGGCGGGGAATCAGAAGCGGGGAATCAGAGGTGGTGAATCAGAGCTGGGGAATCAGAGGCGGGGAATCAGTGTTGGGGAATCAGAGGCGGGGAATCAGATATGAGGAAACAGAGGCAGGGAATCAGAGGCGGGGAAACAGAGGCGGGGAATCAGATATGGGGAATCAGAGGTGGGGAATCAGAGGTTGGGAATCAGAGGCATGGAATCAGAGGCGGGGCATCAGAGGCTGGGGATCAGAGGCAGGGAATCAGATGTGCGGAATCAGAGATAGGGAATCAGAGGTGGGGAATCATAGTCCGGGAATCAGAGATGGGGAATCAGAGGCGGGGAATCAGAGGCGGGGAAACATAGGTGGGGAATAAGATATGGGGAATCAGAGGTGGGGAATCAGAGGCGATGAATCAGAGATGGCGAATCAGAGCTGGGGAATCAGAGGCGGGGAATCAAAGTTGGGGAATCAGAGGCGGATAATCAGATATGGGGAATCAGAGGAGGGGAATCAGAGGTTGGGAATCAGAGGCAGGGAATCAGATGCGGCGAATCAGAGGCGGGGAATGAGATATGGGGAATCAGAGGCGGGGAATCAGAGGCGGGGAAACAGAGGCGGGGAATCACATATGGGGAATCAGAGGTGGCGAATCAAAGGCGGTGAATCAGAGATGGGGAAGCAGAGGCAGGGAATCAGAGGCTGGTAATCAAACACGTGGAATCAGAGGCGGGGAATCAGAGCTGGGGAATCAGAGGCGGGGAATCAGAGTTGGGGAATCAGAGGCGGGGAATCAGATATGGGGAAACAGAGGCGGGGAATCAGAGGCGGTGAAACAGAGGCGGGGAATCAGATATGGAGAATCAGAGGTGGGGAATAAGAGGCAGGGAATCAGATGTGCAGAATCAGGGTTGGGGAATCAGAAGCGGGGAATCAGATATGGGGTAACAGAGGCTGGGAATCAGAGGCAGGGAAATGGAGGCGGGGAATCAGATATGGGGAATTAGAGGAGGGGAATCAGAGGTTGGGAATCAGAGGCAGGGAATCAGAGGTGGGGATTCAGAGGCAGGGAATCAGATGCGGGGAATCAGAGGCGGGGATTCAGAGCTGGTGAATCAGAGCGGGGAATCAGAGGTGGGGAATCAGAGGACGGGAATCAGAGGCCGGGAATGAGAGGTCGGGAATCAGAGGCCGGGAATCAGAGGCGGGGAATCAGAAGCGGGGAATCAGAGGTGGTGAATCAGAGCTGGGGAATCAGAGGCGGGGAATCAGTGTTGGGGAATCAGAGGCGGGGAATCAGATATGAGGAAACAGAGGCAGGGAATCAGAGGCGGGGAAACAGAGGCGGGGAATCAGATATGGGGAATCAGAGGTGGGGAATCAGAGGTTGGGAATCAGAGGCATGGAATCAGAGGCGGGGCATCAGAGGCTGGGGATCAGAGGCAGGGAATCAGATGTGCGGAATCAGAGATAGGGAATCAGAGGTGGGGAATCATAGTCCGGGAATCAGAGATGGGGAATCAGAGGCGGGGAATCAGAGGCGGGGAAACATAGGTGGGGAATAAGATATGGGGAATCAGAGGTGGGGAATCAGAGGCGATGAATCAGAGATGGCGAATCAGAGCTGGGGAATCAGAGGCGGGGAATCAAAGTTGGGGAATCAGAGGCGGATAATCAGATATGGGGAATCAGAGGAGGGGAATCAGAGGTTGGGAATCAGAGGCAGGGAATCAGATGCGGCGAATCAGAGGCGGGGAATGAGATATGGGGAATCAGAGGCGGGGAATCAGAGGCGGGGAAACAGAGGCGGGGAATCACATATGGGGAATCAGAGGTGGCGAATCAAAGGCGGTGAATCAGAGATGGGGAAGCAGAGGCAGGGAATCAGAGGCTGGTAATCAAACACGTGGAATCAGAGGCGGGGAATCAGAGCTGGGGAATCAGAGGCGGGGAATCAGAGTTGGGGAATCAGAGGCGGGGAATCAGATATGGGGAAACAGAGGCGGGGAATCAGAGGCGGTGAAACAGAGGCGGGGAATCAGATATGGAGAATCAGAGGTGGGGAATAAGAGGCAGGGAATCAGATGTGCAGAATCAGGGTTGGGGAATCAGAAGCGGGGAATCAGATATGGGGTAACAGAGGCTGGGAATCAGAGGCAGGGAAATGGAGGCGGGGAATCAGATATGGGGAATTAGAGGAGGGGAATCAGAGGTTGGGAATCAGAGGCAGGGAATCAGAGGTGGGGATTCAGAGGCAGGGAATCAGATGCGGGGAATCAGAGGCGGGGATTCAGAGCTGGGGAATCAGAGCGGGGAATCAGAGGTGGGGAATCAGAGGACGGGAATCAGAGGCCGGGAATGAGAGGTCGGGAATCAGAGGCCGGATATCAGAGTTGGGGATCAGAGTCCGGGAATCAGAGATGGGGAATCAGAGGCGGGGAATGAGATATGGGGAATCAGAGGCGGGGAATCGGAGGTGGGGAAACAGAGGCGAGGAATCAGATATGGGGAATCAGAGGTGGCGAATCAAAGGCGGTGAATCAGAGATGGGGAATCAGAGGCGGGGAATCAGAGGCAGGGAATCAAACACGGGGAATCAGAGGCGGGGAATCAGAGCTGGGGAATCAGAGGCGGGGAATCAGAGCTGGGGAATCAGAGGCGGGGAATCAGATATGGGGAAACAGAGGAGGGGAATCAGAGGCGGGGAAACAGAGGCGGGGAATCAGATATGGGGAATCAGAGGTGGGTAATCAGAGTTTGGGAATTAGATGCAGGGAATCAGAGGCGGGGAATCAGAGGCGGGGAATCAGAGGCAGGGAATCAGATGTGCGGAATCAGAGATGGGGAATCAGAGGCAGGGAATCAGAGGAGGGGAATCAGACATGGGGAATCAGAGGCGGGGGATCAGAGGTGGTGAATCAGAGATGGGGAATCAGAGGTGGGGAATCAGAGGCAGGGAATCAACGCGGGGAATCAGAGGCGGGGAATCAGAGCTGGGGAATCAGAGGCGGGGTATCAGAGTTGGGGAATCAGAGGCGGGGAATCAGATATGGGGAAACAGAGGCGGGGAATCAGAGGCAGGGAAATGGAGGCGGGGAATCAGATATGGGGAATCAGAGGAGGGGAATCAGAGGTTGGGAATCAGAGGCAGAGAATCAGAGGTGGGGATTCAGAGGCAGGGAATCAGATGCGGGGAATCAGAGGCGGGGATTCAGAGCTGGGTAATCAGAGGCGGAGAAGTAGATATGGGGAAACAGAGGCGGGAAATCAGAGGTGGGGAAACAGAGGCGGGGAATCAGATGTGTGGAATCAGAGATGGGGAATCAGAGGTTGGGAATCAGAGGCAGAGAATCAGAGGTGGGGATTCAGAGCTGGGGAATCAGTGCAGGGAATCAGAGGCTGGGATTCAGAGCTGGGGAATCAGAGCGGGGAATCAGAGTTGGGGAATCAGAGGCGGGGAATTAGATATGGGGAAACAGAGGAGGGGAATCAGAGGTTGGGAATCAGAGGCAGGGAATCAGAGGTGGGGATTCAGAGGCAGGGAATCAGATGCGGGGCATCAGAGGCGGGGGTTCAGAGCTGGGGAATAAGAGGCGGGGAATTAGATATGGGGAAACAGAGGCGGGGAATCAGAGGCGGGGAAACAGAGGAGGGGAATCAGATATGGGGAATCAGAGGTGGGGAATCAGAGGCAGGGAATCAGATGTGTGGAATCAGAGATGGGGAATCAGAGGCAGGGAATCAGAATCAGATGCGGGGAATCAGAGGCCGGGAATCAGAGGCCGGATATCAGAGTTGGGATCAGAGTCCGGGAATCAGAGGCAGGGAATCAGATGCGGGGATTCAGAGGCGGGGAATCAGATATGGGGAAACAGAGGCGGGGTATCAGAGTTGGGGAATCAGAGGCGGGGAATCAGATATGGGTAAACAGAGGCGGGGAATCAGAGGCAGGGAAACGGAGGCGGGGAATCAGATATGGGGAATCAGAGGAGGGGAATCAGAGGTTGGGAATCAGAGGCAGGGAATCAGAGGTGGGGATTCAGAGGCAGGGAATCAGATGCGGGGAATCAGAGGCTGGGATTCAGAGCTGGGGAATCAGAGCGGGGAATCAGAGTTGGGGAATCAGAGGCGGGGAATTAGATATGGGGAAACAGAGGAGGGGAATCAGAGGTTGGGAATCAGAGGCAGGGAATCAGAGGTGGGGATTCAGAGGCAGGGAATCAGATGCGGGGAATCAGAGGCGGGGATTCAGAGCTGGGGAATCAGAGCGGGGAATCAGAGTTGGGGAATCAGAGGCGGGGAAACAGAGGCGGGGAATCAGATATGGGGAATCAGAGGTGGGGAATCAGAGGCAGGGAATCAGATGTATGGAATCAGAGATGGGGAATCAGAGGTGGTGAATCAGAATCAGAAGCGGGGAATCAGAGGCTGGGAATCAGAGGCCGGGAATCAGATGCAGGGAATAGGAGGCCGGGAATCAGAGGTGGGGAATCAGAGTCCGGGAATCAGAGGCGGGGAAACAAAGGCTGGGAATCAGATATGGGGAATCAGAGGTGGCGAATCAAAGGCGGTGAATCAGAGATGGGGAATCAGAGGCGGGGAATTAGAGGCAGGTAATCAAACACGGGGAATCAGAGGCGGGGAATCAGAGCTGGTGAATCAGATGCGGGGAATCAGATTTGGGGAATCGGAGGCGGGGAATCAGATATTGGGAAACAGAGGCGGGGAATCAGAGGCGGGGAAACAGAGGCGGGGAATCAGATATGGGGAATCAGAGGCGGGGAAACAGAGGCGGGGAATCAGAGGCATGGAATCAGAGGTGGGGAATCAGAGGTTGGGAATCAGAGGCAGGGAATCAGAGGCGGGGAATCAGAGGCGGGGAATCAGAGGCATGGAATCAGATATGGGGAATCAGAGGCGGGGAATCAGAGACGGGGAAACAGAGGCGGGGAGTCAGATATGGGGAATCAGAGGTGGCGAATCAAAGGCGGTGAATCAGAGGCAGGGAATCAGATATGGGGAATCAGAGGTAGCGAATCAGAGGTGGGGATTCAGAGGTTGGGAATCAGAGGCATGGAATCAGAGGCGGGGCATCAGAGGCGGGGAAACAGAGGCGGGGAATAAGACATGGTGAATCAGAGGCTGGGAATCAGACGCGGGGAATCAGAGGTGGAGAATCAGAGCTGGGGAATCAGAGGCGGGGAATCAGAGTTGGGGAATCAGAGGCGGGGAATCAGATATGGGGAAACAGAGGCGGGGAATCAGAGGCAGGGAAACGGAGGCGGGGAATCAGATATGGGGAATCAGAGGAGGGGAATCAGAGGTTGGGAATCAGAGGCAGGGAATCAGAGGTGGGGATTCAGATGCAGGGAATCAGATGCGGGGAATCTGAGGCGGGGATTCAGAGCTGGGGAATCAGTGCGGGGAATCAGAGTTGGGGAATCAGAGGCGGGGAATTAGATATGGGGAAACAGAGGCGGGGAATCAGATATGGGGAATCAGAGGTGGGGAATCAGAGGCGGGGAATTAGAGGCAGGGAATCAAACACGGGGAATCAGAGGCGGGGAATCAGAGCAGGGGAATCAGAGGCGGGGAATCAGAGGTGGGGAATCAGAGGCGGGGAATCAGATATTGGGAAACAGAGGCGGGGAATCAGAGGCGGGGAAACAGAGGCGGGGAATCAGATATGGGGAATCAGAGGTGGGGAATCAGAGGTTGGGAATGAGAGGCAGGGAATCAGAGGCGGGGAATCAGAGGCGGGGAATCAGAGGCAGGGAATCAGATGTGCGGAATCAGAGATGGGGAATCAGAGGCAGGGAATCAGAGGCGGGGAATCAGAGGCTGGGAATCAGAGGCCGGGAATCAGAGGCCGGGAAACAGAGTCCGGGAATCAGAGGTGGGGAATAAGAGGCAGGGAATCAGATGTGCGGAATCAGAGATGTGGAATCAGAGGCAGGGAATCAGAAGCGGGGAATCAGAGGCGGGGAATCAGAGACAGGGAATCAGAGGCCGGGAATGAGAGGCCGGGAATGAGAGGCCGGGAATCAGAGGCCGGGAATCAGAGGTGGGGAATAAGAGGCCGGGAATCAGAGATGGGGAATCAGAGGTGGGGAATCACATATGGGGAATCAGAGGTGGTGAATCAAAGGCGGGGAATCAGATATGGGGAAACAGAGGCGGGGAATCAGAGGCGGGGAAACAGATGCGGGGAATCAGATATGGGGAATCAGAGGTGGGGAATCAGAGGTTGGGAATCAGAGGCCTGGAATCAGAGGCAGGGAATCAAACACGGGGAATCAGAGGAAGGGAATCAGAGCTGGGGAATCAGAGGTGGGAAATCAGAGTTGGGGAATCAGAGGCGGGGAATCAGATATGGGGAAACAGAGGCGGGGAATCAGACGCGGGGTAACAGAGGCGGGGAATCAGATATGGGGAATCAGAGGTGGGGAATCAGAGGTTGGGAATCAGAGGCAGGGAATCAGAGGCAGGGAATCAGAGGCGGGGAATCAGAGGCAGGGAATCAGATGTGCGGAATCAGAGATGGGGAATCAGAAGCAGGGAATCAGAGGCGGGGAATCAGAGGCGGGGAATCAGAGGCCGGGAATCAGAGGCCGTGAATGAGAGGCCGGGAATGAGAGGCCGGGAATCAGAGGTCGGGAATCAGAGGCCGGGAATCAGAGGTGGGGTATAAGAGGCAGGGAATCAGATGTGCAGAATCAGAGATGGGGAATCAGAGGCAGGGAATCAGAGTCGGGGAATCAGAGGTGGGGAATCAGAGGACGGGAATCAGAGGCCGGGAATGAGAGGTCGGGAATCAGAGGCCGGGAATCAGATGCCGGGAATCAGAGGTGGGGAATAAGAGGCCGGGAATCAGAGGCGGGGAATCAGAAGCGGGGAATCAGAGGTGGTGAATCAGAGCTGGGGAATCAGAGGCGGGGAATCAGTGTTGGGGAATCAGAGGCGGGGAATCATATATGAGGAAACAGAGGCAGGGAATCAGAGGCGGGGAAACAGAGGCGGGGAATCAGATATGGGGAATCAGAGGTGGGGAATCAGAGGTTGGGAATCAGAGGCATGGAATCAGAGGCGGGGCATCAGAGGCTGGGGATCAGAGGCAGGGAATCAGATGTGCGGAATCAGAGATAGGGAATCAGAGGTGGGGAATCAGAGTCCGGGAATCAGAGATGGGGAATCAGAGGCGGGGAATCAGAGGCGGGGAAACATAGGTGGGGAATAAGATATGGGGAATCAGAGGTGGGGAATCAGAGGCGATGAATCAGAGATGGCGAATCAGAGGCGGGGAATCAGACGCGGGGAATCAGAGGCGGGGAATCAGACGCGGGGAATCAGAGGCGGGGAATCAGAGCTGGGGAATCAAAGGCGGGGAATCAAAGTTGGGGAATCAGAGGCGGATAATCAGATATGGGGAATCAGAGGAGGGGAATCAGAGGTTGGGAATCAGAGGCAGGGAATCAGAGGTGGGGATTCAGAGGCAGGGAATCAGATGCGGCGAATCAGAGGCGGGGAATGAGATATGGGGAATCAGAGGCGGGGAATCAGAGGCGGGGAAACAGAGGCGGGGAATCACATATGGGGAATCAGAGGTGGCGAATCAAAGGCGGTGAATCAGAGATGGGGAAGCAGAGGCGGGGAATCAGAGGCTGGTAATCAAACACGTGGAATCAGAGGCGGGGAATCAGAGCTGGGGAATCAGAGGCGGGGAATCAGAGTTGGGGAATCAGAGGCGGGGAATCAGATATGGGGAAACAGAGGCGGGGAATCAGAGGCGGTGAAACAGAGGCGGGGAATCAGATATGGAGAATCAGAGGTGGGGAATAAGAGGCAGGGAATCAGATGTGCAGAATCAGGGTTGGGGAATCAGAGGCGTGGAATCAGATATGGGGTAACAGAGGCTGGGAATCAGAGGCAGGGAAACGGAGGCGGGGAATCAGATATGGGGAATTAGAGGAGGGGAATCAGAGGTTGGGAATCAGAGGCAGGGAATCAGAGGTGGGGATTCAGAGGCAGGGAATCAGATGCGGGGAATCAGAGGCGGGGATTCAGAGCTGGTGAATCAGAGCGGGGAATCAGAGTTGGGGAATCAGAGGCGGGGAATTAGATATGGGGAAACAGAGGCGGGGAATCAGAGGCGGGGAAACAGAGGAGGGGAATCAGATATGGGGAATCAGAGGTGGGGAATCAGAGGCAGGGAATCAGATGTGTGGAATCAGAGATGGGGAATCAGAGGCAGGGAATCAGAATCAGATGCGGGGAATCAGAGGCCGGGAATCAGAGGCCGGATATCAGAGTTGGGATCAGAGTCCGGGAATCAGAGATGGGGAATCAGAGGCGGGGAATGAGATATGGGGAATCAGAGGCGGGGAATCGGAGGCGGGGAAACAGAGGCGAGGAATCAGATATGGGGAATCAGAGGTGGCGAATCAAAGGCGGTGAATCAGAGATGGGGAATCAGAGGCGGGGAATTAGATATGGGGAAACAGAGGCGGGGAATCAGATGCGGGGGTTCAGAGCTGGGGAATCAGAGGCGGGGAATTAGATATGGGGAAACAGAGGCGGGGAATCAGAGGCGGGGAAACAGAGGAGGGGAATCAGATATGGGGAATCAGAGGTGGGGAATCAGAGGCAGGGAATCAGATGTGTGGAATCAGAGATGGGGAATCAGAGGCAGGGAATCAGAATCAGATGCGGGGAATCAGAGGCCGGGAATCAGAGGCCGGGAATCAGAGGTGGGGAATAAGAGGCCGGGAATCCGAGATGGGGAATCAGAGGCGGGGAATCACATATGGGGAATCAGAGGTGGCGAATCAAAGGCGGGGAATCAGATATGGGGAAACAGAGGCGGGGAATCAGAGGCGGGGAAACAGATGCGGGGAATCAGATATGGGGAATCAGAGGTGGGGAATCAGAGGTTGGGAATCAGAGGCCGGGAATCAGAGGCAGGGAATCAAACACGGGGAATCAGAGGAAGGGAATCAGAGCTGGGGAATCAGAGGTGGGGAATCAGAGTTGGGGAATCAGAGGCGGGGAATCAGATATGGGGAAACAGAGGCGGGGAATCAGACGCGGGGTAACAGAGGCGGGGAATCAGATATGGGGAATCAGAGGTGGGGAATCAGCGGTTGGGAATCAGAGGCAGGGAATCAGAGGCAGGGAATCAGAGGCGGGGAATCAGAGGCAGGGAATCAGATGTGCGGAATCAGAGATGGGGAATCAGAGGCAGGGAATCAGAGGCGGGGAATCAGAGGCGCGGAATCAGAGGCCGGGAATCAGAGGCCGTGAATGAGAGGCCGGGAATGAGAGGCCGGGAATCAGAGGTCGGGAATCAGAGGCCGGGAATCAGAGGTGGGGTATAAGAGGCAGGGAATCAGATGTGCAGAATCAGAGATGGGGAATCAGAGGCAGGGAATCAGAGTCGGGGAATCAGAGGTGGGGAATCAGAGGACGGGAATCAGAGGCCGGGAATGAGAGGTCGGGAATCAGAGGCCGGGAATTAGATGCCGGGAATCAGAGGTGGGGAATAAGAGGCCGGGAATCAGAGTCGGGGAATCAGAAGCGGGGAATCAGAGGTGGTGAATCAGAGCTGGGGAATCAGAGGTGGGGAATCAGTGTTGGGGAATCAGAGGCGGGGAATCAGATATGAGGAAACAGAGGCAGGGAATCAGAGGCGGGGAAACAGAGGCGGGGAATCAGATATGGGGAATCAGAGGTGGGGAATCAGAGGTTGGGAATCAGAGGCATGGAATCAGAGGCGGGGCATCAGAGGCTGGGGATCAGAGGCAGGGAATCAGATGTGCGGAATCAGAGATAGGGAATCAGAGGTGGGGAATCAGAGTCCGGGAATCAGAGATGGGGAATCAGAGGCGGGGAATCAGAGGCGGGGAAACATAGGTGGGGAATAAGATATGGGGAATCAGAGGTGGGGAATCAGAGGCGATGAATCAGAGATGGCGAATCAGAGCTGGGGAATCAGAGGCGGGGAATCAAAGTTGGGGAATCAGAGGCGGATAATCAGATATGGGGAATCAGAGGAGGGGAATCAGAGGTTGGGAATCAGAGGCAGGGAATCAGAGGTGGGGATTCAGAGGCAGGGAATCAGATGCGGCGAATCAGAGGCGGGGAATGAGATATGGGGAATCAGAGGCGGGGAAACAGAGGCGGGGAATCACATATGGGGAATCAGAGGTGGCGAATCAGAGGCGATGAATCAGAGATGGCGAATCAGAGCTGGGGAATAAGAGGCGGGGAATCAAAGTTGGGGAATCAGAGGCGGATAATCAGATATGGGGAATCAGAGGAGGGGAATCAGAGGTTGGGAATCAGAGGCAGGGAATCAGAGGTGGGGATTCAGAGGCAGGGAATCAGATGCGGCGAATCAGAGGCGGGGAATGAGATATGGGGAATCAGAGGCGGGGAATCAGAGGCGGGGAAACAGATGTGCAGAATCAGGGTTGGGGAATCAGAGGCGGGGAATCAGATATGGGGTAACAGAGGCTGGGAATCAGAGGCAGGGAAACGGAGGCGGGGAATCAGATATGGGGAATTAGAGGAGGGGAATCAGAGGTTGGGAATCAGAGGCAGGGAATCAGAGGTGGGGATTCAGAGGCAGGGAATCAGATGCGGGGAATCAGAGGCGGGGATTCAGAGCTGGTGAATCAGAGCGGGGAATCAGAGTTGGGGAATCAGAGGCGGGGAATTAGATATGGGGAAACAGAGGCGGGGAATCAGAGTCGGGGAAACAGAGGAGGGGAATCAGATATGGGGAATCAGAGGTGGGGAATAAGAGGCCGGGAATCAGAGATGGGGAATCAGAGGTGGGGAATCACATATGGGGAATCAGAGGTGGTGAATCAAAGGCGGGGAATCAGATATGGGGAAACAGAGGCGGGGAATCAGAGGCGGGGAAACAGATGCGGGGAATCAGATATGGGGAATCAGAGGTGGGGAATCAGAGGTTGGGAATCAGAGGCCTGGAATCAGAGGCAGGGAATCAAACACGGGGAATCAGAGGAAGGGAATCAGAGCTGGGGAATCAGAGGTGGGAAATCAGAGTTGGGGAATCAGAGGCGGGGAATCAGATATGGGGAAACAGAGGCGGGGAATCAGACGCGGGGTAACAGAGGCGGGGAATCAGATATGGGGAATCAGAGGTGGGGAATCAGAGGTTGGGAATCAGAGGCAGGGAATCAGAGGCAGGGAATCAGAGGCGGGGAATCAGAGGCAGGGAATCAGATGTGCGGAATCAGAGATGGGGAATCAGAAGCAGGGAATCAGAGGCGGGGAATCAGAGGCGGGGAATCAGAGGCCGGGAATCAGAGGCCGTGAATGAGAGGCCGGGAATGAGAGGCCGGGAATCAGAGGTCGGGAATCAGAGGCCGGGAATCAGAGGTGGGGTATAAGAGGCAGGGAATCAGATGTGCAGAATCAGAGATGGGGAATCAGAGGCAGGGAATCAGAGTCGGGGAATCAGAGGTGGGGAATCAGAGGACGGGAATCAGAGGCCGGGAATGAGAGGTCGGGAATCAGAGGCCGGGAATCAGATGCCGGGAATCAGAGGTGGGGAATAAGAGGCCGGGAATCAGAGGCGGGGAATCAGAAGCGGGGAATCAGAGGTGGTGAATCAGAGCTGGGGAATCAGAGGCGGGGAATCAGTGTTGGGGAATCAGAGGCGGGGAATCATATATGAGGAAACAGAGGCAGGGAATCAGAGGCGGGGAAACAGAGGCGGCGAATCAGATATGGGGAATCAGAGGTGGGGAATCAGAGGTTGGGAATCAGAGGCATGGAATCAGAGGCGGGGCATCAGAGGCTGGGGATCAGAGGCAGGGAATCAGATGTGCGGAATCAGAGATAGGGAATCAGAGGTGGGGAATCAGAGTCCGGGAATCAGAGATGGGGAATCAGAGGCGGGGAATCAGAGGCGGGGAAACATAGGTGGGGAATAAGATATGGGGAATCAGAGGTGGGGAATCAGAGGCGATGAATCAGAGATGGCGAATCAGAGGCGGGGAATCAGACGCGGGGAATCAGAGGCGGGGAATCAGACGCGGGGAATCAGAGGCGGGGAATCAGAGCTGGGGAATCAAAGGCGGGGAATCAAAGTTGGGGAATCAGAGGCGGATAATCAGATATGGGGAATCAGAGGAGGGGAATCAGAGGTTGGGAATCAGAGGCAGGGAATCAGAGGTGGGGATTCAGAGGCAGGGAATCAGATGCGGCGAATCAGAGGCGGGGAATGAGATATGGGGAATCAGAGGCGGGGAATCAGAGGCGGGGAAACAGAGGCGGGGAATCACATATGGGGAATCAGAGGTGGCGAATCAAAGGCGGTGAATCAGAGATGGGGAAGCAGAGGCGGGGAATCAGAGGCTGGTAATCAAACACGTGGAATCAGAGGCGGGGAATCAGAGCTGGGGAATCAGAGGCGGGGAATCAGAGTTGGGGAATCAGAGGCGGGGAATCAGATATGGGGAAACAGAGGCGGGGAATCAGAGGCGGTGAAACAGAGGCGGGGAATCAGATATGGAGAATCAGAGGTGGGGAATAAGAGGCAGGGAATCAGATGTGCAGAATCAGGGTTGGGGAATCAGAGGCGTGGAATCAGATATGGGGTAACAGAGGCTGGGAATCAGAGGCAGGGAAACGGAGGCGGGGAATCAGATATGGGGAATTAGAGGAGGGGAATCAGAGGTTGGGAATCAGAGGCAGGGAATCAGAGGTGGGGATTCAGAGGCAGGGAATCAGATGCGGGGAATCAGAGGCGGGGATTCAGAGCTGGTGAATCAGAGCGGGGAATCAGAGTTGGGGAATCAGAGGCGGGGAATTAGATATGGGGAAACAGAGGCGGGGAATCAGAGGCGGGGAAACAGAGGAGGGGAATCAGATATGGGGAATCAGAGGTGGGGAATCAGAGGCAGGGAATCAGATGTGTGGAATCAGAGATGGGGAATCAGAGGCAGGGAATCAGAATCAGATGCGGGGAATCAGAGGCCGGGAATCAGAGGCCGGATATCAGAGTTGGGATCAGAGTCCGGGAATCAGAGATGGGGAATCAGAGGCGGGGAATGAGATATGGGGAATCAGAGGCGGGGAATCGGAGGCGGGGAAACAGAGGCGAGGAATCAGATATGGGGAATCAGAGGTGGCGAATCAAAGGCGGTGAATCAGAGATGGGGAATCAGAGGCGGGGAATTAGATATGGGGAAACAGAGGCGGGGAATCAGATGCGGGGGTTCAGAGCTGGGGAATCAGAGGCGGGGAATTAGATATGGGGAAACAGAGGCGGGGAATCAGAGGCGGGGAAACAGAGGAGGGGAATCAGATATGGGGAATCAGAGGTGGGGAATCAGAGGCAGGGAATCAGATGTGTGGAATCAGAGATGGGGAATCAGAGGCAGGGAATCAGAATCAGATGCGGGGAATCAGAGGCCGGGAATCAGAGGCCGGGAATCAGAGGTGGGGAATAAGAGGCCGGGAATCCGAGATGGGGAATCAGAGGCGGGGAATCACATATGGGGAATCAGAGGTGGCGAATCAAAGGCGGGGAATCAGATATGGGGAAACAGAGGCGGGGAATCAGAGGCGGGGAAACAGATGCGGGGAATCAGATATGGGGAATCAGAGGTGGGGAATCAGAGGTTGGGAATCAGAGGCCGGGAATCAGAGGCAGGGAATCAAACACGGGGAATCAGAGGAAGGGAATCAGAGCTGGGGAATCAGAGGTGGGGAATCAGAGTTGGGGAATCAGAGGCGGGGAATCAGATATGGGGAAACAGAGGCGGGGAATCAGACGCGGGGTAACAGAGGCGGGGAATCAGATATGGGGAATCAGAGGTGGGGAATCAGCGGTTGGGAATCAGAGGCAGGGAATCAGAGGCAGGGAATCAGAGGCGGGGAATCAGAGGCAGGGAATCAGATGTGCGGAATCAGAGATGGGGAATCAGAGGCAGGGAATCAGAGGCGGGGAATCAGAGGCGCGGAATCAGAGGCCGGGAATCAGAGGCCGTGAATGAGAGGCCGGGAATGAGAGGCCGGGAATCAGAGGTCGGGAATCAGAGGCCGGGAATCAGAGGTGGGGTATAAGAGGCAGGGAATCAGATGTGCAGAATCAGAGATGGGGAATCAGAGGCAGGGAATCAGAGTCGGGGAATCAGAGGTGGGGAATCAGAGGACGGGAATCAGAGGCCGGGAATGAGAGGTCGGGAATCAGAGGCCGGGAATTAGATGCCGGGAATCAGAGGTGGGGAATAAGAGGCCGGGAATCAGAGTCGGGGAATCAGAAGCGGGGAATCAGAGGTGGTGAATCAGAGCTGGGGAATCAGAGGTGGGGAATCAGTGTTGGGGAATCAGAGGCGGGGAATCAGATATGAGGAAACAGAGGCAGGGAATCAGAGGCGGGGAAACAGAGGCGGGGAATCAGATATGGGGAATCAGAGGTGGGGAATCAGAGGTTGGGAATCAGAGGCATGGAATCAGAGGCGGGGCATCAGAGGCTGGGGATCAGAGGCAGGGAATCAGATGTGCGGAATCAGAGATAGGGAATCAGAGGTGGGGAATCAGAGTCCGGGAATCAGAGATGGGGAATCAGAGGCGGGGAATCAGAGGCGGGGAAACATAGGTGGGGAATAAGATATGGGGAATCAGAGGTGGGGAATCAGAGGCGATGAATCAGAGATGGCGAATCAGAGCTGGGGAATCAGAGGCGGGGAATCAAAGTTGGGGAATCAGAGGCGGATAATCAGATATGGGGAATCAGAGGAGGGGAATCAGAGGTTGGGAATCAGAGGCAGGGAATCAGAGGTGGGGATTCAGAGGCAGGGAATCAGATGCGGCGAATCAGAGGCGGGGAATGAGATATGGGGAATCAGAGGCGGGGAAACAGAGGCGGGGAATCACATATGGGGAATCAGAGGTGGCGAATCAGAGGCGATGAATCAGAGATGGCGAATCAGAGCTGGGGAATAAGAGGCGGGGAATCAAAGTTGGGGAATCAGAGGCGGATAATCAGATATGGGGAATCAGAGGAGGGGAATCAGAGGTTGGGAATCAGAGGCAGGGAATCAGAGGTGGGGATTCAGAGGCAGGGAATCAGATGCGGCGAATCAGAGGCGGGGAATGAGATATGGGGAATCAGAGGCGGGGAATCAGAGGCGGGGAAACAGATGTGCAGAATCAGGGTTGGGGAATCAGAGGCGGGGAATCAGATATGGGGTAACAGAGGCTGGGAATCAGAGGCAGGGAAACGGAGGCGGGGAATCAGATATGGGGAATTAGAGGAGGGGAATCAGAGGTTGGGAATCAGAGGCAGGGAATCAGAGGTGGGGATTCAGAGGCAGGGAATCAGATGCGGGGAATCAGAGGCGGGGATTCAGAGCTGGTGAATCAGAGCGGGGAATCAGAGTTGGGGAATCAGAGGCGGGGAATTAGATATGGGGAAACAGAGGCGGGGAATCAGAGTCGGGGAAACAGAGGAGGGGAATCAGATATGGGGAATCAGAGGTGGGGAATCAGAGGCAGGGAATCAGATGTGTGGAATCAGAGATGGGGAATCAGAGGCAGGGAATCAGAATCAGATGCGGGGAATCAGAGGCCGGGAATCAGAGGCCGGATATCAGAGTTGGGGATCAGAGTCCGGGAATCAGAGATGGGGAATCAGAGGCGGGGAATGAGATATGGGGAATCAGAGGCGGGGAATCGGAGGCGGGGAAACAGAGGCGAGGAATCAGATATGGGGAATCAGAGGTGGCGAATCAAAGGCGGTGAATCAGAGATGGGGAATCAGAGGCGGGGAATCAGAGGCAGGGAATCAAACACGGGGAATCAGAGGCGGGGAATCAGAGCTGGGGAATCAGAGGCGGGGAATCAGAGTTGGGGAATCAGAGGCGGGGAATCAGATATGGGGAAACAGAGGCGGGGAATCAGAGGCGGGGAAACAGAGGCGGGGAATCAGATATGTGGAATCAGAGGTGGGTAATCAGAGTTTGGGAATTAGATGCAGGGAATCAGAGGCGGGGAATCAGAGGCGGGGAATCAGAGGCAGGGAATCAGATGTGCGGAATCAGAGATGGGGAATCAGAGGCAGGGAATCAGAGGCGGGGAATAAGACATGGGGAATCAGAGGCGGGGGATCAGAGGTGGTGAATCAGAGATGGGGAATCAGAGGTGGGGAATCAGAGGCAGGGAATCAACGCGGGGAATCAGAGGCGGGGAATCAGAGCTGGGGAATCAGAGGCGGGGTATCAGAGTTGGGGAATCAGAGGCGGGGAATCAGATATGGGGAAACAGAGGCGGGGAATCAGAGGCAGGGAAATGGAGGCGGGGAATCAGATATGGGGAATCAGAGGAGGGGAATCAGAGGTTGGGAATCAGAGGCAGAGAATCAGAGGTGGGGATTCAGAGGCAGGGAATCAGATGCGGGGAGTCAGAGGCGGGGATTCAGAGCTGGGTAATCAGAGGCGGAGAAGTAGATATGGGGAAACAGAGGCGGGAAATCAGAGGTGGGGAAACAGAGGCGGGGAATCAGATGTGTGGAATCAGAGATGGGGAATCAGAGGTTGGGAATCAGAGGCAGAGAATCAGAGGTGGGGATTCAGAGCTGGGGAATCAGTGCGGGGAATCAGAGGCTGGGATTCAGAGCTGGGGAATCAGAGCGGGGAATCAGAGTTGGGGAATCAGAGGCGGGGAATTAGATATGGGGAAACAGAGGAGGGGAATCAGAGGTTGGGAATCAGAGGCAGGGAATCAGAGGTGGGGATTCAGAGGCAGGGAATCAGATGCGGGGCATCAGAGGCGGGGGGTTCAGAGCTGGGGAATCAGAGGCGGGGAATTAGATATGGGGAAACAGAGGCGGGGAATCAGAGGCGGGGAAACAGAGGAGGGGAATCAGATATGGGGAATCAGAGGTGGTGAATCAGAGGCAGGGAATCAGATGTGTGGAATCAGAGATGGGGAATCAGAGGCAGGGAATCAGAATCAGATGCGGGGAATCAGAGGCCGGGAATCAGAGGCCGGATATCAGAGTTGGGATCAGAGTCCGGGAATCAGAGATGGGGAGTCAGAGGCGGGGAATGAGATATGGGGAATCAGAGGCGGGGAATCGGAGGCGGGGAAACAGAGGCGAGGAATCAGATATGGGGAATCAGAGGTGGCGAATCAAAGGCGGTGAATCAGAGATGGGGAATGAGAGGCGGGGAATCAGAGGCAGGGAATCAAACACGGGGAATCAGAGGCGGGGAATCAGAGCTGGGGAATCAGAGGCGGGGAATCAGAGTTGGGGAATCAGAGGCGGGGAATCAGATATGGGGAAACAGAGGCGGGGAATCAGAGGCGGGGAAACAGAGGCGGGGAATCAGATATGGGGAATCAGAGGTGGGTAATCAGAGTTTGGGAATTAGATGCAGGGAATCAGAGGCGGGGAATCAGAGGCGGGGAATCAGAGGCAGGGAATCAGATGTGCGGAATCAGAGATGGGGAATCAGAGGCAGGGAATCAGAGGCGGGGAATCAGACATGGGGAATCAGAGGCGGGGGATCAGAGGTGGTGAATCAGAGATGGGGAATCAGAGGTGGGGAATCAGAGGCAGGGAATCAACGCAGGGAATCAGAGGCGGGGAATCAGAGCTGGGGAATCAGAGGCGGGGTATCAGAGTTGGGGAATCAGAGGCGGGGAATCAGATATGGGGAAACAGAGGCGGGGAATCAGAGGCAGGGAAACGGAGGCGGGGAATCAGATATGGGGAATCAGAGGAGGGGAATCAGAGGTTGGGAATCAGAGGCAGAGAATCAGTGGTGGGGATTCAGAGGCAGGGAATCAGATGCGGGGAATCAGAGGCGGGGATTCAGAGCTGGGTAATCAGAGGCGGAGAAGTAGATATGGGGAAACAGAGGCGGGAAATCAGAGGTGGGGAAACAGAGGCGGGGAATCAGATGTGTGGAATCAGAGATGGGGAATCAGAGGCGGTGAATCAGAATCAGAAGCGGGGAATCAGAGGCTGGGAATCAGAGGCCGGGAATCAGATGCAGGGAATAGGAGGCCGGGAATCAAATGTGGGGAATCAGAGTCCGGGAATCAGAGGCGGGGAATCAGAGGCGGGGAAACAAATGCGGGGAATCAGATATGGGGAATCAGAGGTGGCGAATCAAAGGCGGTGAATCAGAGATGGGGAATCAGAGGCGGGGAATTAGAGGCAGGGAATCAAACACGGGGAATCAGAGGCGGGGAATCAGAGCTGGGGAATCAGAGGCGGGGAATCAGAGTTGGGGAATCAGAGGTGGGGAATCAGATATTGGGAAACAGAGGCGGGGAATCAGAGGCGGGAAAACAGAGGCGGGGAATCAGATATGGGGAATCAGAGGTGGGGAATCAGAGGTTGGGAATGAGAGGCAGGGAATCAGAGGCGGTGAATCAGAGGCGGGGAATCAGAGGCAGGGAATCAGATGTGCGGAATCAGAGATGGGGAATCAGAGTTAGGGAATCAGAGGCGGGGAATCAGAGGCTGGGAATCAGAGGCCGGGAATGAGAGGCCGGGTATCAGAGGCCGGGAATCAGAGGCCGGGAATCAGAGGCCGGGAAACAGAGGCCGGGAATCAGAGGTGGGGAATCAGAGGCCGGGAATCAGAGGCCGGGAAACAGAGGCCGGGAATCAGAGGTGGGGAATATGAGGCAGGGAATCAGATGTGCGGAATCAGAGGCGGGGAATCAGAGGCTGGGAAACAGAGGCCGGGAATGAGAGGCCGGGAATCAGAGGCCGGGAATCAGAGGCCGGGAATCAGAGGCCGGGAATCAGAGGCCGGGAATCAGAGGCCGGGAATCAGAGGCCAGGAAACAGAGGCCGGGAATCAGAGGTGGGGAATATGAGGCAGGGAATCAGATGTGCGGAATCAGAGATGGGGAATCAGAGGCAGGGAATCAGAAGCGGGGAATCAGAGGCGGGGAATCTGAGACAGGGAATCAGAGGCCGGGTATGAGAGGCCGGGAATCAGAGGCTGGGAATCAGAGGCCGGGAATCAGAGGTGGGAAATAAGAGGCCGGGAATCAGAGATGGGGAATCAGAGGCGGGGAATCAGAGGCGGGGAATCAGAGGCAGGGATTCAGACACGGGGAATCAGAGGCGGGGATTCAGAGCTGGGGAATCAGAGCGGGGAATCAGAGATGGGGAATAAGAGGCCGGGAATCAGAGATGGGGAATCAGAGGCGGGGAATCAGAGGCGGGGAATCAGAGGCAGGGTATCAGATGCGGGGAATCAGAGGCGGGGATTCAGAGCTGGGGAATCAGAGCGGGGAATCAGAGTTGGGGAATCAGAGGCGGGGAATTAGATATGGGGAAACAGAGGCGGAGAATCAGAGGCAGGGAAACAGAGGCGGGGAATCAGATATGGGGAATCAGAGGTGGGGAATCAGAGGCAGGGAATCAGATGTGTGGAATCAGAGATGGGGAATGAGAGGCAGGGAATCAGAATCAGATGCGGGGAATCAGAGGCCGGGGATCAGAGGCTGGGAATCAGAGTTGGGGAATCAGAGTCCGGGAATCAGAGATGGGGAATCAGAGGCGGGGAATGAGATATGGGGAATCAGAGGCGGGGAATCGGAGGCGGGGAAACAGAGGCGAGGAATCAGATATGGGGAATCAGAGGTGGCGAATCAAAGGCGGTGAATCAGATATGGGGAATCAGAGGTGGGTAATCAGAGTTTGGGAATTAGATGCAGAGAATCAGAGGCGGGGAATCAGAGGCGGGGAATCAGAGGCAGGGAATCAGATGTGCGGAATCAGAGATGGGGAATCAGAGGCAGGGAATCAGAGGCGGGGAATCAGACATGGGGAATCAGAGGCGGGGGATCAGAGGTGGTGAATCAGAGATGGGGAATCAGAGGTGGGGAATCAGAGGCAGGGAATCAACGCGGGGAATCAGAGGCGGGGAATCAGAGCTGGGGAATCAGAGGCGGGGTATCAGAGTTGGGGAATCAGAGGCGGGGAATCAGATATGGGGAAACAGAGGCGGGGAATCAGAGGCAGGGAAACGGAGGCGGGGAATCAGATATGGGGAATCAGAGGAGGGGAATCAGAGGTTGGGAATCAGAGGCAGAGAATCAGAGGTGGGGATTCAGAGGCAGGGAATCAGATGCGGGGAATCAGAGGCGGGGATTCAGAGCTGGGTAATCAGAGGCGGAGAAGTAGATATGGGGAAACAGAGGCGGGAAATCAGAGGTGGGGAAACAGAGGCGGGGAATCAGATGTGTGGAATCAGAGATGGGGAATCAGAGGCGGTGAATCAGAATCAGAAGCGGGGAATCAGAGGCTGGGAATCAGAGGCCGGGAATCAGATGCAGGGAATAGGAGGCCGGGAATCAAATGTGGGGAATCAGAGTCCGGGAATCAGAGGCGGGGAATCAGAGGCGGGGAAACAAAGGCGGGGAATCAGATATGGGGAATCAGAGGTGGCGAATCAAAGGCGGTGAATCAGAGATGGGGAATCAGAGGCGGGGAATTAGAGGCAGGGAATCAAACACGGGGAATCAGAGGCGGGGAATCAGAGCTGGGGAATCAGAGGCGGGGAATCAGAGTTGGGGAATCAGAGGTGGGGAATCAGATATTGGGAAACAGAGGCGGGGAATCAGAGGCGGGGAAACAGAGGCGGGGAATCAGATATGGGGAATCAGAGGTGGGGAATCAGAGGTTGGGAATGAGAGGCAGGGAATCAGAGGCGGTGAATCAGAGGCGGGGAATCAGAGGCAGGGAATCAGATGTGCGGAATCAGAGATGGGGAATCAGAGTTAGGGAATCAGAGGCGGGGAATCAGAGGCTGGGAATCAGAGGCCGGGAATGAGAGGCCGGGTATCAGAGGCCGGGAATCAGAGGCCGGGAATCAGAGGCCGGGAAACAGAGGCCGGGAATCAGAGGTGGGGAATCAGAGGCCGGGAATCAGAGGCCGGGAAACAGAGGCCGGGAATCAGAGGTGGGGAATATGAGGCAGGGAATCAGATGTGCGGAATCAGAGGCGGGGAATCAGAGGCTGGGAAACAGAGGCCGGGAATGAGAGGCCGGGAATCAGAGGCCGGGAATCAGAGGCCGGGAATCAGAGGCCGGGAATCAGAGGCCGGGAATCAGAGGCCGGGAATCAGAGGCCAGGAAACAGAGGCCGGGAATCAGAGGTGGGGAATATGAGGCAGGGAATCAGATGTGCGGAATCAGAGATGGGGAATCAGAGGCAGGGAATCAGAAGCAGGGAATCAGAGGCGGGGAATCTGAGACAGGGAATCAGAGGCCGGGTATGAGAGGCCGGGAATCAGAGGCTGGGAATCAGAGGCCGGGAATCAGAGGTGGGAAATAAGAGGCCGGGAATCAGAGATGGGGAATCAGAGGCGGGGAATCAGAGGCGGGGAATCAGAGGCAGGGATTCAGACACGGGGAATCAGAGGCGGGGATTCAGAGCTGGGGAATCAGAGCGGGGAATCAGAGATGGGGAATAAGAGGCCGGGAATCAGAGATGGGGAATCAGAGGCGGGGAATCAGAGGCGGGGAATCAGAGGCAGGGTATCAGATGCGGGGAATCAGAGGCGGGGATTCAGAGCTGGGGAATCAGAGCGGGGAATCAGAGTTGGGGAATCAGAGGCGGGGAATTAGATATGGGGAAACAGAGGCGGAGAATCAGAGGCAGGGAAACAGAGGCGGGGAATCAGATATGGGGAATCAGAGGTGGGGAATCAGAGGCAGGGAATCAGATGTGTGGAATCAGAGATGGGGAATGAGAGGCAGGGAATCAGAATCAGATGCGGGGAATCAGAGGCCGGGGATCAGAGGCCGGGAATCAGAGTTGGGGAATCAGAGTCCGGGAATCAGAGATGGGGAATCAGAGGCGGGGAATGAGATATGGGGAATCAGAGGCGGGGAATCGGAGGCGGGGAAACAGAGGCGAGGAATCAGATATGGGGAATCAGAGGTGGCGAATCAAAGGCGGTGAATCAGATATGGGGAATCAGAGGCGGGGAATCAGAGGCGGGGAAACAGAGGCGAGGAATCAGATATGGGGAATCTGAGGTGGCGAATCAAAGGCGGTGAATCAGAGATGGGGAATCAGAGGCG
The DNA here is from genome assembly GCF_036971445.1 of Narcine bancroftii. Taxonomy (NCBI): domain Eukaryota; kingdom Metazoa; phylum Chordata; class Chondrichthyes; order Torpediniformes; family Narcinidae; genus Narcine; species Narcine bancroftii. Next base: position 307,199,678 of record NC_091469.1, on the reverse strand, counting down.
GGGAATCAGAGGCAGGGAATCAAACACGGGGAATCAGAGGCGGTGAATCAGAGCTGGGGAATCAGAGGCGGGGAATCAGAGGCAGGGAATCAGATGTGCGGAATCAGAGATGGGGAATCAGAGGCAGGGAATCAGAGGCGGGGAATCAGACATGGGGAATCAGAAGCGGGGGATCAGAGGTGGTGAATCAGAGGTGGGGAATCAGAGGTGGGGAATCAGAGGCAGGGAATCAGACGCGGGGATTCAGAGGCGGGGAATCAGAGCTGGGGAATCAGAGGCGGGGTATCAGAGTTGGGGAATCAGAGGCGGGGAATCAGATATGGGTAAACAGAGGCGGGGAATCAGAGGCAGGGAAACGGAGGCGGGGAATCAGATATGGGGAATCAGAGGAGGGGAATCAGAGGTTGGGAATCAGAGGCAGGGAATCAGAGGTGGGGATTCAGAGGCAGGGAATCAGATGCGGGGAATCAGAGGCTGGGATTCAGAGCTGGGGAATCAGAGCGGGGAATCAGAGTTGGGGAATCAGAGGCGGGGAATTAGATATGGGGAAACAGAGGAGGGGAATCAGAGGTTGGGAATCAGAGGCAGGGAATCAGAGGTGGGGATTCAGAGGCAGGGAATCAGATGCGGGGCATCAGAGGCGGGGGTTCAGAGCTGGGGAATCAGAGCGGGGAATCAGAGTTGGGGAATCAGAGGCGGGGAAACAGAGGCGGGGAATCAGATATGGGGAATCAGAGGTGGGGAATCAGAGGCAGGGAATCAGATGTGTGGAATCAGAGATGGTGAATCAGAGGCGGTGAATCAGAATCAGAAGCGGGGAATCAGAGGCTGGGAATCAGAGGCCGGGAATCAGATGCAGGGAATAGGAGGCCGGGAATCAGAGGTGGGGAATCAGAGTCCGGGAATCAGAGGCGGGGAAACAAAGGCTGGGAATCAGATATGGGGAATCAGAGGTGGCGAATCAAAGGCGGTGAATCGGAGATGGGGAATCAGAGGCGGGGAATTAGAGGCAGGTAATCAAACACGGGGAATCAGAGGCGGGGAATCAGAGCTGGTGAATCAGATGCGGGGAATCAGATTTGGGGAATCGGAGGCGGGGAATCAGATATTGGGAAACAGAGGCGGGGAATCAGAGGCGGGGAAACAGAGGCGGGGAATCAGATATGGGGAATCAGAGGCGGGGAAACAGAGGCGGGGAATCAGAGGCATGGAATCAGAGGTGGGGAATCAGAGGTTGGGAATCAGAGGCAGGGAATCAGAGGCGGGGAATCAGAGGCGGGGAATCAGAGGCAGGGAATCAGATATGGGGAATCAGAGGCGGGGAATCAGAGACGGGGAAACAGAGGCGGGGAATCAGATATGGGGAATCAGAGGTGGCGAATCAAAGGCGGTGAATCAGAGGCAGGGAATCAGATATGGGGAATCAGAGGTAGCGAATCAGAGGTGGGGATTCAGAGGTTGGGAATCAGAGGCATGGAATCAGAGGCGGGGCATCAGAGGCGGGGAAACAGAGGCGGGGAATAAGACATGGTGAATCAGAGGCTGGGAATCAGACGCGGGGAATCAGAGGTGGGGAATCAGAGCTGGGGAATCAGAGGCGGGGAATCAGAGTTGGGGAATCAGAGGCGGGGAATCAGATATGGGGAAACAGAGGCGGGGAATCAGAGGCAGGGAAACGGAGGCGGGGAATCAGATATGGGGAATCAGAGGAGGGGAATCAGAGGTTGGGAATCAGAGGCAGGGAATCAGAGGTGGGGATTCAGATGCAGGGAATCAGATGCGGGGAATCTGAGGCGGGGATTCAGAGCTGGGGAATCAGTGCGGGGAATCAGAGTTGGGGAATCAGAGGCGGGGAATTAGATATGGGGAAACAGAGGCGGGGAATCAGATATGGGGAATCAGAGGTGGGGAATCAGAGGCGGGGAATTAGAGGCAGGGAATCAAACACGGGGAATCAGAGGCGGGGAATCAGAGCAGGGGAATCAGAGGCGGGGAATCAGAGGTGGGGAATCAGAGGCGGGGAATCAGATATTGGGAAACAGAGGCGGGGAATCAGAGGCGGGGAAACAGAGGCGCGGAATCAGATATGGGGAATCAGAGATGGGGAATCAGAGGTTGGGAATGAGAGGCAGGGAATCAGAGACGGGGAATCAGAGGCGGGGAATCAGAGGCAGGGAATCAGATGTGCGGAATCAGAGATGGGGAATCAGAGGCAGGGAATCAGAGGCGGGGAATCAGAGGCTGGGAATCAGAGGCCGGGAATCAGAGGCCGGGAAACAGAGTCCGGGAATCAGAGGTGGGGAATAAGAGGCAGGGAATCAGATGTGCGGAATCAGAGATGGGCAATCAGAGGCAGGGAATCAGAAGCGCGGAATCAGAGGCGGGGAATCAGAGACAGGGAATCAGAGGCCGGGAATGAGAGGCCGGGAATCAGAGGCCGGGAATCAGAGGCCGGGAATCAGAGGTGGGGAATAAGAGGCCGGGAATCAGAGATGGGGAATCAGAGGCGGGGAATCAGAGGCGGGGAATCAGAGGCAGGGATTCAGACACGGGGAATCAGAGGCGGGGATTCAGAGCTGGGGAATCAGAGCGGGGAATCAGAGTTGGGGAATAAGAGGCCGGGAATCAGAGATGGGGAATCAGAGGCGGGGAATCAGAGGCGGGGAATCAGAGGCAGGGAATCAGATGCGGGGAATCAGAGGCGGGGATTCAGAGCTGGGGAATCAGAGCGGGGAATCAGAGTTGGGGAATCAGAGGCGGGGAATCAGAGGTTGGGAATCAGAGGCAGAGAATCAGAGGTGGGGATTCAGAGGCAGGGAATCAGATGCGGGGAATCAGAGGCGGGGATTCAGAGCTGGGTAATCAGAGGCGGAGAAGTAGATATGGGGAAACAGAGGCGGGAAATCAGAGGTGGGGAAACAGAGGCGGGGAATCAGATGTGTGGAATCAGAGATGGGGAATCAGAGGCGGTGAATCAGAATCAGAAGCGGGGAATCAGAGGCTGGGAATCAGAGGCCGGGAATCAGATGCAGGGAATAGGAGGCCGGGAATCAAATGTGGGGAATCAGAGTCCGGGAATCAGAGGCGGGGAATCAGAGGCGGGGAAACAAAGGCGGGGAATCAGATATGGGGAATCAGAGGTGGCGAATCAAAGGCGGTGAATCAGAGATGGGGAATCAGAGGCGGGGAATTAGAGGCAGGGAATCAAACACGGGGAATCAGAGGCGGGGAATCAGAGCTGGGGAATCAGAGGCGGGGAATCAGAGTTGGGGAATCAGAGGTGGGGAATCAGATATTGGGAAACAGAGGCGGGGAATCAGAGGCGGGGAAACAGAGGCGGGGAATCAGATATGGGGAATCAGAGGTGGGGAATCAGAGGTTGGGAATGAGAGGCAGGGAATCAGAGGCGGTGATTCAGAGGCGGGGAATCAGAGGCAGCGAATCAGATGTGCGGAATCAGAGATGGGGAATCAGAGTTAGGGAATCAGAGGCGGGGAATCAGAGGCTGGGAATCAGAGGCCGGGAATGAGAGGCCGGGTATCAGAGGCCGGGAATCAGAGGCCGGGAATCAGAGGCCGGGAAACAGAGGCCGGGAATCAGAGGTGGGGAATCAGAGGCCGGGAATCAGAGGCCGGGAAACAGAGGCCGGGAATCAGAGGTGGGGAATATGAGGCAGGGAATCAGATGTGCGGAATCAGAGGCGGGGAATCAGAGGCTGGGAATCAGAGGCCGGGAATGAGAGGCCGGGAATCAGAGGCCGGGAATCAGAGGCCGGGAATCAGAGGCCGGGAATCAGAGGCCGGGAATCAGAGGCCGGGAATCAGAGGCCAGGAAACAGAGGCCGGGAATCAGAGGTGGGGAATATGAGGCAGGGAATCAGATGTGCGGAAGCAGAGATGGGGAATCAGAGGCAGGGAATCAGAAGCGGGGAATCAGAGGCGGGGAATCTGAGACAGGGAATCAGAGGCCGGGTATGAGAGGCCGGGAATCAGAGGCCCGGAATCAGAGGCCGGGAATCAGAGGTGGGGAATAAGAGGCCGGGAATCAGAGATGGGGAATCAGAGGCGGGGAATCAGAGGCGGGGAATCAGAGGCAGGGATTCAGACACGGGGAATCAGAGGCGGGGATTCAGAGCTGGGGAATCAGAGCGGGGAATCAGAGTTGGGGAATAAGAGGCCGGGAATCAGAGATGGGGAATCAGAGGCGGGGAATCAGAGGCGGGGAATCAGAGGCAGGGTATCAGATGCGGGGAATCAGAGGCGGGTATTCAGAGCTGGGGAATCAGAGCGGGGAATCAGAGTTGGGGAATCAGAGGCGGGGAATTAGATATGGGGAAACAGAGGCGGAGAATCAGAGGCAGGGAAACAGAGGCGGGGAATCAGATATGGGGAATCAGAGGTGGGGAATCAGAGGCAGGGAATCAGATGTGTGGAATCAGAGATGGGGAATGAGAGGCAGGTAATCAGAATCAGATGCGGGGAATCAGAGGCCGGGAATCAGAGGCCGGGAATCAGAGTTGGGGAATCAGAGTCCGGGAATCAGAGATGGGGAATCAGAGGCGGGGAATGAGATATGGGGAATCAGAGGCGGGGAATCGGAGGCGGGGAAACAGAGGCGAGGAATCAGATATGGGGAATCAGAGGTGGCGAATCAAAGGTGGTGAATCAGATATGGGGAATCAGAGGCGGGGAATCAGAGGCGGGGAAACAGAGGCGAGGAATCAGATATGGGGAATCTGAGGTGGCGAATCAAAGGCGGTGAATCAGAGATGGGGAATCAGAGGCGGGGAATCAGAGGCAGGGAATCAAACACAGGGAATCAGAGGCGGTGAATCAGAGCTGGGGAATCAGAGGCGGGGAATCAGAGGCAGGGAATCAGATGTGCGGAATCAGAGATGGGGAATCAGAGGCAGGGAATCAGAGGCGGGGAATCAGACATGGGGAATCAGAAGCGGGGGATCAGAGGTGGTGAATCAGAGGTGGGGAATCAGAGGTGGGGAATCAGAGGCAGGGAATCAGACGCGGGGATTCAGAGGCGGGGAATCAGATATGGGGAAACAGAGGCGGGGTATCAGAGTTGGGGAATCAGAGGCGGGGAATCAGATATGGGTAAACAGAGGCGGGGAATCAGAGGCAGGGAAACGGAGGCGGGGAATCAGATATGGGGAATCAGAGGAGGGGAATCAGAGGTTGGGAATCAGAGGCAGGGAATCAGAGGTGGGGATTCAGAGGCAGGGAATCAGATGCGGGGAATCAGAGGCTGGGATTCAGAGCTGGGGAATCAGAGCGGGGAATCAGAGTTGGGGAATCAGAGGCGGGGAATTAGATATGGGGAAACAGAGGAGGGGAATCAGAGGTTGGGAATCAGAGGCAGGGAATCAGAGGTGGGGATTCAGAGGCAGGGAATCAGATGCGGGGAATCAGAGGCGGGGATTCAGAGCTGGGGAATCAGAGCGGGGAATCAGAGTTGGGGAATCAGAGGCGGGGAAACAGAGGCGGGGAATCAGATATGGGGAATCAGAGGTGGGGAATCAGAGGCAGGGAATCAGATGTGTGGAATCAGAGATGGGGAATCAGAGGCGGTGAATCAGAATCAGAAGCGGGGAATCAGAGGCTGGGAATCAGAGGCCGGGAATCAGATGCAGGGAATAGGAGGCCGGGTATCAGAGGTGGGGAATCAGAGTCCGGGAATCAGAGGCGGGGAAACAAAGGCTGGGAATCAGATATGGGGAATCAGAGGTGGCGAATCAAAGGCGGTGAATCAGAGATGGGGAATCAGAGGCGGGGAATTAGAGGCAGGTAATCAAACACGGGGAATCAGAGGCGGGGAATCAGAGCTGGTGAATCAGATGCGGGGAATCAGATTTGGGGAATCGGAGGCGGGGAATCAGATATTGGGAAACAGAGGCGGGGAATCAGAGGCGGGGAATCAGATATGGGGAATCAGAGGCGGGGAAACAGAGGCGGGGAATCAGAGGCATGGAATCAGAGGTGGGGAATCAGAGGTTGGGAATCAGAGGCAGGGAATCAGAGGCGGGGAATCAGAGGCGGGGAATCAGAGGCAGGGAATCAGATATGGGGAATCAGAGGCGGGGAATCAGAGACGGGGAAACAGAGGCGGGGAATCAGATATGGGGAATCAGAGGTGGCGAATCAAAGGCGGTGAATCAGAGGCAGGGAATCAGATATGGGGAATCAGAGGTAGCGAATCAGAGGTGGGGATTCAGAGGTTGGGAATCAGAGGCATGGAATCAGAGGCGGGGCATCAGAGGCGGGGAAACAGAGGCGGGGAATAAGACATGGTGAATCAGAGGCTGGGAATCAGACGCGGGGAATCAGAGGTGGGGAATCAGAGCTGGGGAATCAGAGGCGGGGAATCAGATATGGGGAATCAGAGGTGGCGAATCAAAGGCGGTAAATCAGAGGCAGGGAATCAGATATGGGGAATCAGAGGTAGCGAATCAGAGGTGGGGATTCAGAGGTTGGGAATCAGAGGCATGGAATCAGAGGCGGGGCATCAGAGGCGGGGAAACAGAGGCGGGGAATCAGAGGTGGGGAATCAGAGCTGGGGAATCAGAGGCGGGGAATCAGAGTTGGGGAATCAGAGGCGGGGAATCAGATATGGGGAAACAGAGGCGGGGAATCTGAGGCAGGGAAACGGAGGCGGGGAATCAGATATGGGGATTCAGAGGAGGGGAATCAGAGGTTGGGAATCAGAGGCAGGGAATCAGAGGTGGGGATTCAGATGCAGGGAATCAGATGCGGGGAATCTGAGGCGGGGATTCAGAGCTGGGGAATCAGTGCGGGGAATCAGAGTTGGGGAATCAGAGGCGGGGAATTAGATATGGGGAAACAGAGGCGGGGAATCAGATATGGGGAATCAGAGGTGGGGAATCAGAGGCGGGGAATTAGAGGCAGGGAATCAAACACAGGGAATCAGAGGCGGGGAATCAGAGCAGGGGAATCAGAGGCGGGGAATCAGAGGTGGGGAATCAGAGGCGGGGAATCAGATATTGGGAAACAGAGGCGGGGAATAAGAAGCGGGGAAACAGAGGCGGGGAATCAGATATGGGGAATCAGAGGTGGGGAATCAGAGGTTGGGAATGAGAGGCAGGGAATCAGAGGCGGGGAATCAGAGGCGGGGAATCAGAGGCAGGGAATCAGATGTGCGGAATCAGAGATGGGGAATCAGAGGCAGGGAATCAGAGGCGGGGAATCAGAGGCTGGGAATCAGAGGCCGGGAATCAGAGGCCGGGAAACAGAGTCCGGGAATCAGAGGTGGGGAATAAGAGGCAGGGAATCAGATGTGCGGAATCAGAGATGGGGAATCAGAGGCAGGGAATCAGAAGCGCGGAATCAGAGGTGGGGAATCAGAGACAGGGAATCAGAGGCCGGGAATGAGAGGCCGGGAATCAGAGGCAGGTAATCAAACACGTGGAATCAGAGGCGGGGAATCAGAGCTGGGGAATCAGAGGCGGGGAATCAGAGTTGGGGAATCAGAGGCGGGGAATCAGATATGGGGAAACAGAGGCGGGGAATCAGAGGCGGGGAAACAGAGGCGGGGAATCAGATATGGAGAATCAGAGGTGGGGAATCAGAGGTTGGGAATCAGAGGCAGGGAATCAGTGGCGGGGAATCAGAGCCGGGGAATCAGAGGCAGGGAATCAGATATGGGGAATCAGAGGAGGGGAATCAGAGACGGGGAAACAGAGGCGGGGAATCAGATATGGGGAATCAGAGGTGGCGAATCAAAGGCGGTGAATCAGAGGCAGGGAATCAGATATGGGGAATCAGAGGTAGCGAATCAGAGGTGGGGATTCAGAGGTTGGGAATCAGAGGCATGGAATCAGAGGCGGGGCATCAGAGGCGGGGAAACAGAGGCGGGGAATAAGACATGGTGAATCAGAGGCTGGGAATCAGAGGCGGGGAATCAGAGTTGGGGAATCAGAGGCGCGGAATCAGATATGGGGAAACAGAGGCGGGGAATCAGCGGCGGGGAAACAGAGGCGGCGAATCAGATATGGAGAATCAGAGGTGGGGAATCAGAGGTTGGGAATCAGAGGCAGGGAATCAGAGGCAGGGAATCAGAGGCGGGGAATCAGAGGCATGGAATCAGATATGGGGAATCAGAGGCGGGGAATCAGAGGCGGGGAAACAGAGGCGGTGAATCAGATATGGGGAATCAGAGGTGGCGAATCAAAGGCGGTGAATCAGAGGCAGGGAATCAGATATGGGGAATCAGAGATAGGGAATCAGAGGTGGGGAATCAGAGGTTGGGAATCGGAGGCATGGAATCAGAGGCGGGGCATCAGAGGCGGGGAAACATAGGTGGGGAATCAGATATGGGGAATCAGAGGTGGGGAATCAGAGGCGATGAATCAGAGATGGCGAATCAGAGGTGGGGAATCAGAGGCGGGGAATAAGACATGGGGAATCAGAGGCTGGGAATCAGATGCGGGGAATCAGAGGCGGGGAATCAGAGATGGGGAATCAGAGGCGGGGAATCAGAGTTGGGGAATCAGAGGCGGGGAATCAGATATGGGGAAACAGAGGCGGGGAATCAGAGGCAGGGAAACGGAGGCTGTGAATCAGATATGGGGAATCAGAGGAGGGGAATCAGAGGTTGGGAATCAGAGGCAGGGAATCAGAGGTGGGGATTCAGAGGCAGGGAATCAGATGCGGGGAATCTGAGGCGGGGATTCAGAGCTGGGGAATCAGTGCGGGGAATCAGAGTTGGGGAATCAGAGGCGGGGAATTAGATATGGGGAAACAGAGGCGGGAATCAGAGGCGGGGAAACAGAGGCAGGGAATCAGATATGGGGAATCAGAGGTGGGGAATCAGAGGCAGGGAATCAGATGTGCGGAATCAGAGATGGGGAATCAGAGGCAGGGAATCAGAATCAGAAGCGGGGAATCAGAGGCCGGGAATCAGAGGCCGGGAATCAGATGCCGGGAATAAGAGGCCGGGAATCAGAGGTGGGGAATCAGAGTCCGGGAATCAGATATGGGGAATCAGAGGCGGGAAATGAGATATGGGGAATCAGAGGCGGGGAATCAGAGGCAGGGAAACAGAGGCGGGGAATCACGTATGGGGAATCAGAGGTGGCGAATCAAAGGCGGGGAATCAGATATGGGGAAACAGAGGCGGGGAATCAGAGGCGGGGAATCAGATATGGGGAAACAGAGGCGGGGAATCAGAGGCAGGGGAACGGAGGCGGGGAATCAGATATGGGGAATCAGAGGAGGGGAATCAGAGGTTGGGAATCAGAGGCAGGGAATCAGAGGTGGGGATTCAGAGGCAGGGAATCAGATGCGGGGAATCAGAGGCGGGGATTCAGAGCTGGGGAATCAGAGCGGGGAATCAGAGTTGGGGAATCAGAGGCGGGGAATTAGATATGGGGAAACAGAGGCGGGGAATCAGAGGCGGGGAAACAGAGGCGGGGAATCAGATATGGGGAATCAGAGGTGGGGAATCAGAGGCAGGGAATCAGATGTGTGGAATCAGAGATGGGGAATCAGAGGCGGTGAATCAGAATCAGAAGCGGGGAATCAGAGGCCGGGAATCAGAGGCCGGGAATCAGATGCAGGGAATATGAGGCCGGGAATCAGAGGTGGGGAATCAGAGTCCGGGAATCAGAGGAGGGGAATCAGAGGCGGGGAAACAAAGGCGGGGAATCAGATATGGGGAATCAGAGGTGGCGAATCAAAGGCGGTGAATCAGAGATGGGGAATCAGAGGCACGGAATTAGAGGCAGGGAATCAAACACAGGGTATCAGAGGCGGGGAATCAGAGCTGGGGAATCAGAGGCGGGGAATCAGAGTTGGGGAATCAGAGGCGGGGAATCAGATATTGGGAAACAGAGGCGGGGAATCAGAGGCGGGGAAACAGAGGCGGGGAATCAGATATGGGGAATCAGAGGTGGGGAATCAGAGGTTGGGAATGAGAGGCAGGGAATCAGAGCCGGGGAATCAGAGTCGGGGAATCAGAGGCAGGGAATCAGATGTGCCGAATCAGAGATGGGGAATCAGAGGCAGGGAATCAGAGGCGGGGAATCAGAGGCTGGGAATCAGAGGCCGGGAATGAGAGGCCGGGAATGAGAGGCAGGGAATCAGAGGCCGGGAAACAGAGGCTGGGAATCAGAGGTGGGGAATAAGAGGCAGGGAATCAGATGTGCGGAATCAGAGATGGGGAATCAGAGGCAGGGAATCAGAAGCGGGGAATCAGAGGCGGGGAATCAGAGACAGGGAATCAGAGGCCGGGAATCAGAGGCCGGGAATCAGAGGCCGGGAATCAGAGGCCGGGAATCAGAGGTGGGGAATAAGAGGCCGGGAATCAGAGATGGGCAGTCAGAGGCGGGGAATCAGAGGCGGGGAATCAGAGTCAGGGATTCAGACATGGGGAATCAGAGGCGGGGAATCATAGCTGGCGAATCAGAGGCGGGGAATCAGAGTTGGGGAATCAGAGGTGGGGAATCAGATATGCGGAATCATAGGTGGGGAATCAGAGGTGGTGTATCAGAGATGGGGAATCAGAGGTGGGGAATCAGAGGCAGGGAATCAGACGCGGGGAATCAGAGGCAGGCAATCAGAGCTGGGGAATCAGAGGTGGGGAATCAGAGTTGGGGAATCAGAGGAGGGGAATCAGATATGGGGAATCAGAGGTGGGGAATCAGAGGCAGGGAATCACAGGCAGGGAATCAGACGCGGGGAATCAGAGGCGGTGAATCATAGCTGGCGAATCACAGGCGGGGAATCAGAGTTGGGGAATCAGAGGCGGGGAATCAGATATGGGGAAGCAGAGGCGGGGAATCAGAGGCGGGGAAACAGAGGCGGGGAATCAGACATGGGCCATCAGAGGCGGGGGATCAGAGGTGGTGAATCAGAGATGGGGAATCAGAGGCGGGGAATCAGAGGCAGGGAATCAGATGCGGGGAATCAGAGGCGGGGAATCAGAGCTGGGGAATCAGAGGCGGTGTATCAGAGTTGGGGAATCAGTGGCGGGGAATCAGATATGGGGAATCAGAGGCGGGGAGTCAGAGCTGGGGAATGAGACGCCGGGAATCAGATATGGGGAAACAGAGGCGGGGAATAAGAGGCGGGGAAACAGAGGCGGGGAATCAGATATGGGGAATCAGTGGTGGGGAATCAGAGGTTGGGAATCAAAGGCAGGGAATCAAAGGCGGGGAATCAGAATTGGGGAATCAGAGATAGGGAATCAGAGATGGGGAATCAGAGGCGGGGAATCATACGCGGGGAATCAGAGGTGGTGAATCAGAGCTGGGGAATCAGAGGCGGGGAATCAGTGTTGGCGAATCAGAGGCGGGGAATCAGATATGAGGAAACAGAGGCAGGGAATCAGAGGCGGGGAAACAGAGGCGGGGAATCAGATATGGGGAATCAGAGGTGGGGAATCAGAGGTTGGGAATCAGAGGCATGGAATCAGAGGCGGGGCATCAGGGGGAATCAGAGGCAGGGAATCGGATGTGCGGAATCAGAGATAGGGAATCAGAGGTGGGGAATCAGAGTCCGGGAATCAGAGATGGGGAATCAGAGGTGGGGAATCAGAGGCGGGGAAACATTGGTGGGGAATAAGATATGGGGAATGAGAGGTGGGGAATCAGAGGCGATGAATCAGAGATGGCAAATCAGAGGCGGGGAATCAGAGGCAGGAAATCAGACATGGGGAATCAGAGGCTGGGAATCAGACGCGGGGAATCAGATGCGGGGAATCAGAGCTGGGGAATCAGAGGCGGGGAATCAGAGTTGGGGAATCAGAGGCGGCGAATCAGATATGGGGAAAAAGAGGCGGGCAATCAGAGGCAGGGAAAAGGAGGCGGGGAATCAGATATGGGGAATCAGAGGAGGGGAATCAGAGGTTGGGAATCAGAGGCAGGGAATCAGAGGTGGGGATTCAGAGGCAGGGAATCAGATGCGGGGAATCAGAGGCGGGGAATTGGATATGGGGAATCAGAGGGGGGAATCAGAGGCGGGGAAACAGAGGCGGGGAATCACATATGGGGAATCAGAGGTGGCGAATCAAAGGCGGTGAATCAGAGATGGGGAAGCAGAGGCTGCGAATCAGAGGCAGGTAATCAAACACGTGGAATCAGAGGCGGGGAATCAGAGCTGGGGAATCAGAGGCGGGGAATCAGAGTTGGGGAATCAGAGGCGCGGAATCAGATATGGGGAAACAGAGGCGGGGAATCAGAGGCGCGGAATCAGATATGGGGAAACAGAGGCGGGGAATCAGAGGCGGGGAAACAGAGGCGGGGAATCAGATATGGAGAATCAGAGGTGGGGAATCAGAGGTTGGGAATCAGAGGCAGGGAATCAGAGGCGGGGAATCAGAGGCGGGGAATCAGAGGCAGGGAATCAGATATGGGGAATGAGAGGCGGGGAATCAGAGGCGGGGAAACAGAGGCGGTGAATCAGATATGGGGAATCAGAGGTGGCGAATCAAAGGTGGTGAATCAGAGGCAGGGAATCAGATATGGGGAATCAGAGATAGGGAATCAGAGGTGGGGAATCAGAGGTTGGGAATCAGAGGCATGGAATCAGAGGCGGGGCATCAGAGGCGGGGAAACATAGGTGGGGAATCAGATATGGGGAATCAGAGGTGGGGAATCAGAGGCGATGAATCAGAGATGGCGAATCAGAGGCGGGGAATAAGACATGGGGAATCAGAGGCTGGGAATCAGATGCGGGGAATCAGAGGCGGGGAATCAGAGATTGGGTATCAGAGGCGGGGAATCAGAGTTGGGGAATCAGAGGCGGGGAATCAGATATGGGGAAACAGAGGCAGGGAATCAGAGGCAGGGAAACGGAGGCGGGGAATCAGATATGGGGAATCAGAGGAGGGGAATCAGAGGTTGGGAATCAGAGGCAGGGAATCAGAGGTGAGGATTCAGAGGCAGGGAATCAGATGCGGGGAATCTGAGGCGGGGATTCAGAGCTGGGGAATCAGTGCGGGGATTCAGAGCTGGGGAATCAGTGCGGGGAATCAGAGTTGGGGAAACAGAGGCGGGAATCAGAGGCGGGGAAACAGAGGCAGGGAATCAGATATGGGGAATCAGAGGTGGGGAATCAGATGCAGGGAATCAGATGTGCGGAATCAGAGATGGGGAATCAGAGGCAGGGAATCAGAATCAGAAGCGGGGAATCAGAGGCCGGGAATCAGAGGCCGGGAATCAGATGCCGGGAATAAGAGGCCGGGAATCAGAGATGGGGAATCAGAGGCGGGGAATCAGAGGCGGGGAATCAGAGGAAGGGAATCAGATGCGGGGAATCAGAGGCGGGGATTCAGAGCTGGGGAATCAGAGCGGGGAATCAGAGTTGGGGAATCAGAGGCGGGGAATTAGATATGGGGAAACAGAGGCGGGGAATCAGAGGCGGGGCAACAGACGCGGGGTATCAGATATGGGGAATCAGAGGTGGGGAATCAGAGGCAGGGAATCAGATGTGTGGAATCAGAGATGGGGAATCAGAGGCAGGGAATCAGAATCAGATGCGGGAAATCAGAGGCCGGGAATCAGAGGCCGGGAATCAGAGGCAGGTAATCAAACACGTGGAATCAGAGGCGGGGAATCAGAGCTGGGGAATCAGAGGCGGGGAATCAGAGTTGGGGAATCAGAGGCGGGGAATCAGATATGGGGAAACAGAGGCGGGGAATCAGAGGCGGGGAAACAGAGGCGGGGAATCAGATATGGAGAATCAGAGGTGGGGAATCAGAGGTTGGGAATCAGAGTCAGGGAATCAGTGGCGGGGAATCAGAGCCGGGGAATCAGAGGCAGGGAATCAGATATGGGGAATCAGAGGCGGGGAATCAAAGGCGGGGAAACAGGCGGGGAATCAGATATGGGGAATCAGAGGTGGCGAATCAAAGGCGGTAAATCAGAGGCAGGGAATCAGATATGGGGAATCAGAGGTAGCGAATCAGAGGTGGGGATTCAGAGGTTGGGAATCAGAGGCATGGAATCAGAGGCGGGGCATCAGAGGCGGGGAAACAGAGGCGGGGAATAAGACATGGTGAATCAGAGGCTGGGAATCAGACGCGGGGAATCAGAGGTGGGGAATCAGAGCTGGGGAATCAGAGGCGGGGAATCAGAGTTGGGGAATCAGAGGCGGGGAATCAGATATGGGGAAACAGAGGCGGGGAATCTGAGGCAGGGAAACGGAGGCGGGGAATCAGATATGGGGAATCAGAGGAGGGGAATCATAGGTTGGGAATCAGAGGCAGGGAATCAGAGGTGGGGATTCAGATGCAGGGAATCAGATGCGGGGAATCTGAGGCGGGGATTCAGAGCTGGGGAATCAGTGCGGGGAATCAGAGTTGGGGAATCAGAGGCGGGGAATTAGATATGGGGAAACAGAGGCGGGGAATCAGATATGGGGAATCAGAGGTGGGGAATCAGAGGCTGGGAATTAGAGGCAGGGAATCAAACACAGGGAATCAGAGGCGGGGAATCAGAGCAGGGGAATCAGAGGCGGGGAATCAGAGGTGGGGAATCAGAGGCGGGGAATCAGATATTGGGAAACAGAGGCGGGGAATAAGAGGCGGGGAAACAGAGGCGGGGAATCAGATATGGGGAATCAGAGGTGGGGAATCAGAGGTTGGGAATGAGAGGCAGGGAATCAGAGGCGGGGAATCAGAGGCGGGGAATCAGAGGCAGGGAATCAGATGTGCGGAATCAGAGATGGGGAATCAGAGGCAGGGAATCAGAGGCGGGGAATCAGAGGCTGGGAATCAGAGGCCGGGAATCAGAGGCCAGGAAACAGAGTCCGGGAATCAGAGGTGGGGAATAAGAGGCAGGGAATCAGATGTGCGGAATCAGAGATGGGGAATCAGAGGCAGGGAATCAGAAGCGCGGAATCAGAGGTGGGGAATCAGAGACAGGGAATCAGAGGCCGGGAATGAGAGGCCGGGAATCAGAGGCAGGTAATCAAACACGTGGAATCAGAGGCGGGGAATCAGAGCTGGGGAATCAGAGGCGGGGAATCAGAGTTGGGGAATCAGAGGCGGGGAATCAGATATGGGGAAACAGAGGCGGGGAATCAGAGGCGGGGAAACAGAGGCGGGGAATCAGATATGGAGAATCAGAGGTGGGGAATCAGAGGTTGGGAATCAGAGGCAGGGAATCAGTGGCGGGGAATCAGAGCCGGGGAATCAGAGGCAGGGAATCAGATATGGGGAATCAGAGGCGGGGAATCAGAGACGGGGAAACAGAGGCGGGGAATCAGATATGGGGAATCAGAGGTGGCGAATCAAAGGCGGTGAATCAGAGGCAGGGAATCAGATATGGGGAATCAGAGGTAGCGAATCAGAGGTGGGGATTCAGAGGTTGGGAATCAGAGGCATGGAATCAGAGGCGGGGCATCAGAGGCGGGGAAACAGAGGCGGGGAATAAGACATGGTGAATCAGAGGCTGGGAATCAGAGGCGGGGAATCAGAGTTGGGGAATCAGAGGCGCGGAATCAGATATGGGGAAACAGAGGCGGGGAATCAGCGGCGGGTAAACAGAGGCGGGGAATCTGATATGGAGAATCAGAGGTGGGGAATCAGAGGTTGGGAATCAGAGGCAGGGAATCAGAGGCGGGGAATCAGAGGCGGGGAATCAGAGGCAGGGAATCAGATATGGGGAATCAGAGGCGGGGAATCAGAGGCGGGGAAACAGAGGCGGTGAATCAGATATGGGGAATCAGAGGTGGCGAATCAAAGGCGGTGAATCAGAGGCAGGGAATCAGATATGGGGAATCAGAGATAGGGAATCAGAGGTGGGGAATCAGAGGTTGGGAATCGGAGGCATGGAATCAGAGGCGGGGCATCAGAGGCGGGGAAACATAGGTGGGGAATCAGATATGGGGAATCAGAGGTGGGGAATCAGAGGCGATGAATCAGAGATGGCGAATCAGAGGTGGGGAATCAGAGGCGGGGAATAAGACATGGGGAATCAGAGGCTGGGAATCAGATGCGGGGAATCAGAGGCGGGGAATCAGAGATGGGGAATCAGAGGCGGGGAATCAGAGTTGCGGAATCAGAGGCGGGGAATCAGATATGGGGAAACAGAGGCAGGGAATCAGAGGCAGGGAAACGGAGGCTGTGAATCAGATATGGGGAATCAGAGGAGGGGAATCAGAGGTTGGGAATCAGAGGCAGGGAATCAGAGGTGGGGATTCAGAGGCAGGGAATCAGATGCGGGGAATCTGAGGCGGGGATTCAGAGCTGGGGAATCAGTGCGGGGAATCAGAGTTGGGGAATCAGAGGCGGGGAATTAGATATGGGGAAACAGAGGCGGGAATCAGAGGCGGGGAAACAGAGGCAGGGAATCAGATATGGGGAATCAGAGGTGGGGAATCAGAGGCAGGGAATCAGATGTGCGGAATCAGAGATGGGGAATCAGAGGCAGGGAATCAGAATCAGAAGCGGGGAATCAGAGGCCGGGAATCAGAGGCCGGGAATCAGATGCCGGGAATAAGAGGCCGGGAATCAGAGGTGGGGAATCAGAGTCCGGGAATCAGATATGGGGAATCAGAGGCGGGGAATGAGATATGGGGAATCAGAGGCGGGGAATCAGAGGCAGGGAAACAGAGGCGGGGAATCACGTATGGGGAATCAGAGGTGGCGAATCAAAGGCGGGGAATCAGATATGGGGAAACAGAGGCGGGGAATCAGAGGCGGGGAATCAGATATGGGGAAACAGAGGCGGGGAATCAGAGGCAGGGGAACGGAGGCGGGGAATCAGATATGGGGAATCAGAGGAGGGGAATCAGAGGTTGGGAATCAGAGGCAGGGAATCAGAGGTGGGGATTCAGAGGCAGGGAATCAGATGCGGGGAATCAGAGGCGGGGATTCAGAGCTGGGGAATCAGAGCGGGGATTCAGAGGCAGGGAATCAGATGTGTGGAATCAGAGATGGGGAATCAGAGGCGGTGAATCAGAATCAGAAGCGGGGAATCAGAGGCCGGGAATCAGAGGCCGGGAATCAGATGCAGGGAATATGAGGCCGGGAATCAGAGGTGGGGAATCAGAGTCCGGGAATCAGAAGCGGGGAATCAGAGGCGGGGAAACAAAGGCGGGGAATCAGATATGGGGAATCAGAGGTGGCGAATCAAAGGCGGTGAATCAGAGATGGGGAATCAGAGGCACGGAATTAGAGGCAGGGAATCAAACACAGGGTATCAGAGGCGGGGAATCAGAGCTGGGGAATCAGAGGCGGGGAATCAGAGTTGGGGAATCAGAGGCGGGGAATCAGATATTGGGAAACAGAGGCGGGGAATCAGAGGCGGGGAAACAGAGGCGGGGAATCAGATATGGGGAATCAGAGGTGGGGAATCAGAGGTTGGGAATGAGAGGCAGGGAATCATAGCCGGGGAATCAGAGTCGGGGAATCAGAGGCAGGGAATCAGATGTGCCGAATCAGAGATGGGGAATCAGAGGCAGGGAATCAGAGGCGGGGAATCAGAGGCTGGGAATCAGAGGCGGGGAATTAGATATGGGGAAACAGAGGCGGGAATCAGAGGCGGGGAAACAGAGGCAGGGAATCAGATATGGGGAATCAGAGGTGGGGAATCAGAGGCAGGGAATCAGATGTGCGGAATCAGAGATGGGGAATCAGAGGCAGGGAATCAGAATCAGAAGCGGGGAATCAGAGGCCGGGAATCAGAGGCCGGGAATCAGATTCCGGGAATAAGAGGCCGGGAATCAGAGGTGGGGAATCAGAGTCCGGGAATCAGATATGGGGAATCAGAGGCGGGGAATGAGATATGGGGAATCAGAGGCGGGGAATCAGAGGCAGGGAAACAGAGGCGGGGAATCACATATGGGGAATCAGAGGTGGCGAATCAAAGGCGGGGAATCAGATATGGGGAAATAGAGGCGGGGAATCAGAGGCGGGGAAACAGAGGCGGGGAATCAGAGATGGGGAATCAGAGGCGGGGAATCAGAGGCAGGGAATCAGATGCGGGGAATCAGAGGCGGGGAATCAGAGCTGGGGAATCAGAGGCGGTGTATTAGAGTTGGGGAATCAGTGGCGGGGAATCAGATATGGTGAATTAGAGGCGGGGAGTCAGAGCTGGGGAATGAGACGCCGGGAATCAGATATGGGGAAACAGAGGCGGGGAATAAGAGGCGGGGAAACAGAGGCGGGGAATCAGATATGGGGAATCAGGGGTGGGGAATCAGAGGTTGGGAATCAAAGGCAGGGAATCAAAGGCGGGGAATCAGAATTGGGGAATCAGAGATAGGGAATCAGAGATGGGGAATCAGAGGCGGGGAATCATACGCGGGGAATCAGAGGTGGTGAATCAGAGCTGGGGAATCAGAGGCGGGGAATCAGTGTTGGGGAATCAGAGGCGGGGAATCAGATATGAGGAAACAGAGGCAGGGAATCAGAGGCGGGGAAACAGAGGCGGGGAATCAGATATGGGGAATCAGAGGTGGGGAATCAGAGGTTGGGAATCAGAGGCATGGAATCAGAGGCGGGGCATCAGTGGGAATCAGAGGCAGGGAATCGGATGTGCGGAATCAGAGATAGGGAATCAGAGGTGGGGAATCAGAGTCCGGGAATCAGAGATGGGGAATCAGAGGTGGGGAATCAGAGGCGGGGAAACATAGGTGGGGAATAAGATATGGGGAATCAGAGGTGGGGAATCAGAGGCGATGAATCAGAGATGGCAAATCAGAGGCGGGGAATCAGAGGCAGGAAATCAGACATGGGGAATCAGAGGCTGGGAATCAGACGCGGGGAATCAGATGCGGGGAATCAGAGCTGGGGAATCAGAGGCAGGGAATCAGAGTTGGGGAATCAGAGGCGGCGAATCAGATATGGGGAAAAAGAGGCGGGCAATCAGAGGCAGGGAAAAGGAGGCGGGGAATCAGATATGGGGAATCAGAGGAGGGGAATCAGAGGTTGGGAATCAGAGGCAGGGAATCAGAGGTGGGGATTCAGAGGCAGGGAATCAGATGCGGGGAATCAGAGGCGGGGAATTGGATATGGGGAATCAGAGGGGGGAATCAGAGGCGGGGAAACAGAGGCGGGGAATCACATATGGGGAATCAGAGGTGGCGAATCAAAGGCGGTGAATCAGAGATGGGGAAGCAGAGGTTGGGAATCAGAGGCAGGTAATCAAACACGTGGATTCAGAGGCGGGGAATCAGAGCTGGGGAATCAGAGGCGGGGAATCAGAGTTGGGCAATCAGAGGCGCGGAATCAGATATGGGGAAACAGAGGCGGGGAATCAGAGGCGCGGAATCAGATATGGGGAAACAGAGGCGAGGAATCAGAGGCGGGGAAACAGAGGCGGGGAATCAGATATGGAGAATCAGAGGTGGGGAATCAGAGGTTGGGAATCAGAGGCAGGGAATCAGAGGCGGGGAATCAGAGGCGGGGAATCAGAGGCAGGGATTCAGATATGGGGAATCAGAGGCGGGGAATCAGAGGCGGGGAAACAGAGGCGGTGAATCAGAGATAGGGAATCAGAGGTGGGGAATCAGAGGTTGGGAATCAGAGGCATGGAATCAGAGGCGGGGCATCAG
Organism: Narcine bancroftii; assembly: GCF_036971445.1. NCBI lineage: Eukaryota > Metazoa > Chordata > Chondrichthyes > Torpediniformes > Narcinidae > Narcine > Narcine bancroftii. The sequence goes on along the minus strand of NC_091469.1, from coordinate 307,180,149 downwards.
AGGCGGGGAAACATAGGTGGGGAATCAGATATGGGGAATCAGAGGTGGGGAATCAGAGGCGATGAATCAGAGATGGCGAATCAGAGGCGGGGAATCAGAGGCGGGGAATAAGACATGGGGAATCAGAGGCTGGGAATCAGATGCGGGGAATCAGAGGCGGGGAATCAGAGATGGGGAATCAGAGGCGGGGAATCAGAGTTGGGAAATCAGAGGCGGGGAATCAGATATGGGGAAACAGAGGCAGGGAATCAGAGGCAGGGAAACGGAGGCGGGGAATCAGATATGGGGAATCAGAGGAGGGGAATCAGAGGTTGGGAATCAGAGGCAGGGAATCAGAGGTGAGGATTCAGAGGCAGGGAATCAGATGCGGGGAATCTGAGGCGGGGATTCAGAGCTGGGGAATCAGTGCGGGGAATCAGAGTTGGGGAATCAGAGGCGGGGAATTAGATATGGGGAAACAGAGGCGGGGAATCAGAGGCAGGGAATCAGATGTGCGGAATCAGAGATGGGGAATCAGAGGCAGGGAATCAGAATCAGAAGCGGGGAATCAGAGGCCGGGAATCAGAGGCCGGGAATCAGATGCCGGGAATAAGAGGCCGGGAATCAGAGGTGGGGAATCAGAGTCCGGGAATCAGATATGGGGAATCAGAGGCGGGGAATGAGATATGGGGAATCAGAGGCGGGGAATCAGAGGCAGGGAAACAGAGGCGGGGAATCACATATGGGGAATCAGAGGTGGCGAATCAAAGGCGGGGAATCAGATATGGGGAAACAGAGGCGGGGAATCAGAGGCGGGGAAACAGAGGCGGGGAATCAGATATGGGGAATCAGATGTGGAGAATCAGAGGTTGGGAATCAGAGGCAGGGAATCAGAGGCAGGGAATCAAACACGGGGAATCAGAGGCGGGGAATCAGAGCTGGGGAATCAGAGGTGGGGAATCAGAGTTGGGGAATCAGAGGCGGGGTATCAGATATGGGGAAACAGAGGCGGGGAATCAGAGGCGGGGAAACAGAGGCGGGGAATCAGATATGGGGAATCAGAGGTGGGGAATCAGAGGTTGGGAATCAGAGGCAGGGAATCAGAGGCAGGGAATCAGAGGCGGGGAATCAGAGGCAGGGAATCAGATGTGCGGAATCAGAGATGGGGAATCAGAGGCAGGGAATCAGAGGCGGGGAATCAGAGGCGGGGAATCAGAGGCCGGGAATCAGAGGCCGGGAATGAGAGGCCGGGAATGAGAGGCCGGGAATCAGAGGTCGGGAATCAGAGGCCGGGAATGAGAGGTCGGGAATCAGAGTCCGGGAATCAGAGGCCGGGAATCAGAGGTGTGGAATAAGAGGCCGGGAATCAGAGGCGGGGAATCAGACGCGGGGAATCAGAGGTGGTGAATCAGAGCTGGGGAATCAGAGGCGGGGAATCAGTGTTGGGGAATCAGAGGCGGGGTATCAGATATGAGGAAACAGAGGCAGGGAATCAGAGGCGGGGAAACAGATGCGGGGAATCAGATATGGGGAATCAGAGGTGGGGAATCAGAGGTTGGGAATCAGAGGCATGGAATCAGAGGCGGGCCATCAGAAGCGGGGAATCAGAGGCAGGGAATCGGATGTGAAGAATTAGAGATAGGGAATCAGAGGTGGGGAATCAGAGTCCGGGAATCAGAGATGGGGAATCAGAGGCGGGGAATCAGAGGCGGGGAAACATAGGTGGGGAATAAGATATGGGGAATCAGAGGTGGGGAATCAGAGGCGATGAATCAGAGATGGCGAATCAGAGGCGGGGAATCAGAGGCAGGAAATCAGACATGGGGAATCAGAGGCTGGGAATCAGACACGGGGAATCAGAGGCGGGGAATCAGAGCTGGGGAATCAGAGGCGGGGAATCAGAGTTGGGGAATCAGAGGCGGGGAATCAGATATGGGGAAACAGAGGCGGGCAATCAGAGGCAGGGAAACGGAGGCGGGGAATCAGATATGGGGAATCAGAGGAGGTGAATCAGAGGTTGGGAATCAGAGGCAGGGAATCAGAGGTGGGGATTCAGAGGCAGGGAATCAGATGCGGGGAATCAGAGGCGGGGAATGAGATATGGGGAATCAGATGCGGGGAATCAGAGGTGGGGAAACAGAGGCGGGGAATCACATATGGGGAATCAGAGGTGGCGAATCAAAGGCGGTGAATCAGAGATGGGGAAGCAGAGGTGGGGAATCAGAGGCAGGTAATCAAACACGTGGAATCAGAGGCGGGGAATCAGAGCTGGGGAATCAGTGGCGGGGAATCAGAGTTGGGGAATCAGAGGCGGGGAAACAGATATGGGGAAACAGAGGCGGGGAATCAGAGGCGGGGAAACAGAGGCGGGGAATCAGATATGGAGAATCAGAGGTGCGGAATAAGAGGCAGGGAATCAGATGTGCAGAATCAGAGTTGGGGAATCAGAGGCGGGGAATCAGATATGGGGTAACAGAGGCAGGGAATCAGAGGCAGGGAAACGGAGGCGGGGAATCAGATATGGGGAATCAGAGGAGGGGAATCAGAGGTTGGGAATCAGAGGCAGGGAATCAGAGGTGGGGATTCAGAGGCAGGGAATCAGATGCGGGGAATCAGAGGCGGGGATTCAGAGCTGGGGAATCAGAGCGGGGAATCAGAGTTGGGGAATCAGAGGCGGGGAAACAGAGGCGGGGAATCAGATATGGGGAATCAGAGGTGGGGAATCAGAGGCAGGGAATCAGATGTGTGGAATCAGAGATGGGGAATCAGAGGCGGTGAATCAGAATCAGAAGCGGGGAATCAGAGGCTGGGAATCAGAGGCCGGGAATCAGATGCAGGGAATAGGAGGCCGGGAATCAGAGGTGGGGAATCAGAGTCCGGGAATCAGAGGCGGGGAAACAAAGGCTGGGAATCAGATATGGGGAATCAGTGGTGGCGAATCAAAGGCGGTGAATCAGAGATGGGGAATCAGAGGCGGGGAATTAGAGGCAGGTAATCAAACACGGGGAATCAGAGGCGGGGAATCAGAGCTGGTGAATCAGATGCGGGGAATCAGATTTGGGGAATCGGAGGCGGGGAATCAGATATTGGGAAACAGAGGCGGGGAATCAGAGGCGGGGAAACAGAGGCGGGGAATCAGATATGGGGAATCAGAGGCGGGGAAACAGAGGCGGGGAATCAGAGGCATGGAATCGGAGGTGGGGAATCAGAGGTTGGGAATCAGAGGCAGGGAATCAGAGGCGGGGATTCAGAGGCGGGGAATCAGAGGCAGGGAATCAGATATGGGGAATCAGAGGCGGGGAATCAGAGACGGGGAAACAGAGGCGGGGAATCAGATATGGGGAATCATAGGTGGCGAATCAAAGGCGGTGAATCAGAGGCAGGGAATCAGATATGCGGAATCAGAGGTAGCGAATCAGAGGTGGGGATTCAGAGGTTGGGAATCAGAGGCATGGAATCAGAGGCGGGGCATCAGAGGCGGGGAAACAGAGGCGGGGAATAAGACATGGTGAATCAGAGGCTGGGAATCAGACGCGGGGAATCAGAGGTGGGGAATCAGAGCTGGGGAATCAGAGGCGGGGAATCAGAGTTGGGGAATCAGAGGCGGGGAATCAGATATGGGGAAACAGAGGCGGGGAATCAGAGGCAGGGAAACGGAGGCGGGGAATCAGATATGGGGAATCAGAGGAGGGGAATCAGAGGTTGGGAATCAGAGGCAGGGAATCAGAGGTGGGGATTCAGATGCAGGGAATCAGATGCGGGGAATCTGAGGCGGGGATTCAGAGCTGGGGAATCAGTGCGGGGAATCAGAGTTGGGGAATCAGAGGCGGGGAATTAGATATGGGGAAACAGAGGCGGGGAATCAGATATGGGGAATCAGAGGTGGGGAATCAGAGGCGGGGAATTAGAGGCAGGGAATCAAACACGGGGAATCAGAGGCGGGGAATCAGAGCAGGGGAATCAGAGGCGGGGAATCAGAGGTGGGGAATCAGAGGCGGGGAATCAGATATTGGGAAACAGAGGCGGGGAATCAGAGGCGGGGAAACAGAGGCGGGGAATCAGATATGGGGAATCAGAGGTGGGGAATCAGAGGTTGGGAATGAGAGGCAGGGAATCAGAGGCGGGGAATTAGAGGCGGGGAATCAGAGGCAGGGAATCAGAGGCGGGGAATCAGAGGCTGGGAATCAGAGGCCGGGAATCAGAGGCCGGGAAACAGAGTCCAGGAATCAGAGGTGGGGAATAAGAGGCAGGGAATCAGATGTGCGGAATCAGAGATGGGGAATCAGAGGCAGGGAATCAGAAGCGGGGAATCAGAGGCGGGGAATCAGAGACAGGGAATCTGAGGCCGGGAATGAGAGGCCGGGAATCAGAGGCCGGGAATCAGAGGCCGGGAATCAGAGGTGGGGAATAAGAGGCCGGGAATCAGAGATGGGGAATCAGAGGCGGGGAATCAGAGGCAGGGATTCAGACACGGGGAATCAGAGGCGGGGATTCAGAGCTGGTGAATCAGAGCGGGGAATCAGAGTTGGGGAATAAGAGGCCGGGAATCAGAGATGGTGAATCAGAGGCGGGGAATCAGAGGCGGGGAATCAGAGGCAGGGAATCAGATGCGGGGAATCAGAGGCGGGGATTCAGAGCTGGGGAATCAGAGCGGGGAATCAGAGTTGGGGAATCAGAGGCGGGGAATTAGATATGGGGAAACAGAGGCGGGGAATCAGAGGCAGGGAAACAGACGCGGGGAATCAGATATGGGGAATCAGAGGTGGGGAATCAGAGGCAGGGAATCAGATGTGTGGAATCAGAGATGGGGAATCAGAGGCAGGGAATCAGAATCAGATGCGGGAAATCAGAGGCCGGGAATAAGAGTCCGGGAATCAGAGATGGGGAATCAGAGGCGGGGAATCAGAGGCGGGGAATCAGAGGCAGGGATTCAGACACGGGGAATCAGAGGCGGGGATTCAGAGCTGGGGAATCAGAGCGGGGAATCAGAGTTGGGGAATAAGAGGCCGGGAATCAGAGATGGTGAATCAGAGGCGGGGAATCAGAGGCGGGGAATCAGAGGCGGGGAATCAGATGCGGGGAAACAGAGGCGGGGAATCAGAGGCGGGGAAACAGAGGCGGGGAATCAGATATGGAGAATCAGAGGTGGGGAATCAGAGGTTGGGAATCAGAGGCAGGGAATCAGTGGCGGGGAATCAGAGCCGGGGAATCAGAGGCAGGGAATCAGATATGGGGAATCAGAGGCGGGGAATCAGAGGCGGGGAAACAGAGGCGGTGAATCAGATATGGGGAATCAGAGGTGGCGAATCAAAGGCGGTAAATCAGAGGCAGGGAATCAGACATGGGGAATCAGAGATAGGGAATCAGAGGTGGGGAATCAGAGGTTGGGAATCAGCGGCATGGAATCAGAGGCGGGGCATCAGAGGCGGGGAAACATAGGTGGGGAATCAGATATGGGGAATCAGATGTGGGGAATCAGAGGCGATGAATCAGAGATGGCGAATCAGAGGCGGGGAATCAGAGGCGGGGAATAAGACATGGGGAATCAGAGGCTGGGAATCAGACACGGGGAATCAGAGGCGGGGAATCAGAGCTGGGGAATCAGAGGTGGGGAATCAGAGGCAGGGAATCAGATGTGCGGAATCAGAGATGGGGAATCAGAGGCAGGGAATCAGAATCAGAAGCGGGGAATCAGAGGCCGGGAATCAGAGGCCGGGAATCAGATGCCGGGAATAAGAGGCCGGGAATCAGAGGTGGGGAATCAGAGTCCGGGAATCAGATATGGGGAATCAGAGGCGGGGAATGAGATATGGGGAATCAGAGGCGGGGAATCAGAGGCGGGGAAACAGAGGCAGGGAATCACATATGGGGAATCAGAGGTGGCGAATCAAAGGCGGGGAATCAGATATGGGGAAACAGAGGCGGGGAATCAGAGGCGGGGAAACAGAGGCGGGGAATCAGATATGGGGAATCAGAGGTGGGGAATCAGATGTTGGGAATCAGAGGCAGGGAATCAGAGGCAGGGAATCAAACACGGGGAATCAGAGGCGGGGAATCAGAGCTGGGGAATCAGAGGTGGGGAATCAGAGTTGGGGAAACAGAGGCGGGGAATCAGATATGGGGAAACAGAGGCGGGGAATCAGAGGTGGGGAAACAGAGGCGGGGTATCAGATATGGGGAATCAGAGGTGGGGAATCAGAGATTGGGAATCAGAGGCAGGGAATCAGAGGCAGGGAATCAGAGGCGGGGAATCAGATGTGCGGAATCAGAGATGGGGAATCAGAGGCAGGGAATCAGAGGCGGGGAATCAGAGGCGGGGAATCAGAGGCCGGGAATCAGAGGCCGGGAATGAGAGGCCGGGAATGAGAGGCCGGGAATCAGAGGTCGGGAATCAGAGGCCGGGAATCAGAGGTGGGGAATAAGAGGCAGGGAATCAGATGTGCAGAATCAGAGATGGGGAATCAGAGGCAGGGAATCAGAGTCGGGGAATCAGAGGTGGGGTATCAGAGGCCGGGAATCAGAGGCCGGGAATGAGAGGTCGGGAATCAGAGGCCGGGAATCAGAGGCCGGGTATCAGAGGTGGGGAATATGAGGCCGGGAATCAGAGGCGGGAAACAGAGGCAGGGAATCAGATATGGGGAATCAGAGATAGGGAATCAGAGGTGGGGAATCAGAGGTTGGGAATCAGAGGCAGGGAATCAGAGGCGGGGCATCAGAGGCGGGGAAACATAGGTGGGGAATCAGATATGGGGAAACGGAGGTGGGGAATCAGAGGCGATGAATCAGAGATGGCGAATCAGAGGCGGGGAATCAGAGGCGGGGAATAAGACATGGGGAATCTGAGGCTGGGAATCAGACGCGGGGAATCAGAGGTGGGGAATCAGAGCTGGGGAATCAGAGGCGTGGAATCAGTGTTGGGGAATCAGAGGCGGGGAATCAGATATGGGGAAACAGAGGCGGGGAATCAGAGGCAGGGAAACGGAGGCGGGGAATCAGATATGGGGAATCAGAGGAGGGGAATCAGAGGTTGGGAATCAGAGGCAGGGAATCAGAGGTGGGGATTCAGAGGCAGGGAATCAGATGCGGGGAATCAGAGGCGGGGATTCAGAGCTGGGGAATCAGAGCGGGGAATCAGAGTTGGGGAATCAGAGGCGGGGAATTAGATATGGGGAAACAGAGGCGGGGAATCAGAGGCGGGGAAACAGAGGAGGGGAATCAGATATGGGGAATCAGAGGTGGGGAATCAGAGGCAGGGAATCAGAATCAGATGCGGGGAATCAGAGGCCGGGAATCAGAGGCCGGATATCAGAGTTGGGGATCAGAGTCCGGGAATCAGAGATGGGGAATCAGAGGCGGGGAATGAGATATGGGGAATCAGAGGCGGGGAATCGGAGGCGGGGAAACAGAGGCGAGGAATCAGATATGGGGAATCAGAGGTGGCGAATCAAAGGCGGTGAATCAGAGATGGGGAATCAGAGGCGGGGAATCAGAGGCAGGGAATCAAACACGGGGAATCAGAGGCGGGGAATCAGAGCTGGGGAATCAGAGGCGGGGAATCAGAGTTGGGGAATCAGAGGCGGGGAATCAGATATGGGGAAACAGAGGTGGGGAATCAGAGGCGGGGAAACAGAGGAGGGGAATCAGATATGGGGAATCAGAGGTGGGTAATCAGAGTTTGGGAATTAGATGCAGGGAATCAGAGGCGGGGAATCAGAGGCGGGGAATCAGAGGCAGGGAATCAGATGTGCGGAATCAGAGATGGGGAATCAGAGGCAGGGAATCAGAGGCGGGGAATCAGACATGGGGAATCAGAGGCGGGGGATCAGAGGTGGTGAATCAGAGATGGGGAATCAGAGGTGGGGAATCAGAGGCAGGGAATCAACGCGGGGAATCAGAGGCGGGGAATCAGAGCTGGGGAATCAGAGGCGGGGTATCAGAGTTGGGGAATCAGAGGCGGGGAATCAGATATGGGGAAACAGAGGCGGGGAATCAGAGGCAGGGAAACGGAGGCGGGGAATGAGATATGGGGAATCAGAGGAGGGGAATCAGAGGTTGGGAATCAGAGGCAGAGAATCAGAGGTGGGGATTCAGAGGCAGGGAATCAGATGCGGGGAATCAGAGGCGGGGATTCAGAGCTGGGTAATCAGAGGCGGAGAAGTAGATATGGGGAAACATAGGCGGGAAATCAGAGGTGGGGAAACAGAGGCGGGGAATCAGATGTGTGGAATCAGAGATGGGGAATCAGAGGCGGTGAATCAGAATCAGAAGCGGGGAATCAGAGGCTGGGAATCAGAGGCCGGGAATCAGATGCAGGGAATAGGAGGCCGGGAATCAAATGTGGGGAATCAGAGTCCGGGAATCAGAGGCGGGGAATCAGAGGCGGGGAAACAAAGGCGGGGAATCAGATATGGGGAATCAGAGGTGGCGAATCAAAGGCGGTGAATCAGAGATGGGGAATCAGAGGCGGGGAATTAGAGGCAGGGAATCAAACACGGGGAATCAGAGGCGGGGAATCAGAGCTGGGGAATCAGAGGCGGGGAATCAGAGTTGGGGAATCAGAGGTGGGGAATCAGATATTGGGAAACAGAGGCGGGGAATCAGAGGCGGGGAAACAGAGGCGGGGAATCAGATATGGGGAATCAGAGGTGGGGAATCAGAGGTTGGGAATGAGAGGCAGGGAATCAGAGGCGGTGAATCAGAGCCGGGGAATCAGAGTGACAGGGAATCAGATGTGCGGAATCAGAGATGGGGAATCAGAGTTAGGGAATCAGAGGCGGGGAATCAGAGGCTGGGAATCAGAGGCCGGGAATGAGAGGCCGGGTATCAGAGGCCGGGAATCAGAGGCTGGGAATCAGAGGCCGGGAAACAGAGGCCGGGAATCAGAGGTGGGGAATCAGAGGCCGGGAATCAGAGGCCGGGAAACAGAGGCCGGGAATCAGAGGTGGGGAATATGAGGCAGGGAATCAGATGTGCGGAATCAGAGGCGGGGAATCAGAGGCTGGGAATCAGAGGCCGGGAATGAGAGGCCGGGAATCAGAGGCCGGGAATCACAGGCCGGGAATCAGAGGCCGGGAATCAGAGGCCGGGAATCAGAGGCCGGGAATCAGAGGCAAGGAAACAGAGGCCGGGAATCAGAGGTGGGGAATATGAGGCAGGGAATCAGATGTGCGGAATCAGAGATGGGGAATCAGAGGCAGGGAATCAGAAGCGGGGAATCAGAGGCGGGGAATCTGAGACAGGGAATCAGAGGCCGGGTATGAGAGGCCGGGAATCAGAGGCCGGGAATCAGAGGCCGGGAATCAGAGGTGGGGAATAAGAGGCCGGGAATCAGAGATGGGGAATCAGAGGCGGGGAATCAGAGGCGGGGAATCAGAGGCAGGGATTCAGACACGGGGAATCAGAGGCCGGGATTCAGAGCTGGGGAATCAGAGCGGGGAATCAGAGTTGGGGAATAAGAGGCCGGGAATCAGAGATGGGGAATCAGAGGCGGGGAATCAGAGGCGGGGAATCAGAGGCAGAGTATCAGATGCGGGGAATCAGAGGCGGGGATTCAGAGCTGGGGAATCAGAGCGGGGAATCAGAGTTGGGGAATCAGAGGCGGGGAATTAGATATGGGGAAACAGAGGCGGAGAATCAGAGGCAGGGAAACAGAGGCGGGGAATCAGATATGGGGAATCAGAGGTGGGGAATCAGAGGCAGGGAATCAGATGTGTGGAATCAGAGATGGGGAATGAGAGGCAGGGAATCAGAATCAGATGCGGGGAATCAGAGGCCGGGAATCAGAGGCCGGGAATCAGAGTTGGGGAATCAGAGTCCGGGAATCAGAGATGGGGAATCAGAGGCGGGGAATGAGATATGGGGAATCAGAGGCGGGAATCGGAGGCGGGGAAACAGAGGCGAGGAATCAGATATGGGGAATCAGAGGTGGCGAATCAAAGGCGGTGAATCAGATATGGGGAATCAGAGGCGGGGAATCAGAGGCGGGGAAACAGAGGCGAGGAATCAGATATGGGGAATCTGAGGTGGCGAATCAAAGGCGGTGAATCAGAGATGGGGAATCAGAGGCGGGGAATCAGAGGCAGGGAATCAAACACGGGGAATCAGAGGCGGTGAATCAGAGCTGGGGAATCAGAGGCGGGGAATCAGAGGCAGGGAATCAGATGTGCGGAATCAGAGATGGGGAATCAGAGGCAGGGAATCAGAGGCGGGGAATCAGACATGGGGAATCAGAAGCGGGGGATCAGAGTTGGTGAATCAGAGGTGGGGAATCAGACGCGGGGATTCAGAGGCGGGGAATCAGATATGGGGAAACAGAGGCGGGGTATCAGAGTTGGGGAATCAGAGGCGGGGAATCAGATATGGGTAAACAGAGGCGGGGAATCAGAGGCAGGGAAACGGAGGCGGGGAATCAGATATGGGGAATCAGAGGAGGGGAATCAGAGGTTGGGAATCAGAGGCAGGGAATCAGAGGTGGGGATTCAGAGGCAGGGAATCAGATGCGGGGAATCAGAGGCTGGGATTCAGAGCTGGGGAATCAGAGCGGGGAATCAGAGTTGGGGAATCAGAGGCGGGGAATTAGATATGGGGAAACAGAGGAGGGGAATCAGAGGTTGGGAATCAGAGGCAGGGAATCAGAGGTGGGGATTCAGAGGCAGGGAATCAGATGCGGGGAATCAGAGGCGGGGATTCAGAGCTGGGGAATCAGAGCGGGGAATCAGAGTTGGGGAATCAGAGGCGGCGAAACAGAGGCGGGGAATCAGATATGGGGAATCAGAGGTGGGGAATCAGAGGCAGGGAATCAGATGTGTGGAATCAGAGATGGGGAATCAGAGGCGGTGAATCAGAATCAGAAGCGGGGAATCAGAGGCTGGGAATCAGAGGCCGGGAATCAGATGCAGGGAATAGGAGGCCGGGAATCAGAGGTGGGGAATCAGAGTCCGGGAATCAGAGGCGGGGAAACAAAGGCTGGGAATCAGATATGGGGAATCAGAGGTGGCGAATCAAAGGCGGTGAATCAGAGATGGGGAATCAGAGGCGGGGAATTAGAGGCAGGTAATCAAACACGGGGAATCAGAGGCGGGGAATCAGAGCTGGTGAATCAGATGCGGGGAATCAGATTTGGGGAATCGGAGGCGGGGAATCAGATATTGGGAAACAGAGGCGGGGAATCAGAGGCGGGGAAACAGAGGCGGGGAATCAGATATGGGGAATCAGATGCGGGGAAACAGAGGCGGGGAATCAGAGGCATGGAATCAGAGGTGGGGAATCAGAGGTTGGGAATCAGAGGCAGGGAATCAGAGGCGGGGAATCAGAGGCGGGGAATCAGAGGCAGGGAATCAGATATGGGGAATCAGAGGCGGGGAATCAGAGACGGGGAAACAGAGGCGGGGAATCAGATATGGGGAATCAGAGGTGGCGAATCAAAGGCGGTGAATCAGAGGCAGGGAATCAGATATGGGGAATCAGAGGTAGCGAATCAGAGGTGGGGATTCAGAGGTTGGGAATCAGAGGCATGGAATCAGAGGCGGGGCATCAGAGGCGGGGAAACAGAGGCGGGGAATAAGACATGGTGAATCAGAGGCTGGGAATCAGACGCGGGGAATCAGAGGTGGGGAATCAGAGCTGGGGAATCAGAGGCGGGGAATCAGAGTTGGGGAATCAGAGGCGGGGAATCAGATATGGGGAAACAGAGGCGGGGAATCAGAGGCAGGGAAACGGAGGCGGGGAATCAGATATGGGGAATCAGAGGAGGGGAATCAGAGGTTGGGAATCAGAGGCAGGGAATCAGAGGTGGGGATTCAGATGCAGGGAATCAGATGCGGGGAATCTGAGGCGGGGATTCAGAGCTGGGGAATCAGTGCGGGGAATCAGAGTTGGGGAATCAGAGGCGGGGAATTAGATATGGGGAAACAGAGGCGGGGAATCAGATCTGGGGAATCAGAGGTGGGGAATCAGAGGCGGGGAATTAGAGGCAGGGAATCAAACACGGGGAATCAGAGGCGGGGAATCAGAGCAGGGGAATCAGAGGCGGGGAATCAGAGGTGGGGAATCAGAGGCGGGGAATCAGATATTGGGAAACAGAGGCGGGGAATCAGAGGCGGGGAAACAGAGGCGGGGAATCAGATATGGGGAATCAGAGGTGGGGAATCAGAGGTTGGGAATGAGAGGCAGGGAATCAGAGGCGGGGAATCAGAGGCGGGGAATCAGAGGCAGGGAATCAGATGTGCGGAATCAGAGATGGGGAATCAGAGGCAGGGAATCAGAGGCGGGGAATCAGAGGCTGGGAATCAGAGGCCGGGAATCAGAGGCCGGGAAACAGAGTCCGGGAATCAGAGGTGGGGAATAAGAGGCAGGGAATCAGATGTGCGGAATCAGAGATGGGGAATCAGAGGCAGGGAATCAGAAGCGGGGAATCAGAGGCGGGGAATCAGAGACAGGGAATCAGAGGCCGGGAATGAGAGGCCGGGAATGAAAGGCCGGGAATGAGAGGCCGGGAATCAGAGGTGGGGAATAAGAGGCCGGGAATCAGAGATGGGGAATCAGAGGCGGGGAATCACATATGGGGAATCAGAGGTGGCGAATCAAAGGCGGGGAATCAGATATGGGGAAACAGAAGCGGGGAATCAGAGGCGGGGAAACAGATGCGGGGAATCAGATATGGGGAATCAGAGGAGGGGAATCAGAGGTTGGGAATCAGAGGCCGGGAATCAGAGGCAGGGAATCAAACACGGGGAATCAGAGGAAGGGAATCAGAGCTGGGGAATCAGAGGTGGGGAATCAGAGTTGGGGAATCAGAGGCGGGGAATCAGATATGGGGAAACAGAGGCGGGGAATCAGACGCGGGGTAACAGAGGCGGGGAATCTGATATGGGGAATCAGAGGTGGGGAATCAGAGGTTGGGAATCAGAGGCAGGGAATCAGAGGCAGGGAATCAGAGGCGGGGAATCAGAGGCAGGGAATCAGATGTGCGGAATCAGAGATGGGGAATCAGAGGCAGGGAATCAGAGGCGGGGAATCAGAGGCGGGGAATCAGAGGCCGGGAATCAGAGGCCGTGAATGAGAGGCCGGGAATGAGAGGCCGGGAATCAGAGGTCGGGAATCAGAGGCCGGGAATCAGAGGTGGGGTATAAGAGGCAGGGAATCAGATGTGCAGAATCAGAGATGGGGAATCAGAGGCAGGGAATCAGAGTCGGGGAATCAGAGGTGGGGAATCAGAGGACGGGAATCAGAGGCCGGGAATGAGAGGTCGGGAATCAGAGGCCGGGAATCAGATGCCGGGAATCAGAGGTGGGGAATAAGAGGCCGGGAATCAGAGGCGGGGAATCAGAAGCGGGGAATCAGAGGTGGTGAATCAGAGCTGGGGAATCAGAGGCGGGGAATCAGTGTTGGGGAATCAGAGGCGGGGAATCAGATATGAGGAAACAGAGGCAGGGAATCAGAGGCGGGGAAACAGAGGCGGGGAATCAGATATGGGGAATCAGAGGTGGGGAATCAGAGGTTGGGAATCAGAGGCATGGAATCAGAGGCGGGGCATCAGAGGCTGGGGATCAGAGGCAGGGAATCAGATGTGCGCAATCAGAGATAGGGAATCAGAGGTGGGGAATCAGAGTCCGGGAATCAGAGATGGGGAATCAGAGGCGGGGAATCAGAGGCGGGGAAACATAGGTGGGGAATAAGATATGGGGAATCAGAGGTGGGGAATCAGAAGCAGGGAAACAGAGGCGGGGAATCAGATATGGGGAATCAGAGGTTGGGAATCAGAGGCAGGGAATCAGAGGTGGGGAATCAGAGGCAGGGAATCAGATGCGGGGAATCAGAGGTGGGGAATCAGAGCTGGGGAATCAGAGGCGGGGAATCAGAGTTGGGGAATCAGAGGCCGGGAATTAGATATGGGGAAACAGAGGAGGGGAATCAGATCGGGGAAACAGAGGTGGGGAATCAGATATGGGGAATCAGAGGTGGGGAATAAGTTGCAGGGAAGCAGAGACCAAGTATCAAAGCTGGGGAATAAGAGGCGGGGAATCTGAGTTGGGGTAGCAGAGGCGGGGAATCAGATATGGGGAAACAGAGGCGGGGTATCAGAGGTGGGGAAACAGAGGCGGGGAATCAGATATGGGGTATCTGATGTGGGGAATCAGAGGCAGGGAATCAGATGTGCGGAATCAGAGGCGGGGAATCAGAGGCAGGGAATCAAACACGGGGAATGAGAGACGTGGAATCATAGCTGGGGAATCAGAGGCGGGGAATCAGAGTTGGGGAATCAGAGGCGGTGAATCAGATATGGGGAAACAGAGGTGGGAAATCAGAGGCGGGGAAACAGATGCGGGGAATCAGATATGGGGAATCAGAGTCCGGGAATCAGAGATGGGGAATCAGAGGTGGGGAATGAGATATGGGGAATCAGAGGCGGGGAATCAGAGGCAGGGAATCAGATGTGGGGAATCAGAGGCGGGGAATCAGAGCTGGGGAATCAGAGGCGGGGAATCAGAGCTGGGGAATCAGACGCGGGGAATCAGAGTTGGGGAATCAGAGTCCGGGAATCAGATATGGGGAATCAGAGGTGGGGAATCAGAGGTGCTGAATCAGAGATGGTGAATCAGAGGCGGGGAATCAGAGGCAGGAAATCAGATATGGGGAAACAGAGGTGGGAAATCAGAGGCGGGGAAACAGATGCGGGGAATCAGATATGGGGAATCAGAGTCCGGGAATCAGAGATGGGGAATCAGAGGTGGGGAATGAGATATGGGGAATCAGAGGCGGGGAATCAGAGGCAGGGAATCAGATGTGGGGAATCAGAGGCGGGGAATCAGAGCTGGGGAATCAGAGGCGGGGAATCAGAGCTGGGGAATCAGACGCGGGGAATCAGAGTTGGGGAATCAGAGTCCGGGAATCAGATATGGGGAATCAGAGGTGGGGAATCAGAGGTGCTGAATCAGAGATGGTGAATCAGAGGCGGGGAATCAGAGGCAGGAAATCAGACATGGGGAATGAGAGGCTGGGAATCAGACACGGGGAAGCAGAGGTGGGGAATCAGAGCTGGGGAATCAGAGGTGGGGAATCAGAGTTGGGGAATCAGAGGCGGGGAATCAAATATGGGGAAACAGAGGCGGGGAATCAGAGGCAGGGAAACAGAGGCGGGGAATCAGATATGGGGAATCAGAGGAGGGGAATCAGAGGTTGGGAATCAGAGGCAGGGACTCAGAGGTTGGGATTCAGATGCAGGGAATCAGATGCGGGGAATAAGAGGTGGGGATTCAGAGGCGAGGAATCAGAGGCAGGGAATCAGAGTTGGGGAATCAGAGGCAGGGAATTAGATATGGGGAAACAGAGGCGGGGAATTAGAGGCGGGGAATCAGAGGCCGGGAATAAGAGGCCGGGAATCAGAGGTGAGTAATCAGAGTCCGGGAATCAGAGGCGGTGAATCAGATATGGGGAATCAGAGGTGGCGAATCAAAGGCGGTGAATCAGAGATGGGGAATAAGAGGCGGGGAATCAGAGGCAGGGAATCAAACACGGGGAATGAGAGACGGGGAATCATAGCTGGGGAATCAGAGGCGGGGAATCAGAGTTGGGGAATCAGAGGCGGTGAATCAGATATGGGGAAACAGAGGCGGGAAATCAGAGGCGGGGAAACAGAGGCGGGGAATCAGATATGGGGAATCAGAGGTGGGGAATCAGATATGGGGAAATAGAGGCGGGGAATCAGAGGCGGGGAAACAGAGGCGGGGAATCAGATATGGGGAATCAGAGGTGGGGAATCAGTGGTTGGGAATCAGAGGCAGGGAATCAGATATGGGGAATCAGAGGTTGGGAATCAGATGTGCGGAATCAGATATGGGGAATCAGAGTCCGGGAATCAGAGATGGGGAATCAGAGGCGGGGAATGAGATATGGGGAATCAGAGGCGGGGAATCAGAGGCAGGGAATCAGATGTGCGGAATCAGAGATGGGGAATCAGAGTCCGTGAATCAGAGATGGGGAATCAGAGGCGGGGAATGAGATATGGGGAATCAGAGGTGGGGAATCAGAGGCGGGGAAACAGATGCTGGGAATCAGATATGGGGAATCAGAGGTGGCGAATCGAAGGCGGTGAATCAGAGATGGGGAATCAGAGGCGGGGAATCAGAGGCAGGGAATCAGATGTGTGGAATCAGAGATGGGGAATCAGAGGCAGGGAATCAGAATCAGATGCGGGGAATCAGAGGCCGGGAATCAGAGGCCGGGAATCAGAGGTGGGGAATAAGAGGCCGGGAATCCGAGATGGGGAATCAGAGGCGGGGAATCACATATGGGGAATCAGAGGTGGCGAATCAAAGGCGGGGAATCAGATATGGGGAAACAGAGGCGGGGAATCAGAGGCGGGGAAACAGATGCGGGGAATCAGATATGGGGAATCAGAGGTGGGGAATCAGAGGTTGGGAATCAGAGGCCGGGAATCAGAGGCAGGGAATCAAACACGGGGAATCAGAGGAAGGGAATCAGAGCTGGGGAATCAGAGGTGGGGAATCAGAGTTGGGGAATCAGAGGCGGGGAATCAGATATGGGGAAACAGAGGTGGGGAATCAGACGCGGGGTAACAGAGGCGGGGAATCAGATATGGGGAATCAGAGGTGGGGAATCAGAGGTTGGGAATCAGAGGCAGTGAATCAGAGGCAGGGAATCAGAGGCGGGGAATCAGAGGCAGGGAATCAGATGTGCGGAATCAGAGATGGGGAATCAGAGGCAGGGAATCAGAGGCGGGGAATCAGAGGCGCGGAATCAGAGGCCGGGAATCAGAGGCCGTGAATGAGAGGCCGGGAATGAGAGGCCGGGAATCAGAGGTCGGGAATCAGAGGCCGGGAATCAGAGGTGGGGTATAAGAGGCAGGGAATCAGATGTGCAGAATCAGAGATGGGGAATCAGAGGCAGGGAATCAGAGTCGGGGAATCAGAGGTGGGGAATCAGAGGACGGGAATCAGAGGCCGGGAATGAGAGGTCGGGAATCAGAGGCCGGGAATCAGAGGCGGGGAATCAGAAGCGGGGAATCAGAGGTGGTGAATCAGAGCTGGGGAATCAGAGATAGGGAATCAGAGGTGGGGAATCAGAGTCCGGGAATCAGAGATGGGGAATCAGAGGCGGGGAATCAGAGGCGGGGAAACATAGGTGGGGAATAAGATATGGGGAATCAGAGGTGGGGAATCAGAGGCGATGAATCAGAGATGGCGAATCAGAGGCGGGGAATCAGACGCGGGGAATCAGAGGCGGGGAATCAGACGCGGGGAATCAGAGGCGGGGAATCAGAGCTGGGGAATCAAAGGCGGGGAATCAAAGTTGGGGAATCAGAGGCGGATAATCAGATATGGGGAATCAGAGGAGGGGAATCAGAGGTTGGGAATCAGAGGCAGGGAATCAGAGGTGGGGATTCAGAGGCAGGGAATCAGATGCGGCGAATCAGAGGCGGGGAATGAGATATGGGGAATCAGTGGCGGGGAATCAGAGGCGGGGAAACAGAGGCGGGGAATCACATATGGGGAATCAGAGGTGGCGAATCAAAGGCGGTGAATCAGAGATGGGGAAGCAGAGGCGGGGAATCAGAGGCTGGTAATCAAACACGTGGAATCAGAGGCGGGGAATCAGAGCTGGGGAATCAGAGGCGGGGAATCAGAGTTGGGGAATCAGAGGCGGGGAATCAGATATGGGGAAACAGAGGCGGGGAATCAGAGGCGGTGAAACAGAGGCGGGGAATCAGATATGGAGAATCAGAGGTGGGGAATAAGAGGCAGGGAATCAGATGTGCAGAATCAGGGTTGGGGAATCAGAGGCGGGGAATCAGATATGGGGTAACAGAGGCTGGGAATCAGAGGCAGGGAAACGGAGGCGGGGAAACAGATATGGGGAATTAGAGGAGGGGAATCAGAGGTTGGGAATCAGAGGCAGGGAATCAGAGGTGGGGATTCAGAGGCAGGGAATCAGATGCGGGGAATCAGAGGCGGGGATTCAGAGCTGGTGAATCAGAGCGGGGAATCAGAGTTGGGGAATCAGAGGCGGGGAATTAGATATGGGGAAACAGAGGCGGGGAATCAGAGGCGGGGAAACAGGAGGGGAATCAGATATTGGGAATCAGTGGTGGGGAATCAGAGGCAGGGAATCAGATGTGTGGAATCAGAGATGGGGAATCAGAGGCAGGGAATCAGAATCAGATGCGGGGAATCAGAGGCCGGGAATCAGAGGCCGGATATCAGAGTTGGGATCAGAGTCCGGGAATCAGAGATGGGGAATCAGAGGCGGGGAATGAGATATGGGGAATCAGAGGCGGGGAATCGGAGGCGGGGAAACAGAGGCGAGGAATCAGATATGGGGAATCAGAGGTGGCGAATCAAAGGCGGTGAATCAGAGATGGGGAATCAGAAGCGGGGAATTAGATATGGGGAAACAGAGGCGGGGAATCAGAGGCGGGGCATCAGAGGCGGGGGTTCAGAGCTGGGGAATCAGAGGCGGGGAATTAGATATGGGGAAACAGAGGCGGGGAATCAGAGGCGGGGAAACAGAGGAGGGGAATCAGATATGGGGAATCAGAGGTGGGGAATCAGAGGCAGGGAATCAGATGTGTGGAATCAGAGATGGGGAATCAGAGGCAGGGAATCAGAATCAGATGCGGGGAATCAGAGGCCGGGAATCAGAGGCCGGGAATCAGAGGTGGGGAATAAGAGGCCGGGAATCCGAGATGGGGAATCAGAGGCGGGGAATCACATATGGGGAATCAGAGGTGGCGAATCAAAGGCGGGGAATCAGATATGGGGAAACAGAGGCGGGGAATCAGAGGCGGGGAAACAGATGCGGGGAATCAGATATGGGGAATCAGAGGTGGGGAATCAGAGGTTGGGAATCAGAGGCCGGGAATCAGAGGCAGGGAATCAAACACGGGGAATCAGAGGAAGGGAATCAGAGCTGGGGAATCAGAGGTGGGGAATCAGAGTTGGGGAATCAGAGGCGGGGAATCAGATATGGGGAAACAGAGGTGGGGAATCAGACGCGGGGTAACAGAGGCGGGGAATCAGATATGGGGAATCAGAGGTGGGGAATCAGAGGTTGGGAATCAGAGGCAGTGAATCAGAGGCAGGGAATCAGAGGCGGGGAATCAGAGGCAGGGAATCAGATGTGCGGAATCAGAGATGGGGAATCAGAGGCAGGGAATCAGAGGCGGGGAATCAGAGGCGCGGAATCAGAGGCCGGGAATCAGAGGCCGTGAATGAGAGGCCGGGAATGAGAGGCCGGGAATCAGAGGTCGGGAATCAGAGGCCGGGAATCAGAGGTGGGGTATAAGAGGCAGGGAATCAGATGTGCAGAATCAGAGATGGGGAATCAGAGGCAGGGAATCAGAGTCGGGGAATCAGAGGTGGGGAATCAGAGGACGTGAATCAGAGGCCGGGAATGAGAGGTCGGGAATCAGAGGCCGGGAATCAGAGGCGGGGAATCAGAAGCGGGGAATCAGAGGTGGTGAATCAGAGCTTGGGAATCAGAGGCGGGGAATCAGTGTTGGGGAATCAGAGGCGGGGAATCAGATATGAGGAAACAGAGGCAGGGAATCAGAGGCGGGGAAACAGAGGCGGGGAATCAGATATGGGGAATCAGAGGTGGGGAATCAGAGGTTGGGAATCAGAGGCATGGAATCAGAGGCGGGGCATCAGAGGCTGGGGATCAGAGGCAGGGAATCAGATGTGCGGAATCAGAGATAGGGAATCAGAGGTGGGGAATCAGAGTCCGGGAATCAGAGATGGGGAATCAGAGGCGGGGAATCAGAGGCGGGGAAACATAGGTGGGGAATAAGATATGGGGAATCAGAGGTGGGGAATCAGAGGCGATGAATCAGAGATGGCGAATCAGAGCTGGGGAATCAGAGGCGGGGAATCAAATTTGGGGAATCAGAGGCGGATAATCAGATATGGGGAATCAGAGGAGGGGAATCAGAGGTTGGGAATCAGAGGCAGGGAATCAGATGCGGCGAATCAGAGGCGGGGAATGAGATATGGGGAATCAGAGGCGGGGAATCAGAGGCGGGGAAACAGAGGCGGGGAATCACATATGGGGAATCAGAGGTGGCGAATCAAAGGCGGTGAATCAGAGATGGGGAAGCAGAGGCGGGGAATCAGAGGCTGGTAATCAAACACGTGGAATCAGAGGCGGGGAATCAGAGCTGGGGAATCAGAGGCGGGGAATCAGAGTTGGGGAATCAGAGGCGGGGAATCAGATATGGGGAAACAGAGGCGGGGAATCAGAGGCGGTGAAACAGAGGCGGGGAATCAGATATGGAGAATCAGAGGTGGGGAATAAGAGGCAGGGAATCAGATGTGCAGAATCAGGGTTGGGGAATCAGAGGCGGGGAATCAGATATGGGGTAACAGAGGCTGGGAATCAGAGGCAGGGAAATGGAGGCGGGGAATCAGATATGGGGAATTAGAGGAGGGGAATCAGAGGTTGGGAATCAGAGGCAGGGAATCAGAGGTGGGGATTCAGAGGCAGGGAATCAGATGCGGGGAATCAGAGGCGGGGATTCAGAGCTGGTGAATCAGAGCGGGGAATCAGAGTTGGGGAATCAGAGGCGCGGAATTAGATATGGTGAAACAGAGGCGGGGAATCAGAGGCGGGGAAACAGAGGAGGGGAATCAGATATGGGGAATCAGAGGTGGGGAATCAGAGGCAGGGAATCAGATGTGTGGAATCAGAGATGGGGAATCAGAGGCAGGGAATCAGAATCAGATGCGGGGAATCAGAGGCCGGGAATCAGAGGCCGGATATCAGAGTTGGGGATCAGAGTCCGGGAATCAGAGATGGGGAATCAGAGGCGGGGAATGAGATATGGGGAATCAGAGGCGGGGAATCGGAGGTGGGGAAACAGAGGCGAGGAATCAGATATGGGGAATCAGAGGTGGCGAATCAAAGGCGGTGAATCAGAGATGGGGAATCAGAGGCGGGGAATCAGAGGCAGGGAATCAAACACGGGGAATCAGAGGCGGGGAATCAGAGCTGGGGAATCAGAGGCGGGGAATCAGAGCTGGGGAATCAGAGGCGGGGAATAAGATATGGGGAAACAGAGGCGGGGAATCAGAGGCGGGGAAACAGAGGCGGGGAATCAGATATGGGGAATCAGAGGTGGGTAATCAGAGTTTGGGAATTAGATGCAGGGAATCAGAGGCGGGGAATCAGAGGCGGGGAATCAGAGGCAGGGAATCAGATGTGCGGAATCAGAGATGGGGAATCAGAGGCAGGGAATCAGAGGCGGGGAATCAGACATGGGGAATCAGAGGCGGGGGATCAGAGGTGGTGAATCAGAGATGGGGAATCAGAGGTGGGGAATCAGAGGCAGGGAATCAACGCGGGGAATCAGAGGCGGGGAATCAGAGCTGGGGAATCAGAGGCGGGGTATCAGAGTTGGGGAATCAGAGGCGGGGAATCAGATATGGGGAAACAGAGGCGGGGAATCAGAGGCAGGGAAATGGAGGCGGGGAATCAGATATGGGGAATCAGAGGAGGGGAATCAGAGGTTGGGAATCAGAGGCAGCGAATCAGAGGTGGGGATTCAGAGGCAGGGAATCAGATGCGGGGAATCAGAGGCGGGGATTCAGAGCTGGGTAATCAGAGGCGGAGAAGTAGATATGGGGAAACAGAGGCGGGAAATCAGAGGTGGGGAAACAGAGGCGGGGAATCAGATGTATGGAATCAGAGATGGGGAATCAGAGGTTGGGAATCAGAGGCAGAGAATCAGAGGTGGGGATTCAGAGCTGGGGAATCAGTGCGGGGAATCAGAAGCTGGGATTCAGAGCTGGGGAATCAGAGCGGGGAATCAGAGTTGGGGAATCAGAGGCGGGGAATTAGATATGGGGAAACAGAGGAGGGGAATCAGAGGTTGGGAATCAGAGGCAGGGAATCAGAGGTGGGGATTCAGAGGCAGGGAATCAGATGCGGGGCATCAGAGGCGGGGGTTCAGAGCTGGGGAATCAGAGGCGGGGAATTAGATATGGGGAAACAGAGGCGGGGAATCAGAGGCGGGGAAACAGAGGAGGGGAATCAGATATGGGGAATCAGAGGTGGGGAATCAGAGGCAGGGAATCAGATGTGTGGAATCAGAGATGGGGAATCAGAGGCAGGGAATCAGAATCAGATGCGGGGAATCAGAGGCCGGGAATCAGAGGCCGGATATCAGAGTTGGGATCAGAGTCCGGGAATCAGAGGCAGGGAATCAGACGCGGGGATTCAGAGGCGGGGAATCAGATATGGGGAAACAGAGGCGGGGTATCAGAGTTGGGGAATCAGAGGCGGGGAATCAGATATGGGTAAACAGAGGCGGGGAATCAGAGGCAGGGAAACGGAGGCGGGGAATCAGATATGGGGAATCAGAGGAGGGGAATCAGAGGTTGGGAATCAGAGGCAGGGAATCAGAGGTGGGGATTCAGAGGCAGGGAATCAGATGCGGGGAATCAGAGGCTGGGATTCAGAGCTGGGGAATCAGAGCGGGGAATCAGAGTTGGGGAATCAGAGGCGGGGAATTAGATATGGGGAAACAGAGGAGGGGAATCAGAGGTTGGGAATCAGAGGCAGGGAATCAGAGGTGTGGATTCAGAGGCAGGGAATCAGATGCGGGGAATCAGAGGCGGGGATTCAGAGCTGGGGAATCAGAGCGGGGAATCAGAGTTGGGGAATCAGAGGCGGGGAAACAGAGGCGGGGAATCAGATATGGGGAATCAGAGGTGGGGAATCAGAGGCAGGGAATCAGATGTGTGGAATCAGAGATGGGGAATCAGAGGCGGTGAATCAGAATCAGAAGCGGGGAATCAGAGGCCGGGAATCAGAGGTGGGGAATCAGAGTCCGGGAATCAGAGGCGGGGAAACAAAGGCTGGGAATCAGATATGGGGAATCAGAGGTGGCGAATCAAAGGCGGTGAATCAGAGATGGGGATTCAGAGGCGGGGAATTAGAGGCAGGTAATCAAACACGGGGAATCAGAGGCGGGGAATCAGAGCTGGTGAATCAGATGCGGGGAATCAGATTTGGGGAATCGGAGGCGGGGAATCAGATATTGGGAAACAGAGGCGGGGAATCAGAGGCGGGGAAACAGAGGCGGGGAATCAGATATGGGGAATCAGAGGCGGGGAAACAGAGGCGGGGAATCAGATGCATGGAATCAGAGGTGGGGAATCAGAGGTTGGGAATCAGAGGCAGGGAATCAGAGGCGGGGAATCAGAGGCGGGGAATCAGAGGCAGGGAATCAGATATGGGGAATCAGAGGCGGGGAATCAGAGACGGGGAAACAGAGGCGGGGAATCAGATATGGGGAATCAGAGGTGGCGAATCAAAGGCGGTGAATCAGAGGCAGGGAATCAGATATGGGGAATCAGAGGTAGCGAATCAGAGGTGGGGATTCAGAGGTTGGGAATCAGAGGCATGGAATCAGAGGCGGGGCATCAGAGGCGGGGAAACAGAGGCGGGGAATAAGACATGGTGAATCAGAGGCTGGGAATCAGACGCGGGGAATCAGAGGTGGAGAATCAGAGCTGGGGAATCAGAGGCGGGGAATCAGAGTTGGGGAATCAGAGGCGGGGAATCAGATATGGGGAAACAGAGGCGGGGAATCAGAGGCAGGGAAACGGAGGCGGGGAATCAGATATGGGGAATCAGAGGAGGGGAATCAGAGGTTGGGAATCAGAGGCAGGGAATCAGAGGTGGGGATTCAGATGCAGGGAATCAGATGCGGGGAATCTGAGGCGGGGATTCAGAGCTGGGGAATCAGTGCGGGGAATCAGAGTTGGGGAATCAGAGGCGGGGAATTAGATATGGGGAAACAGAGGCGGGGAATCAGATATGGGGAATCAGAGGTGGGGAATCAGAGGCGGGGAATTAGAGGCAGGGAATCAAACACGGGGAATCAGAGGCGGGGAATCAGAGCAGGGGAATCAGAGGCGGGGAATCAGAGGTGGGGAATCAGAGGCGGGGAATCAGATATTGGGAAACAGAGGCGGGGAATCAGAGGCGGGGAAACAGAGGCGGGGAATCAGATATGGGGAATCAGAGGTGGGGAATCAGAGGTTGGGAATGAGAGGCAGGGAATCAGAGGCGGGGAATCAGAGGCGGGGAATCAGAGGCAGGGAATCAGATGTGCGGAATCAGAGATGGGGAATCAGAGGCAGGGAATCAGAGGCGGGGAATCAGAGGCTGGGAATCAGAGGCCGGGAATCAGAGGCCGGGAAACAGAGTCCGGGAATCAGAGGTGGGGAATAAGAGGCAGGGAATCAGATGTGCGGAATCAGAGATGTGGAATCAGAGGCAGGGAATCAGAAGCGGGGAATCAGAGGCGGGGAATCAGAGACAGGGAATCGGAGGCCGGGAATGAGAGGCCGGGAATGGGAGGCCGGGAATCAGAGGCCGGGAATCAGAGGTGGGGAATAAGAGGCCGGGAATCAGAGATGGGGAATCAGAGGCGGGGAATCACATATGGGGAATCAGAGGTGGCGAATCAAAGGCGGGGAATCAGATATGGGGAAACAGAGGCGGGGAATCAGAGGCGGGGAAACAGATGCGGGGAATCAGATATGGGGAATCAGAGGTGGGGAATCAGAGGTTGGGAATCAGAGGCCGGGAATCAGAGGCAGGGAATCAAACACGGGGAATCAGAGGAAGGGAATCAGAGCTGGGGAATCAGAGGTGGGAAATCAGAGTTGGGGAATCAGAGGCGGGGAATCAGATATGGGGAAACAGAGGCGGGGAATCAGACGCGGGGTAACAGAGGCGGGGAATCAGATATGGGGAATCAGAGGTGGGGAATCAGAGGTTGGGAATCAGAGGCAGGGAATCAGAGGCAGGGAATCAGAGGCGGGGAATCAGAGGCAGGGAATCAGATGTGCGGAATCAGAGATGGGGAATCAGAAGCAGGGAATCAGAGGCGGGGAATCAGAGGCGGGGAATCAGAGGCCGGGAATCAGAGGCCGTGAATGAGAGGCCGGGAATGAGAGGCCGGGAATCAGAGGTCGGGAATCAGAGGCCGGGAATCAGAGGTGGGGTATGAGAGGCAGGGAATCAGATGTGCAGAATCAGAGATGGGGAATCAGAGGCAGGGAATCAGAGTCGGGGAATCAGAGGTGGGGAATCAGAGGACGGGAATCAGAGGCCGGGAATGAGAGGTCGGGAATCAGAGGCCGGGAATCAGATGCCGGGAATCAGAGGTGGGGAATAAGAGGCCGGGAATCAGAGGCGGGGAATCAGAAGCGGGGAATCAGAGGTGGTGAATCAGAGCTGGGGAATCAGAGGCGGGGAATCAGTGTTGGGGAATCAGAGGCGGGGAATCAGATATGAGGAAACAGAGGCAGGGAATCAGAGGCGGGGAAACAGAGGCGGGGAATCAGATATGGGGAATCAGAGGTGGGGAATCAGAGGTTGGGAATCAGAGGCATGGAATCAGAGGCGGGGCATCAGAGGCTGGGGATCAGAGGCAGGGAATCAGATGTGCGGAATCAGAGATAGGGAATCAGAGGTGGGGAATCAGAGTCCGGGAATCAGAGATGGGGAATCAGAGGCGGGGAATCAGAGGCGGGGAAACATAGGTGGGGAATAAGATATGGGGAATCAGAGGTGGGGAATCAGAGGCGATGAATCAGAGATGGCGAATCAGAGGCGGGGAATCAGACGCGGGGAATCAGAGGCGGGGAATCAGACGCGGGGAATCAGAGGCGGGGAATCAGAGCTGGGGAATCAAAGGCGGGGAATCAAAGTTGGGGAATCAGAGGCGGATAATCAGATATGGGGAATCAGAGGAGGGGAATCAGAGGTTGGGAATCAGAGGCAGGAAATCAGAGGTGGGGATTCAGAGGCAGGGAATCAGATGCGGCGAATCAGAGGCGGGGAATGAGATATGGGGAATCAGAGGCGGGGAATCAGAGGCGGGGAAACAGAGGCGGGGAATCACATATGGGGAATCAGAGGTGGCGAATCAAAGGCGGTGAATCAGAGATGGGGAAGCAGAGGCGGGGAATCAGAGGCTGGTAATCAAACACGTGGAATCAGAGGCGGGGAATCAGAGCTGGGGAATCAGAGGCGGGGAATCAGAGTTGGGGAATCAGAGGTGGGGAATCAGATATGGGGAAACAGAGGCGGGGAATCAGAGGCGGTGAAACAGAGGCGGGGAATCAGATATGGAGAATCAGAGGTGGGGAATAAGAGGCAGGGAATCAGATGTGCAGAATCAGGGTTGGGGAATCAGAGGCGGGGAATCAGATATGGGGTAACAGAGGCTGGGAATCAGAGGCAGGGAAACGGAGGCGGGGAATCAGATATGGGGAATTAGAGGAGGGGAATCAGAGGTTGGGAATCAGAGGCAGGGAATCAGAGGTGGGGATTCAGAGGCAGGGAATCAGATGCGGGGAATCAGAGGCGGGGATTCAGAGCTGGTGAATCAGAGCGGGGAATCAGAGTTGGGGAATCAGAGGCGGGGAATTAGATATGGGGAAACAGAGGCGGGGAATCAGAGGCGGGGAAACAGAGGAGGGGAATCAGATATGGGGAATCAGAGGTGGGGAATCAGAGGCAGGGAATCAGATGTGTGGAATCAGAGATGGGGAATCAGAGGCAGGGAATCAGAATCAGATGCGGGGAATCAGAGGCCGGGAATCAGAGGCCGGATATCAGAGTTGGGATCAGAGTCCGGGAATCAGAGATGGGGAATCAGAGGCGGGGAATGAGATATGGGGAATCAGAGGCGGGGAATCGGAGGCGGGGAAACAGAGGCGAGGAATCAGATATGTGGAATCAGAGGTGGCGAATCAAAGGCGGTGAATCAGAGATGGGGAATCAGAGGCGGGGAATTAGATATGGGGAAACAGAGGCGGGGAATCAGAGGCGGGGGTTCAGAGCTGGGGAATCAGAGGCGGGGAATTAGATATGGGGAAACAGAGGCGGGCAATCAGAGGCGGGGAAACAGAGGAGGGGAATCAGATATGGGGAATCAGAGGTGGGGAATCAGAGGCAGGGAATCAGATGTGTGGAATCAGAGATGGGGAATCAGAGGCAGGAAATCAGAATCAGATGCGGGGAATCAGAGGCCGGGAATCAGAGGCCGGGAATCAGAGGTGGGGAATAAGAGGCCGGGAATCCGAGATGGGGAATCAGAGGCGGGGAATCACATATGGGGAATCAGAGGTGGCGAATCAAAGGCGGGGAATCAGATATGGGGAAACAGAGGCGGGGAATCAGAGGCGGGGAAACAGATGCGGGGAATCAGATATGGGGAATCAGAGGTGGGGAATCAGAGGTTGGGAATCAGAGGCCGGGAATCAGAGGCAGGGAATCAAACACGGGGAATCAGAGGAAGGGAATCAGAGCTGGGGAATCAGAGGTGGGGAATCAGAGTTGGGGAATCAGAGGCGGGGAATCAGATATGGGGAAACAGAGGCGGGGAATCAGACGCGGGGTAACAGAGGCGGGGAATCAGATATGGGGAATCAGAGGTGGGGAATCAGAGGTGGGGAATCAGAGGCGATGAATCAGAGATGGCGAATCAGAGCTGGGGAATCAGAGGCGGGGAATCAAAGTTGGGGAATCAGAGGCGGATAATCAGATATGGGGAATCAGAGGAGGGGAATCAGAGGTTGGGAATCAGAGGCAGGGAATCAGATGCGGCGAATCAGAGGCGGGGAATGAGATATGGGGAATCAGAGGCGGGGAATCAGAGGCGGGGAAACAGAGGCGGGGAATCACATATGGGGAATCAGAGGTGGCGAATCAAAGGCGGTGAATCAGAGATGGGGAAGCAGAGGCGGGGAATCAGAGGCTGGTAATCAAACACGTGGAATCAGAGGCGGGGAATCAGAGCTGGGGAATCAGAGGCGGGGAATCAGAGTTGGGGAATCAGAGGCGGGGAATCAGATATGGGGAAACAGAGGCGGGGAATCAGAGGCGGTGAAACAGAGGCGGGGAATCAGATATGGAGAATCAGAGGTGGGGAATAAGAGGCAGGGAATCAGATGTGCAGAATCAGGGTTGGGGAATCAGAGGCGGGGAATCAGATATGGGGTAACAGAGGCTGGGAATCAGAGGCAGGGAAATGGAGGCGGGGAATCAGATATGGGGAATTAGAGGAGGGGAATCAGAGGTTGGGAATCAGAGGCAGGGAATCAGAGGTGGGGATTCAGAGGCAGGGAATCAGATGTGGGGAATCAGAGGCGGGGATTCAGAGCTGGTGAATCAGAGCGGGGAATCAGAGTTGGGGAATCAGAGGCGCGGAATTAGATATGGTGAAACAGAGGCGGGGAATCAGAGGCGGGGAAACAGAGGAGGGGAATCAGATATGGGGAATCAGAGGTGGGGAATCAGAGGCAGGGAATCAGATGTGTGGAATCAGAGATGGGGAATCAGAGGCAGGGAATCAGAATCAGATGCGGGGAATCAGAGGCCGGGAATCAGAGGCCGGATATCAGAGTTGGGGATCAGAGTCCGGGAATCAGAGATGGGGAATCAGAGGCGGGGAATGAGATATGGGGAATCAGAGGCGGGGAATCGGAGGTGGGGAAACAGAGGCGAGGAATCAGATATGGGGAATCAGAGGTGGCGAATCAAAGGCGGTGAATCAGAGATGGGGAATCAGAGGCGGGGAATCAGAGGCAGGGAATCAAACACGGGGAATCAGAGGCGGGGAATCAGAGCTGGGGAATCAGAGGCGGGGAATCAGAGCTGGGGAATCAGAGGCGGGGAATAAGATATGGGGAAACAGAGGCGGGGAATCAGAGGCGGGGAAACAGAGGCGGGGAATCAGATATGGGGAATCAGAGGTGGGTAATCAGAGTTTGGGAATTAGATGCAGGGAATCAGAGGCGGGGAATCAGAGGCGGGGAATCAGAGGCAGGGAATCAGATGTGCGGAATCAGAGATGGGGAATCAGAGGCAGGGAATCAGAGGCGGGGAATCAGACATGGGGAATCAGAGGCGGGGGATCAGAGGTGGTGAATCAGAGATGGGGAATCAGAGGTGGGGAATCAGAGGCAGGGAATCAACGCGGGGAATCAGAGGCGGGGAATCAGAGCTGGGGAATCAGAGGCGGGGTATCAGAGTTGGGGAATCAGAGGCGGGGAATCAGATATGGGGAAACAGAGGCGGGGAATCAGAGGCAGGGAAATGGAGGTGGGGAATCAGATATGGGGAATCAGAGGAGGGGAATCAGAGGTTGGGAATCAGAGGCAGAGAATCAGAGGTGGGGATTCAGAGGCAGGGAATCAGATGCGGGGAATCAGAGGCGGGGATTCAGAGCTGGGTAATCAGAGGCGGAGAAGTAGATATGGGGAAACAGAGGCGGGAAATCAGAGGTGGGGAAACAGAGGCGGGGAATCAGATGTATGGAATCAGAGATGGGGAATCAGAGGTTGGGAATCAGAGGCAGAGAATCAGAGGTGGGGATTCAGAGCTGGGGAATCAGTGCGGGGAATCAGAGGCTGGGATTCAGAGCTGGGGAATCAGAGCGGGGAATCAGAGTTGGGGAATCAGAGGCGGGGAATTAGATATGGGGAAACAGAGGAGGGGAATCAGAGGTTGGGAATCAGAGGCAGGGAATCAGAGGTGGGGATTCAGAGGCAGGGAATCAGATGCGGGGCATCAGAGGCGGGGGTTCAGAGCTGGGGAATCAGAGGCGGGGAATTAGATATGGGGAAACAGAGGCGGGGAATCAGAGGCGGGGAAACAGAGGAGGGGAATCAGATATGGGGAATCAGAGGTGGGGAATCAGAGGCAGGGAATCAGATGTGTGGAATCAGAGATGGGGAATCAGAGGCAGGGAATCAGAATCAGATGCGGGGAATCAGAGGCCGGGAATCAGAGGCCGGATATCAGAGTTGGGATCAGAGTCCGGGAATCAGAGGCAGGGAATCAGACGCGGGGATTCAGAGGCGGGGAATCAGATATGGGGAAACAGAGGCGGGGTATCAGAGTTGGGGAATCAGAGGCGGGGAATCAGATATGGGTAAACAGAGGCGGGGAATCAGAGGCAGGGAAACGGAGGCGGGGAATCAGATATGGGGAATCAGAGGAGGGGAATCAGAGGTTGGGAATCAGAGGCAGGGAATCAGAGGTGGGGATTCAGAGGCAGGGAATCAGATGCGGGGAATCAGAGGCTGGGATTCAGAGCTGGGGAATCAGAGCGGGGAATCAGAGTTGGGGAATCAGAGGCGGGGAATTAGATATGGGGAAACAGAGGAGGGGAATCAGAGGTTGGGAATCAGAGGCAGGGAATCAGAGGTGTGGATTCAGAGGCAGGGAATCAGATGCGGGGAATCAGAGGCGGGGATTCAGAGCTGGGGAATCAGAGCGGGGAATCAGAGTTGGGGAATCAGAGGCGGGGAAACAGAGGCGGGGAATCAGATATGGGGAATCAGAGGTGGGGAATCAGAGGCAGGGAATCAGATGTGTGGAATCAGAGATGGGGAATCAGAGGCGGTGAATCAGAATCAGAAGCGGGGAATCAGAGGCTGGGAATCAGAGGCCGGGAATCAGATGCAGGGAATAGGAGGCCGGGAATCAGAGGTGGGGAATCAGAGTCCGGGAATCAGAGGCGGGGAAACAAAGGCTGGGAATCAGATATGGGGAATCAGAGGTGGCGAATCAAAGGCGGTGAATCAGAGATGGGGATTCAGAGGCGGGGAATTAGAGGCAGGTAATCAAACACGGGGAATCAGAGGCGGGGAATCAGAGCTGGTGAATCAGATGCGGGGAATCAGATTTGGGGAATCGGAGGCGGGGAATCAGATATTGGGAAACAGAGGCGGGGAATCAGAGGCGGGGAAACAGAGGCGGGGAATCAGATATGGGGAATCAGAGGCGGGGAAACAGAGGCGGGGAATCAGAGGCATGGAATCAGAGGTGGGGAATCAGAGGTTGGGAATCAGAGGCAGGGAATCAGAGGCGGGGAATCAGAGGCGGGGAATCAGAGGCAGGGAATCAGATATGGGGAATCAGAGGCGGGGAATCAGAGACGGGGAAACAGAGGCGGGGAATCAGATATGGGGAATCAGAGGTGGCGAATCAAAGGCGGTGAATCAGAGGCAGGGAATCAGATATGGGGAATCAGAGGTAGCGAATCAGAGGTGGGGATTCAGAGGTTGGGAATCAGAGGCATGGAATCAGAGGCGGGGCATCAGAGGCGGGGAAACAGAGGCGGGGAATAAGACATGGTGAATCAGAGGCTGGGAATCAGACGCGGGGAATCAGAGGTGGAGAATCAGAGCTGGGGAATCAGAGGCGGGGAATCAGAGTTGGGGAATCAGAGGCGGGGAATCAGATATGGGGAAACAGAGGCGGGGAATCAGAGGCAGGGAAACGGAGGCGGGGAATCAGATATGGGGAATCAGAGGAGGGGAATCAGAGGTTGGGAATCAGAGGCAGGGAATCAGAGGTGGGGATTCAGATGCAGGGAATCAGATGCGGGGAATCTGAGGCGGGGATTCAGAGCTGGGGAATCAGTGCGGGGAATCAGAGTTGGGGAATCAGAGGCGGGGAATCAGATATGGGGAATCAGAGGTGGGGAATCAGAGGCGGGGAATTAGAGGCAGGGAATCAAACACGGGGAATCAGAGGCGGGGAATCAGAGCAGGGGAATCAGAGGCGGGGAATCAGAGGTGGGGAATCAGAGGCGGGGAATCAGATATTGGGAAACAGAGGCGGGGAATCAGAGGCGGGGAAACAGAGGCGGGGAATCAGATATGGGGAATCAGAGGTGGGGAATCAGAGGTTGGGAATGAGAGGCAGGGAATCAGAGGCGGGGAATCAGAGGCGGGGAATCAGAGGCAGGGAATCAGATGTGCGGAATCAGAGATGGGGAATCAGAGGCAGGGAATCAGAGGCGGGGAATCAGAGGCTGGGAATCAGAGGCCGGGAATCAGAGGCCGGGAAACAGAGTCCGGGAATCAGAGGTGGGGAATAAGAGGCAGGGAATCAGATGTGCGGAATCAGAGATGTGGAATCAGAGGCAGGGAATCAGAAGCGGGGAATCAGAGGCGGGGAATCAGAGACAGGGAATCAGAGGCCGGGAATGAGAGGCCGGGAATGAGAGGCCGGGAATCAGAGGCCGGGAATCAGAGGTGGGGAATAAGAGGCCGGGAATCAGAGATGGGGAATCAGAGGCGGGGAATCACATATGGGGAATCAGAGGTGGCGAATCAAAGGCGGGGAATCAGATATGGGGAAACAGAGGCGGGGAATCAGAGGCGGGGAAACAGATGCGGGGAATCAGATATGGGGAATCAGAGGTGGGGAATCAGAGGTTGGGAATCAGAGGCCGGGAATCAGAGGCAGGGAATCAAACACGGGGAATCAGAGGAAGGGAATCAGAGCTGGGGAATCAGAGGTGGGAAATCAGAGTTGGGGAATCAGAGGCGGGGAATCAGATATGGGGAAACAGAGGCGGGGAATCAGACGCGGGGTAACAGAGGCGGGGAATCAGATATGGGGAATCAGAGGTGGGGAATCAGAGGTTGGGAATCAGAGGCAGGGAATCAGAGGCAGGGAATCAGAGGCGGGGAATCAGAGGCAGGGAATCAGATGTGCGGAATCAGAGATGGGGAATCAGAAGCAGGGAATCAGAGGCGGGGAATCAGAGGCGGGGAATCAGAGGCCGGGAATCAGAGGCCGTGAATGAGAGGCCGGGAATGAGAGGCCGGGAATCAGAGGTCGGGAATCAGAGGCCGGGAATCAGAGGTGGGGTATAAGAGGCAGGGAATCAGATGTGCAGAATCAGAGATGGGGAATCAGAGGCAGGGAATCAGAGTCGGGGAATCAGAGGTGGGGAATCAGAGGACGGGAATCAGAGGCCGGGAATGAGAGGTCGGGAATCAGAGGCCGGGAATCAGATGCCGGGAATCAGAGGTGGGGAATAAGAGGCCGGGAATCAGAGGCGGGGAATCAGAAGCGGGGAATCAGAGGTGGTGAATCAGAGCTGGGGAATCAGAGGCGGGGAATCAGTGTTGGGGAATCAGAGGCGGGGAATCAGATATGAGGAAACAGAGGCAGGGAATCAGAGGCGGGGAAACAGAGGCGGGGAATCAGATATGGGGAATCAGAGGTGGGGAATCAGAGGTTGGGAATCAGAGGCATGGAATCAGAGGCGGGGCATCAGAGGCTGGGGATCAGAGGCAGGGAATCAGATGTGCGGAATCAGAGATAGGGAATCAGAGGTGGGGAATCAGAGTCCGGGAATCAGAGATGGGGAATCAGAGGCGGGGAATCAGAGGCGGGGAAACATAGGTGGGGAATAAGATATGGGGAATCAGAGGTGGGGAATCAGAGGCGATGAATCAGAGATGGCGAATCAGAGGCGGGGAATCAGACGCGGGGAATCAGAGGCGGGGAATCAGACGCGGGGATTCAGAGGCGGGGAATCAGAGCTGGGGAATCAAAGGCGGGGAATCAAAGTTGGGGAATCAGAGGCGGATAATCAGATATGGGGAATCAGAGGAGGGGAATCAGAGGTTGGGAATCAGAGGCAGGAAATCAGAGGTGGGGATTCAGAGGCAGGGAATCAGATGCGGCGAATCAGAGGCGGGGAATGAGATATGGGGAATCAGAGGCGGGGAATCAGAGGCGGGGAAACAGAGGCGGGGAATCACATATGGGGAATCAGAGGTGGCGAATCAAAGGCGGTGAATCAGAGATGGGGAAGCAGAGGCAGGGAATCAGAGGCTGGTAATCAAACACGTGGAATCAGAGGCGGGGAATCAGAGCTGGGGAATCAGAGGCGGGGAATCAGAGTTGGGGAATCAGAGGTGGGGAATCAGATATGGGGAAACAGAGGCGGGGAATCAGAGGCGGTGAAACAGAGGCGGGGAATCAGATATGGAGAATCAGAGGTGGGGAATAAGAGGCAGGGAATCAGATGTGCAGAATCAGGGTTGGGGAATCAGAGGCGGGGAATCAGATATGGGGTAACAGAGGCTGGGAATCAGAGGCAGGGAAACGGAGGCGGGGAATCAGATATGGGGAATTAGAGGAGGGGAATCAGAGGTTGGGAATCAGAGGCAGGGAATCAGAGGTGGGGATTCAGAGGCAGGGAATCAGATGCGGGGAATCAGAGGCGGGGATTCAGAGCTGGTGAATCAGAGCGGGGAATCAGAGTTGGGGAATCAGAGGCGGGGAATTAGATATGGGGAAACAGAGGCGGGGAATCAGAGGCGGGGAAACAGAGGAGGGGAATCAGATATGGGGAATCAGAGGTGGGGAATCAGAGGCAGGGAATCAGATGTGTGGAATCAGAGATGGGGAATCAGAGGCAGGGAATCAGAATCAGATGCGGGGAATCAGAGGCCGGGAATCAGAGGCCGGATATCAGAGTTGGGATCAGAGTCCGGGAATCAGAGATGGGGAATCAGAGGCGGGGAATGAGATATGGGGAATCAGAGCCGGGGAATCGGAGGCGGGGAAACAGAGGCGAGGAATCAGATATGGGGAATCAGAGGTGGCGAATCAAAGGCGGTGAATCAGAGATGGTGAATCAGAGGCGGGGAATTAGATATGGGGAAACAGAGGCGGGGAATCAGAGGCGGGGGTTCAGAGCTGGGGAATCAGAGGCGGGGAATTAGATATGGGGAAACAGAGGCGGGGAATCAGAGGCGGGGAAACAGAGGAGGGGAATCAGATATGGGGAATCAGAGGTGGGGAATCAGAGGCAGGGAATCAGATGTGTGGAATCTGAGATGGGGAATCAGAGGCAGGGAATCAGAATCAGATGCGGGGAATCAGAGGCCGGGAATCAGAGGCCGGGAATCAGAGGTGGGGAATAAGAGGCCGGGAATCCGAGATGGGGAATCAGAGGCGGGGAATCACATATGGGGAATCAGAGGTGGCGAATCAAAGGCGGGGAATCAGATATGGGGAAACAGAGGCGGGGAATCAGAGGCGGGGAAACAGATGCGGGGAATCAGATATGGGGAATCAGAGGTGGGGAATCAGAGGTTGGGAATCAGAGGCCGGGAATCAGAGGCAGGGAATCAAACACGGGGAATCAGAGGAAGGGAATCAGAGCTGGGGAATCAGAGGTGGGGAATCAGAGTTGGGGAATCAGAGGCGGGGAATCAGATATGGGGAAACAGAGGCGGGGAATCAGACGCGGGGTAACAGAGGCGGGGAATCAGATATGGGGAATCAGAGGTGGGGAATCAGAGGTTGGGAATCAGAGGCAGGGAATCAGAGGCAGGGAATCAGAGGCGGGGAATCAGAGGCAGGGAATCAGATGTGCGGAATCAGAGATGGGGAATCAGAGGCAGGGAATCAGAGGCGGGGAATCAGAGGCGCGGAATCAGAGGCCGGGAATCAGAGGCCGTGAATGAGAGGCCGGGAATGAGAGGCCGGGAATCAGAGGTCGGGAATCAGAGGCCGGGAATCAGAGGTGGGGTATAAGAGGCAGGGAATCAGATGTGCAGAATCAGAGATGGGGAATCAGAGGCAGGGAATCAGAGTCGGGGAATCAGAGGTGGGGAATCAGAGGACGGGAATCAGAGGCCGGGAATGAGAGGTCGGGAATCAGAGGCCGGGAATTAGATGCCGGGAATCAGAGGTGGGGAATAAGAGGCCGGGAATCAGAGGCGGGGAATCAGAAGCGGGGAATCAGAGGTGGTGAATCAGAGCTGGGGAATCAGAGGCGGGGAATCAGTGTTGGGGAATCAGAGGCGGGGAATCAGATATGAGGAAACAGAGGCAGGGAATCAGAGGCGGGGAAACAGAGGCGGGGAATCAGATATGGGGAATCAGAGGTGGGGAATCAGAGGTTGGGAATCAGAGGCATGGAATCAGAGGCGGGGCATCAGAGGCTGGGGATCAGAGGCAGGGAATCAGATGTGCGGAATCAGAGATAGGGAATCAGAGGTGGGGAATCAGAGTCCGGGAATCAGAGATGGGGAATCAGAGGCGGGGAATCAGAGGCGGGGAAACATAGGTGGGGAATAAGATATGGGGAATCAGAGGTGGGGAATCAGAGGCGATGAATCAGAGATGGCGAATCAGAGCTGGGGAATCAGAGGCGGGGAATCAAAGTTGGGGAATCAGAGGCGGATAATCAGATATGGGGAATCAGAGGAGGGGAATCAGAGGTTGGGAATCAGAGGCAGGGAATCAGAGGTGGGGATTCAGAGGCAGGGAATCAGATGCGGCGAATCAGAGGCGGGGAATGAGATATGGGGAATCAGAGGCGGGGAAACAGAGGCGGGGAATCACATATGGGGAATCAGAGGTGGCGAATCAAAGGCGGTGAATCAGAGATGGGGAAGCAGAGGCGGGGAATCAGAGGCTGGTAATCAAACACGTGGAATCAGAGGCGGGGAATCAGAGCTGGGGAATCAGAGGCGGGGAATCAGAGTTGGGGAATCAGAGGCGGGGAATCAGATATGGGGAAACAGAGGCGGGGAATCAGAGGCGGTGAAACAGAGGCGGGGAATCAGATATGGAGAATCAGAGGTGGGGAATAAGAGGCAGGGAATCAGATGTGCAGAATCAGGGTTGGGGAATCAGAGGCGGGGAATCAGATATGGGGTAACAGAGGCTGGGAATCAGAGGCAGGGAAACGGAGGCGGGGAATCAGATATGGGGAATTAGAGGAGGGGAATCAGAGGTTGGGAATCAGAGGCAGGGAATCAGAGGTGGGGATTCAGAGGCAGGGAATCAGATGCGGGGAATCAGAGGCGGGGATTCTGAGCTGGTGAATCAGAGCGGGGAATCAGAGTTGGGGAATCAGAGGCGGGGAATTAGATATGGGGAAACAGAGGCGGGGAATCAGAGGCGGGGAAACAGAGGAGGGGAATCAGATATGGGGAATCAGAGGTGGGGAATCAGAGGCAGGGAATCAGATGTGTGGAATCAGAGATGGGGAATCAGAGGAAGGGAATCAGAATCAGATGCGGGGAATCAGAGGCCGGGAATCAGAGGCCGGATATCAGAGTTGGGGATCAGAGTCCGGGAATCAGAGATGGGGAATCAGAGGCGGGGAATGAGATATGGGGAATCAGAGGCGGGGAATCGGAGGCGGGGAAACAGAGGCGAGGAATCAGATATGGGGAATCAGAGGTGGCGAATCAAAGGCGGTGAATCAGAGATGGGGAATCAGAGGCGGGGAATCAGAGGCAGGGAATCAAACACGGGGAATCAGAGGCGGGGAATCAGAGCTGGGGAATCAGAGGCGGGGAATCAGAGTTGGGGAATCAGAGGCGGGGAATCAGATATGGGGAAACAGAGGCGGGGAATCAGAGGCGGGGAAACAGAGGCGGGGAATCAGATATGGGGAATCAGAGGTGGGTAATCAGAGTTTGGGAATTAGATGCAGGGAATCAGAGGCGGGGAATCAGAGGCGGGGAATCAGAGGCAGGGAATCAGATGTGCGGAATCAGAGATGGGGAATCAGAGGCAGGGAATCAGAGGCGGGGAATCAGACATGGGGAATCAGAGGCGGGGGATCAGAGGTGGTGAATCAGAGATGGGGAATCAGAGGTGGGGAATCAGAGGCAGGGAATCAACGCGGGGAATCAGAGGCGGGGAATCAGAGCTGGGGAATCAGAGGCGGGGTATCAGAGTTGGGGAATCAGAGGCGGGGAATCAGATATGGGGAAACAGAGGCGGGGAATCAGAGGCAGGGAAATGGAGGCGGGGAATCAGATATGGGGAATCAGAGGAGGGGAATCAGAGGTTGGGAATCAGAGGCAGAGAATCAGAGGTGGGGATTCAGAGGCAGGGAATCAGATGCGGGGAATCAGAGGCGGGGATTCAGAGCTGGGTAATCAGAGGCGGAGAAGTAGATATGGGGAAACAGAGGCGGGAAATCAGAGGTGGGGAAACAGAGGCGGGGAATCAGATGTATGGAATCAGAGATGGGGAATCAGAGGTTGGGAATCAGAGGCAGAGAATCAGAGGTGGGGATTCAGAGCTGGGGAATCAGTGCGGGGAATCAGAGGCTGGGATTCAGAGCTGGGGAATCAGAGCGGGGAATCAGAGTTGGGGAATCAGAGGCGGGGAATTAGATATGGGGAAACAGAGGAGGGGAATCAGAGGTTGGGAATCAGAGGCAGGGAATCAGAGGTGGGGATTCAGAGGCAGGGAATCAGATGCGGGGCATCAGAGGCGGGGGTTCAGAGCTGGGGAATCAGAGGCGGGGAATTAGATATGGGGAAACAGAGGCGGGGAATCAGAGGCGGGGAAACAGAGGAGGGGAATCAGATATGGGGAATCAGAGGTGGGGAATCAGAGGCAGGGAATCAGATGTGTGGAATCAGAGATGGGGAATCAGAGGCAGGGAATCAGAGGCCGGATACCAGAGTTGGGATCAGAGTCCGGGAATCAGAGGCAGGGAATCAGACGCGGGGATTCAGAGGCGGGGAATCAGATATGGGGAAACAGAGGCGGGGTATCAGAGTTGGGGAATCAGAGGCGGGGAATCAGATATGGGTAAACAGAGGCGGGGAATCAGAGGCAGGGAAACGGAGGCGGGGAATCAGATATGGGGAATCAGAGGAGGGGAATCAGAGGTTGGGAATCAGAGGCAGGGAATCAGAGGTGGGGATTCAGAGGCAGGGAATCAGATGCGGGGAATCAGAGGCTGGGATTCAGAGCTGGGGAATCAGAGCGGGGAATCAGAGTTGGGGAATCAGAGGCGGGGAATTAGATATGGGGAAACAGAGGAGGGGAATCAGAGGTTGGGAATCAGAGGCAGGGAATCAGAGGTGTGGATTCAGAGGCAGGGAATCAGATGCGGGGAATCAGAGGCGGGGATTCAGAGCTGGGGAATCAGAGCGGGGAATCAGAGTTGGGGAATCAGAGGCGGGGAAACAGAGGCGGGGAATCAGATATGGGGAATCAGAGGTGGGGAATCAGAGGCAGGGAATCAGATGTGTGGAATCAGAGATGGGGAATCAGAGGCGGTGAATCAGAATCAGAAGCGGGGAATCAGAGGCTGGGAATCAGAGGCCGGGAATCAGATGCAGGGAATAGGAGGCCGGGAATCAGAGGTGGGGAATCAGAGTCCGGGAATCAGAGGCGGGGAAACAAAGGCTGGGAATCAGATATGGGGAATCAGAGGTGGCGAATCAAAGGCGGTGAATCAGAGATGGGGATTCAGAGGCGGGGAATTAGAGGCAGGTAATCAAACACGGGGAATCAGAGGCGGGGAATCAGAGCTGGTGAATCAGATGCGGGGAATCAGATTTGGGGAATCGGAGGCGGGGAATCAGATATTGGGAAACAGAGGCGGGGAATCAGAGGCGGGGAAACAGAGGCGGGGAATCAGATATGGGGAATCAGAGGCGGGGAAACAGAGGCGGGGAATCAGAGGCATGGAATCAGAGGTGGGGAATCAGAGGTTGGGAATCAGAGGCAGGGAATCAGAGGCGGGGAATCAGAGGCGGGGAATCAGAGGCAGGGAATCAGATATGGGGAATCAGAGGCGGGGAATCAGAGACGGGGAAACAGAGGCGGGGAATCAGATATGGGGAATCAGAGGTGGCGAATCAAAGGCGGTGAATCAGAGGCAGGGAATCAGATATGGGGAATCAGAGGTAGCGAATCAGAGGTGGGGATTCAGAGGTTGGGAATCAGAGGCATGGAATCAGAGGCGGGGCATCAGAGGCGGGGAAACAGAGGCGGGGAATAAGACATGGTGAATCAGAGGCTGCGAATCAGACGCGGGGAATCAGAGGTGGAGAATCAGAGCTGGGGAATCAGAGGCGGGGAATCAGAGTTGGGGAATCAGAGGCGGGGAATCAGATATGGGGAAACAGAGGCGGGGAATCAGAGGCAGGGAAACGGAGGCGGGGAATCAGATATGGGGAATCAGAGGAGGGGAATCAGAGGTTGGGAATCAGAGGCAGGGAATCAGAGGTGGGGATTCAGATGCAGGGAATCAGATGCGGGGAATCTGAGGCGGGGATTCAGAGCTGGGGAATCAGTGCGGGGAATCAGAGTTGGGGAATCAGAGGCGGGGAATCAGATATGGGGAATCAGAGGTGGGGAATCAGAGGCGGGGAATTAGAGGCAGGGAATCAAACACGGGGAATCAGAGGCGGGGAATCAGAGCAGGGGAATCAGAGGCGGGGAATCAGAGGTGGGGAATCAGAGGCGGGGAATCAGATATTGGGAAACAGAGGCGGGGAATCAGAGGCGGGGAAACAGAGGCGGGGAATCAGATATGGGGAATCAGAGGTGGGGAATCAGAGGTTGGGAATGAGAGGCAGGGAATCAGAGGCGGGGAATCAGAGGCGGGGAATCAGAGGCAGGGAATCAGATGTGCGGAATCAGAGATGGGGAATCAGAGGCAGGGAATCAGAGGCGGGGAATCAGAGGCTGGGAATCAGAGGCCGGGAATCAGAGGCCGGGAAACAGAGTCCGGGAATCAGAGGTGGGGAATAAGAGGCAGGGAATCAGATGTGCGGAATCAGAGATGTGGAATCAGAGGCAGGGAATCAGAAGCGGGGAATCAGAGGCGGGGAATCAGAGACAGGGAATCAGAGGCCGGGAATGAGAGGCCGGGAATGAGAGGCCGGGAATCAGA
Organism: Narcine bancroftii; assembly: GCF_036971445.1. NCBI lineage: Eukaryota > Metazoa > Chordata > Chondrichthyes > Torpediniformes > Narcinidae > Narcine > Narcine bancroftii. The sequence goes on along the minus strand of NC_091469.1, from coordinate 307,139,648 downwards.
GGCCGGGAATCAGAGGTGGGGAATAAGAGGCCGGGAATCAGAGATGGGGAATCAGAGGCGGGGAATCACATATGGGGAATCAGAGGTGGCGAATCAAAGGCGGGGAATCAGATATGGGGAAACAGAGGCGGGGAATCAGAGGCGGGGAAACAGATGCGGGGAATCAGATATGGGGAATCAGAGGTGGGGAATCAGAGGTTGGGAATCAGAGGCCGGGAATCAGAGGCAGGGAATCAAACACGGGGAATCAGAGGAAGGGAATCAGAGCTGGGGAATCAGAGGTGGGAAATCAGAGTTGGGGAATCAGAGGCGGGGAATCAGATATGGGGAAACAGAGGCGGGGAATCAGACGCGGGGTAACAGAGGCGGGGAATCAGATATGGGGAATCAGAGGTGGGGAATCAGAGGTTGGGAATCAGAGGCAGGGAATCAGAGGCAGGGAATCAGAGGCGGGGAATCAGAGGCAGGGAATCAGATGTGCGGAATCAGAGATGGGGAATCAGAAGCAGGGAATCAGAGGCGGGGAATCAGAGGCGGGGAATCAGAGGCCGGGAATCAGAGGCCGTGAATGAGAGGCCGGGAATGAGAGGCCGGGAATCAGAGGTCGGGAATCAGAGGCCGGGAATCAGAGGTGGGGTATAAGAGGCAGGGAATCAGATGTGCAGAATCAGAGATGGGGAATCAGAGGCAGGGAATCAGAGTCGGGGAATCAGAGGTGGGGAATCAGAGGACGGGAATCAGAGGCCGGGAATGAGAGGTCGGGAATCAGAGGCCGGGAATCAGATGCCGGGAATCAGAGGTGGGGAATAAGAGGCCGGGAATCAGAGGCGGGGAATCAGAAGCGGGGAATCAGAGGTGGTGAATCAGAGCTGGGGAATCAGAGGCGGGGAATCAGTGTTGGGGAATCAGAGGCGGGGAATCAGATATGAGGAAACAGAGGCAGGGAATCAGAGGCGGGGAAACAGAGGCGGGGAATCAGATATGGGGAATCAGAGGTGGGGAATCAGAGGTTGGGAATCAGAGGCATGGAATCAGAGGCGGGGCATCAGAGGCTGGGGATCAGAGGCAGGGAATCAGATGTGCGGAATCAGAGATAGGGAATCAGAGGTGGGGAATCAGAGTCCGGGAATCAGAGATGGGGAATCAGAGGCGGGGAATCAGAGGCGGGGAAACATAGGTGGGGAATAAGATATGGGGAATCAGAGGTGGGGAATCAGAGGCGATGAATCAGAGATGGCGAATCAGAGGCGGGGAATCAGACGCGGGGAATCAGAGGCGGGGAATCAGACGCGGGGATTCAGAGGCGGGGAATCAGAGCTGGGGAATCAAAGGCGGGGAATCAAAGTTGGGGAATCAGAGGCGGATAATCAGATATGGGGAATCAGAGGAGGGGAATCAGAGGTTGGGAATCAGAGGCAGGAAATCAGAGGTGGGGATTCAGAGGCAGGGAATCAGATGCGGCGAATCAGAGGCGGGGAATGAGATATGGGGAATCAGAGGCGGGGAATCAGAGGCGGGGAAACAGAGGCGGGGAATCACATATGGGGAATCAGAGGTGGCGAATCAAAGGCGGTGAATCAGAGATGGGGAAGCAGAGGCGGGGAATCAGAGGCTGGTAATCAAACACGTGGAATCAGAGGCGGGGAATCAGAGCTGGGGAATCAGAGGCGGGGAATCAGAGTTGGGGAATCAGAGGTAGGGAATCAGATATGGGGAAACAGAGGCGGGGAATCAGAGGCGGTGAAACAGAGGCGGGGAATCAGATATGGAGAATCAGAGGTGGGGAATAAGAGGCAGGGAATCAGATGTGCAGAATCAGGGTTGGGGAATCAGAGGCGGGGAATCAGATATGGGGTAACAGAGGCTGGGAATCAGAGGCAGGGAAACGGAGGCGGGGAATCAGATATGGGGAATTAGAGGAGGGGAATCAGAGGTTGGGAATCAGAGGCAGGGAATCAGAGGTGGGGATTCAGAGGCAGGGAATCAGATGCGGGGAATCAGAGGCGGGGATTCAGAGCTGGTGAATCAGAGCGGGGAATCAGAGTTGGGGAATCAGAGGCGGGGAATTAGATATGGGGAAACAGAGGCGGGGAATCAGAGGCGGGGAAACAGAGGAGGGGAATCAGATATGGGGAATCAGAGGTGGGGAATCAGAGGCAGGGAATCAGATGTGTGGAATCAGAGATGGGGAATCAGAGGCAGGGAATCAGAATCAGATGCGGGGAATCAGAGGCCGGGAATCAGAGGCCGGATATCAGAGTTGGGATCAGAGTCCGGGAATCAGAGATGGGGAATCAGAGGCGGGGAATGAGATATGGGGAATCAGAGGCGGGGAATCGGAGGCGGGGAAACAGAGGCGAGGAATCAGATATGGGGAATCAGAGGTGGCGAATCAAAGGCGGTGAATCAGAGATGGTGAATCAGAGGCGGGGAATTAGATATGGGGAAACAGAGGCGGGGAATCAGAGGCGGGGGTTCAGAGCTGGGGAATCAGAGGCGGGGAATTAGATATGGGGAAACAGAGGCGGGGAATCAGAGGCGGGGAAACAGAGGAGGGGAATCAGATATGGGGAATCAGAGGTGGGGAATCAGAGGCAGGGAATCAGATGTGTGGAATCTGAGATGGGGAATCAGAGGCAGGGAATCAGAATCAGATGCGGGGAATCAGAGGCCGGGAATCAGAGGCCGGGAATCAGAGGTGGGGAATAAGAGGCCGGGAATCCGAGATGGGGAATCAGAGGCGGGGAATCACATATGGGGAATCAGAGGTGGCGAATCAAAGGCGGGGAATCAGATATGGGGAAACAGAGGTGGGGAATCAGAGGCGGGGAAACAGATGCGGGGAATCAGATATGGGGAATCAGAGGTGGGGAATCAGAGGTTGGGAATCAGAGGCCGGGAATCAGAGGCAGGGAATCAAACACGGGGAATCAGAGGAAGGGAATCAGAGCTGGGGAATCAGAGGTGGGGAATCAGAGTTGGGGAATCAGAGGCGGGGAATCAGATATGGGGAAACAGAGGCGGGGAATCAGACGCGGGGTAACAGAGGCGGGGAATCAGATATGGGGAATCAGAGGTGGGGAATCAGAGGTTGGGAATCAGAGGCAGGGAATCAGAGGCAGGGAATCAGAGGCGGGGAATCAGAGGCAGGGAATCAGATGTGCGGAATCAGAGATGGGGAATCAGAGGCAGGGAATCAGAGGCGGGGAATCAGAGGCGCGGAATCAGAGGCCGGGAATCAGAGGCCGTGAATGAGAGGCCGGGAATGAGAGGCCGGGAATCAGAGGTCGGGAATCAGAGGCCGGGAATCAGAGGTGGGGTATAAGAGGCAGGGAATCAGATGTGCAGAATCAGAGATGGGGAATCAGAGGCAGGGAATCAGAGTCGGGGAATCAGAGGTGGGGAATCAGAGGACGGGAATCAGAGGCCGGGAATGAGAGGTCGGGAATCAGAGGCCGGGAATTAGATGCCGGGAATCAGAGGTGGGGAATAAGAGGCCGGGAATCAGAGGCGGGGAATCAGAAGCGGGGAATCAGAGGTGGTGAATCAGAGCTGGGGAATCAGAGGCGGGGAATCAGTGTTGGGGAATCAGAGGCGGGGAATCAGATATGAGGAAACAGAGGCAGGGAATCAGAGGCGGGGAAACAGAGGCGGGGAATCAGATATGGGGAATCAGAGGTGGGGAATCAGAGGTTGGGAATCAGAGGCATGGAATCAGAGGCGGGGCATCAGAGGCTGGGGATCAGAGGCAGGGAATCAGATGTGCGGAATCAGAGATAGGGAATCAGAGGTGGGGAATCAGAGTCCGGGAATCAGAGATGGGGAATCAGAGGCGGGGAATCAGAGGCGGGGAAACATAGGTGGGGAATAAGATATGGGGAATCAGAGGTGGGGAATCAGAGGCGATGAATCAGAGATGGCGAATCAGAGCTGGGGAATCAGAGGCGGGGAATCAAAGTTGGGGAATCAGAGGCGGATAATCAGATATGGGGAATCAGAGGAGGGGAATCAGAGGTTGGGAATCAGAGGCAGGGAATCAGAGGTGGGGATTCAGAGGCAGGGAATCAGATGCGGCGAATCAGAGGCGGGGAATGAGATATGGGGAATCAGAGGCGGGGAAACAGAGGCGGGGAATCACATATGGGGAATCAGAGGTGGCGAATCAAAGGCGGTGAATCAGAGATGGGGAAGCAGAGGCGGGGAATCAGAGGCTGGTAATCAAACACGTGGAATCAGAGGCGGGGAATCAGAGCTGGGGAATCAGAGGCGGGGAATCAGAGTTGGGGAATCAGAGGCGGGGAATCAGATATGGGGAAACAGAGGCGGGGAATCAGAGGCGGTGAAACAGAGGCGGGGAATCAGATATGGAGAATCAGAGGTGGGGAATAAGAGGCGGGGAATCAGATGTGCAGAATCAGGGTTGGGGAATCAGAGGCGGGGAATCAGATATGGGGTAACAGAGGCTGGGAATCAGAGGCAGGGAAACGGAGGCGGGGAATCAGATATGGGGAATTAGAGGAGGGGAATCAGAGGTTGGGAATCAGAGGCAGGGAATCAGAGGTGGGGATTCAGAGGCAGGGAATCAGATGCGGGGAATCAGAGGCGGGGATTCTGAGCTGGTGAATCAGAGCGGGGAATCAGAGTTGGGGAATCAGAGGCGGGGAATTAGATATGGGGAAACAGAGGCGGGGAATCAGAGGCGGGGAAACAGAGGAGGGGAATCAGATATGGGGAATCAGAGGTGGGGAATCAGAGGCAGGGAATCAGATGTGTGGAATCAGAGATGGGGAATCAGAGGCAGGGAATCAGAATCAGATGCGGGGAATCAGAGGCCGGGAATCAGAGGCCGGATATCAGAGTTGGGGATCAGAGTCCGGGAATCAGAGATGGGGAATCAGAGGCGGGGAATGAGATATGGGGAATCAGAGGCGGGGAATCGGAGGCGGGGAAACAGAGGCGAGGAATCAGATATGGGGAATCAGAGGTGGCGAATCAAAGGCGGTGAATCAGAGATGGGGAATCAGAGGCGGGGAATCAGAGGCAGGGAATCAAACACGGGGAATCAGAGGCGGGGAATCAGAGCTGGGGAATCAGAGGCGGGGAATCAGAGTTGGGGAATCAGAGGCGGGGAATCAGATATGGGGAAACAGAGGCGGGGAATCAGAGGCGGGGAAACAGAGGCGGGGAATCAGATATGGGGAATCAGAGGTGGGTAATCAGAGTTTGGGAATTAGATGCAGGGAATCAGAGGCGGGGAATCAGAGGCGGGGAATCAGAGGCAGGGAATCAGATGTGCGGAATCAGAGATTAGGAATCAGAGGCAGGGAATCAGAGGCGGGGAATCAGACATGGGGAATCAGAGGCGGGGGATCAGAGGTGGTGAATCAGAGATGGGGAATCAGAGGTGGTGAATCAGAGGCAGGGAATCAACGCGGGGAATCAGAGGCGGGGAATCAGAGCTGGGGAATCAGAGGCGGGGTATCAGAGTTGGGGAATCAGAGGCGGGGAATCAGATATGGGGAAACAGAGGCGGGGAATCAGAGGCAGGGAAATGGAGGCGGGGAATCAGATATGGGGAATCAGAGGAGGGGAATCAGAGGTTGGGAATCAGAGGCAGAGAATCAGAGGTGGGGATTCAGAGGCAGGGAATCAAATGCGGGGAATCAGAGGCGGGGATTCAGAGCTGGGTAATCAGAGGCGGAGAAGTAGATATGGGGAAACAGAGGCGGGAAATCAGAGGTGGGGAAACAGAGGCGGGGAATCAGATGTGTGGAATCAGAGATGGGGAATCAGAGGTTGGGAATCAGAGGCAGAGAATCAGAGGTGGGGATTCAGAGCTGGGGAATCAGTGCGGGGAATCAGAGGCTGGGATTCAGAGCTGGGGAATCAGAGCGGGGAATCAGAGTTGGGGAATCAGAGGCGGGGAATTAGATATGGGGAAACAGAGGAGGGGAATCAGAGGTTGGGAATCAGAGGCAGGGAATCAGAGGTGGGGATTCAGAGGCAGGGAATCAGATGCGGGGCATCAGAGGCGGGGGGTTCAGAGCTGGGGAATCAGAGGCGGGGAATTAGATATGGGGAAACAGAGGCGGGGAATCAGAGGCGGGGAAACAGAGGAGGGGAATCAGATATGGGGAATCAGAGGTGGGGAATCAGAGGCAGGGAATCAGATGTGTGGAATCAGAGATGGGGAATCAGAGGCAGGGAATCAGAATCAGATGCGGGGAATCAGAGGCCGGGAATCAGAGGCCGGATATCAGAGTTGGGATCAGAGTCCGGGAATCAGAGATGGGGAGTCAGAGGCGGGGAATGAGATATGGGGAATCAGAGGCGGGGAATCGCAGGCGGGGAAACAGAGGCGAGGAATCAGATATGGGGAATCAGAGGTGGCGAATCAAAGGCGGTGAATCAGAGATGGGGAATCAGAGGCGGGGAATCAGAGGCAGGGAATCAAACACGGGGAATCAGAGGCGGGGAATCAGAGCTGGGGAATCAGAGGCGGGGAATCAGAGTTGGGGAATCAGAGGCGGGGAATCAGATATGGGGAAACAGAGGCGGGGAATCAGAGGCGGGGAAACAGAGGCGGGGAATCAGATATGGGGAATCAGAGGTGGGTAATCAGAGTTTGGGAATTAGATGCAGGGAATCAGAGGCGGGGAATCAGAGGCGGGGAATCAGAGGCAGGGAATCAGATGTGCGGAATCAGAGATGGGGAATCAGAGGCAGGGAATCAGAGGCGGGGAATCAGACATGGGGAATCAGAGGCGGGGGATCAGAGGTGGTGAATCAGAGATGGGGAATCAGAGGTGGGGAATCAGAGGCAGGGAATCAACGCGGGGAATCAGAGGCGGGGAATCAGAGCTGGGGAATCAGAGGCGGGGTATCAGTGTTGGGGAATCAGAGGCGGGGAATCAGATATGGGGAAACAGAGGCGGGGAATCAGAGGCAGGGAAACGGAGGCGGGGAATCAGATATGGGGAATCAGAGGAGGGGAATCAGAGGTTGGGAATCAGAGGCAGAGAATCAGAGGTGGGGATTCAGAGGCAGGGAATCAGATGCGGGGATTCAGAGGCGGGGATTCAGAGCTGGGTAATCAGAGGCGGAGAAGTAGATATGGGGAAACAGAGGCGGGAAATCAGAGGTGGGGAAACAGAGGCGGGGAATCAGATGTGTGGAATCAGAGATGGGGAATCAGAGGCGGTGAATCAGAATCAGAAGCGGGGAATCAGAGGCTGGGAATCAGAGGCCGGGAATCAGATGCAGGGAATAGGAGGCCGGGAATCAAATGTGGGGAATCAGAGTCCGGGAATCAGAGGCGGGGAATCAGAGGCGGGGAAACAAAGGCGGGGAATCAGATATGGGGAATCAGAGGTGGCGAATCAAAGGCGGTGAATCAGAGATGGGGAATCAGAGGCGGGGAATTAGAGGCAGGGAATCAAACACGGGGAATCAGAGGCGGGGAATCAGAGCTGGGGAATCAGGGGCGGGGAATCAGAGTTGGGGAATCAGAGGTGGGGAATCAGATATTGGGAAACAGAGGCGGGGAATCAGAGGCGGGGAAACAGAGGCGGGGAATCAGATATGGGGAATCAGAGGTGGGGAATCAGAGGTTGGGAATGAGAGGCAGGGAATCAGAGGCGGTGAATCAGAGGCGGGGAATCAGAGGCAGGGAATCAGATGTGCGGAATCAGAGATGGGGAATCAGAGTTAGGGAATCAGAGGCGGGGAATCAGATGCTGGGAATCAGAGGCCGGGAATGAGAGGCCGGGTATCAGAGGCCGGGAATCAGAGGCCGGGAATCAGAGGCCGGGAAACAGAGGCCGGGAATCAGAGGTGGGGAATCAGAGGCCGGGAATCAGAGGCCGGGAAACAGAGGCCGGGAATCAGAGGTGGGGAATATGAGGCAGGGAATCAGATGTGCGGAATCAGAGGCGGGGAATCAGAGGCTGGGAAACAGAGGCCGGGAATGAGAGGCCGGGAATCAGAGGCCGGGAATCAGAGGCCGGGAATCAGAGGCCGGGAATCAGAGGCCGGGAATCAGAGGCCGGGAATCAGAGGCCAGGAAACAGAGGCCGGGAATCAGAGGTGGGGAATATGAGGCAGGGAATCAGATGTGCGGAATCAGAGATGGGGAATCAGAGGCAGGGAATCAGAAGCGGGGAATCAGAGGCGGGGAATCTGAGACAGGGAATCAGAGGCCGGGTATGAGAGGCCGGGAATCAGAGGCTGGGAATCAGAGGCCGGGAATCAGAGGTGGGAAATAAGAGGCCGGGAATCAGAGATGGGGAATCAGAGGCGGGGAATCAGAGGCGGGGAATCAGAGGCAGGGATTCAGACACGGGGAATCAGAGGCGGGGATTCAGAGCTGGGGAATCAGAGCGGGGAATCAGAGATGGGGTATAAGAGGCCGGGAATCAGAGATGGGGAATCAGAGGCGGGGAATCAGAGGCGGGGAATCAGAGGCAGGGTATCAGATGCGGGGAATCAGAGGCGGGGATTCAGAGCTGGGGAATCAGAGCGGGGAATCAGAGTTGGGGAATCAGAGGCGGGGAATTAGATATGGGGAAACAGAGGCGGAGAATCAGAGGCAGGGAAACAGAGGCGGGGAATCAGATATGGGGAATCAGAGGTGGGGAATCAGAGGCAGGGAATCAGATGTGTGGAATCAGAGATGGGGAATGAGAGGCAGGGAATCAGAATCAGATGCGGGGAATCAGAGGCCGGGGATCAGAGGCCGGGAATCAGAGTTGGGGAATCAGAGTCCGGGAATCAGAGATGGGGAATCAGAGGCGGGGAATGAGATATGGGGAATCAGAGGCGGGGAATCGGAGGCGGGGAAACAGAGGCGAGGAATCAGATATGGGGAATCAGAGGTGGCGAATCAAAGGCGGTGAATCAGATATGGGGAATTAGAGGTGGGTAATCAGAGTTTGGGAATTAGATGCAGGGAATCAGAGGCGGGGAATCAGAGGCGGGGAATCAGAGGCAGGGAATCAGATGTGCGGAATCAGAGATGGGGAATCAGAGGCAGGGAATCAGAGGCGGGGAATCAGACATGGGGAATCAGAGGCGGGGGATCAGAGGTGGTGAATCAGAGATGGGGAATCAGAGGTGGGGAATCAGAGGCAGGGAATCAACGCGGGGAATCAGAGGCGGGGAATCAGAGCTGGGGAATCAGAGGCGGGGTATCAGAGTTGGGGAATCAGAGGCGGGGAATCAGATATGGGGAAACAGAGGCGGGGAATCAGAGGCAGGGAAACGTAGGCGGGGAATCAGATATGGGGAATCAGAGGAGGGGAATCAGAGGTTGGGAATCAGAGGCAGAGAATCAGAGGTGGGGATTCAGAGGCAGGGAATCAGATGCGGGGAATCAGAGGCGGGGATTCAGAGCTGGGTAATCAGAGGCGGAGAAGTAGATATGGGGAAACAGAGGCGGGAAATCAGAGGTGGGGAAACAGAGGCGGGGAATCAGATGTGTGGAATCAGAGATGGGGAATCAGAGGCGGTGAATCAGAATCAGAAGCGGGGAATCAGAGGCTGGGAATCAGAGGCCGGGAATCAGATGCAGGGAATAGGAGGCCGGGAATCAAATGTGGGGAATCAGAGTCCGGGAATCAGAGGCGGGGAATCAGAGGCGGGGAAACAAAGGCGGGGAATCAGATATGGGGAATCAGAGGTGGCGAATCAAAGGCGGTGAATCAGAGATGGGGAATCAGAGGCGGGGAATTAGAGGCAGGGAATCAAACACGGGGAATCAGAGGCGGGGAATCAGAGCTGGGGAATCAGAGGCGGGGAATCAGAGTTGGGGAATCAGAGGTGGGGAATCAGATATTGGGAAACAGAGGCGGGGAATCAGAGGCGGGGAAACAGAGGCGGGGAATCAGATATGGGGAATCAGAGGTGGGGAATCAGAGGTTGGGAATGAGAGGCAGGGAATCAGAGGCGGTGAATCAGAGGCGGGGAATCAGAGGCAGGGAATCAGATGTGCGGAATCAGAGATGGGGAATCAGAGTTAGGGAATCAGAGGCGGGGAATCAGAGGCTGGGAATCAGAGGCCGGGAATGAGAGGCCGGGTATCAGAGGCCGGGAATCAGAGGCCGGGAATCAGAGGCCGGGAAACAGAGGCCGGGAATCAGAGGTGGGGAATCAGAGGCCGGGAATCAGAGGCCGGGAAACAGAGGCCGGGAATCAGAGGTGGGGAATATGAGGCAGGGAATCAGATGTGCGGAATCAGAGGCGGGGAATCAGAGGCTGGGAAACAGAGGCCGGGAATGAGAGGCCGGGAATCAGAGGCCGGGAATCAGAGGCCGGGAATCAGAGGCCGGGAATCAGAGGCCGGGAATCAGAGGCCGGGAATCAGAGGCCAGGAAACAGAGGCCGGGAATCAGAGGTGGGGAATATGAGGCAGGGAATCAGATGTGCGGAATCAGAGATGGGGAATCAGAGGCAGGGAATCAGAAGCAGGGAATCAGAGGCGGGGAATCTGAGACAGGGAATCAGAGGCCGGGTATGAGAGGCCGGGAATCAGAGGCTGGGAATCAGAGGCCGGGAATCAGAGGTGGGAAATAAGAGGCCGGGAATCAGAGATGGGGAATCAGAGGCGGGGAATCAGAGGCGGGGAATCAGAGGCAGGGATTCAGACACGGGGAATCAGAGGCGGGGATTCAGAGCTGGGGAATCAGAGCGGGGAATCAGAGATGGGGAATAAGAGGCCGGGAATCAGAGATGGGGAATCAGAGGCGGGGAATCAGAGGCGGGGAATCAGAGGCAGGGTATCAGATGCGGGGAATCAGAGGCGGGGATTCAGAGCTGGGGAATCAGAGCGGGGAATCAGAGTTGGGGAATCAGAGGCGGGGAATTAGATATGGGGAAACAGAGGCGGAGAATCAGAGGCAGGGAAACAGAGGCGGGGAATCAGATATGGGGAATCAGAGGTGGGGAATCAGAGGCAGGGAATCAGATGTGTGGAATCAGAGATGGGGAATGAGAGGCAGGGAATCAGAATCAGATGCGGGGAATCAGAGGCCGGGGATCAGAGGCCGGGAATCAGAGTTGGGGAATCAGAGTCCGGGAATCAGAGATGGGGAATCAGAGGCGGGGAATGAGATATGGGGAATCAGAGGCGGGGAATCGGAGGCGGGGAAACAGAGGCGAGGAATCAGATATGGGGAATCAGAGGTGGCGAATCAAAGGCGGTGAATCAGATATGGGGAATCAGAGGCGGGGAATCAGAGGCGGGGAAAAAGAGGCGAGGAATCAGATATGGGGAATCTGAGGTGGCGAATCAAAGGCGGTGAATCAGAGATGGGGAATCAGAGGCGGGGAATCAGAGGCAGGGAATCAAACACGGGGAATCAGAGGCGGTGAATCAGAGCTGGGGAATCAGAGGCGGGGAATCAGAGGCAGGGAATCAGATGTGCGGAATCAGAGATGGGGAATCAGAGGCAGGGAATCAGAGGCGGGGAATCAGACATGGGGAATCAGAAGCGGGGGATCAGAGGTGGTGAATCAGAGGTGGGGAATCAGAGGTGGGGAATCAGAGGCAGGGAATCAGACGCGGGGATTCAGAGGCGGGGAATCAGAGCTGGGGAATCAGAGGCGGGGTATCAGAGTTGGGGAATCAGAGGCGGGGAATCAGATATGGGTAAACAGAGGCGGGGAATCAGAGGCAGGGAAACGGAGGCGGGGAATCAGATATGGGGAATCAGAGGAGGGGAATCAGAGGTTGGGAATCAGAGGCAGGGAATCAGAGGTGGGGATTCAGAGGCAGGGAATCAGATGCGGGGAATCAGAGGCTGGGATTCAGAGCTGGGGAATCAGAGCGGGGAATCAGAGTTGGGGAATCAGAGGCGGGGAATTAGATATGGGGAAACAGAGGAGGGGAATCAGAGGTTGGGAATCAGAGGCAGGGAATCAGAGGTGGGGATTCAGAGGCAGGGAATCAGATGCGGGGCATCAGAGGCGGGGGTTCAGAGCTGGGGAATCAGAGCGGGGAATCAGAGTTGGGGAATCAGAGGCGGGGAAACAGAGGCGGGGAATCAGATATGGGGAATCAGAGGTGGGGAATCAGAGGCAGGGAATCAGATGTGTGGAATCAGAGATGGTGAATCAGAGGCTGTGAATCAGAATCAGAAGCGGGGAATCAGAGGCTGGGAATCAGAGGCCGGGAATCAGATGCAGGGAATAGGAGGCCGGGAATCAGAGGTGGGGAATCAGAGTCCGGGAATCAGAGGCGGGGAAACAAAGGCTGGGAATCAGATATGGGGAATCAGAGGTGGCGAATCAAAGGCGGTGAATCGGAGATGGGGAATCAGAGGCGGGGAATTAGAGGCAGGTAATCAAACACGGGGAATCAGAGGCGGGGAATCAGAGCTGGTGAATCAGATGCGGGGAATCAGATTTGGGGAATCGGAGGCGGGGAATCAGATATTGGGAAACAGAGGCGGGGAATCAGAGGCGGGGAAACAGAGGCGGGGAATCAGATATGGGGAATCAGAGGCGGGGAAACAGAGGCGGGGAATCAGAGGCATGGAATCAGAGGTGGGGAATCAGAGGTTGGGAATCAGAGGCAGGGAATCAGAGGCGGGGAATCAGAGGCGGGGAATCAGAGGCAGGGAATCAGATATGGGGAATCAGAGGCGGGGAATCAGAGACGGGGAAACAGAGGCGGGGAATCAGATATGGGGAATCAGAGGTGGCGAATCAAAGGCGGTGAATCAGAGGCAGGGAATCAGATATGGGGAATCAGAGGTAGCGAATCAGAGGTGGGGATTCAGAGGTTGGGAATCAGAGGCATGGAATCAGAGGCGGGGCATCAGAGGCGGGGAAACAGAGGCGGGGAATAAGACATGGTGAATCAGAGGCTGGGAATCAGACGCGGGGAATCAGAGGTGGGGAATCAGAGCTGGGGAATCAGAGGCGGGGAATCAGAGTTGGGGAATCAGAGGCGGGGAATCAGATATGGGGAAACAGAGGCGGGGAATCAGAGGCAGGGAAACGGAGGCGGGGAATCAGATATGTGGAATCAGAGGAGGGGAATCAGAGGTTGGGAATCAGAGGCAGGGAATCAGAGGTGGGGATTCAGATGCAGGGAATCAGATGCGGGGAATCTGAGGCGGGGATTCAGAGCTGGGGAATCAGTGCGGGGAATCAGAGTTGGGTAATCAGAGGCGGGGAATTAGATATGGGGAAACAGAGGCGGGGAATCAGATATGGGGAATCAGAGGTGGGGAATCAGAGGCGGGGAATTAGAGGCAGGGAATCAAACACGGGGAATCAGAGGCGGGGAATCAGAGCAGGGGAATCAGAGGCGGGGAATCAGAGGTGGGGAATCAGAGGCGGGGAATCAGATATTGGGAAACAGAGGCGGGGAATCAGAGGCGGGGAAACAGAGGCGCGGAATCAGATATGGGGAATCAGAGATGGGGAATCAGAGGTTGGGAATGAGAGGCAGGGAATCAGAGACGGGGAATCAGAGGCGGGGAATCAGAGGCAGGGAATCAGATGTGCGGAATCAGAGATGGGGAATCAGAGGCAGGGAATCAGAGGCCGGGAATCAGAGGCCGGGAAACAGAGTCCGGGAATCAGAGGTGGGGAATAAGAGGCAGGGAATCAGATGTGCGGAATCAGAGATGGGCAATCAGAGGCAGGGAATCAGAAGCGCGGAATCAGAGGCGGGGAATCAGAGACAGGGAATCAGAGGCCGGGAATGAGAGGCCGGGAATCAGAGGCCGGGAATCAGAGGCCGGGAATCAGAGGTGGGGAATAAGAGGCCGGGAATCAGAGATGGGGAATCAGAGGCTGGGAATCAGAGGCGGGGAATCAGAGGCAGGGATTCAGACACGGGGAATCAGAGGCGGGGATTCAGAGCTGGGGAATCAGAGCGGGGAATCAGAGTTGGGGAATAAGAGGCCGGGAATCAGAGATGGGGAATCAGAGGCGGGGAATCAGAGGCGGGGAATCAGAGGCAGGGAATCAGATGCGGGGAATCAGAGGCGGGGATTCAGAGCTGGGGAATCAGAGCGGGGAATCAGAGTTGGGGAATCAGAGGCGGGGAATCAGAGGTTGGGAATCAGAGGCAGAGAATCAGAGGTGGGGATTCAGAGGCAGGGAATCAGATGCGGGGAATCAGAGGCGGGGATTCAGAGCTGGGTAATCAGAGGCGGAGAAGTAGATATGGGGAAACAGAGGCGGGAAATCAGAGGTGGGGAAACAGAGGCGGGGAATCAGATGTGTGGAATCAGAGATGGGGAATCAGAGGCGGTGAATCAGAATCAGAAGCGGGGAATCAGAGGCTGGGAATCAGAGGCCGGGAATCAGATGCAGGGAATAGGAGGCCGGGAATCAAATGTGGGGAATCAGAGTCCGGGAATCAGAGGCGGGGAATCAGAGGCGGGGAAACAAAGGCAGGGAATCAGATATGGGGAATCAGAGGTGGCGAATCAAAGGCGGTGAATCAGAGATGGGGAATCAGAGGCGGGGAATTAGAGGCAGGGAATCAAACACGGGGAATCAGAGGCGGGGAATCAGAGCTGGGGAATCAGAGGCGGGGAATCAGAGTTGGGGAATCAGAGGTGGGGAATCAGATATTGGGAAACAGAGGCGGGGAATCAGAGGCGGGGAAACAGAGGCGGGGAATCAGATATGGGGAATCAGAGGTGGGGAATCAGAGGTTGGGAATGAGAGGCAGGGAATCAGAGGCGGTGATTCAGAGGCGGGGAATCAGAGGCAGGGAATCAGATGTGCGGAATCAGAGATGGGGAATCAGAGTTAGGGAATCAGAGGCGGGGAATCAGAGGCTGGGAATCAGAGGCCGGGAATGAGAGGCCGGGTATCAGAGGCCGGGAATCAGAGGCCGGGAATCAGAGGCCGGGAAACAGAGGCCGGGAATCAGAGGTGGGGAATCAGAGGCCGGGAATCAGAGGCCGGGAAACAGAGGCCGGGAATCAGAGGTGGGGAATATGAGGCAGGGAATCAGATGTGCGGAATCAGAGGCGGGGAATCAGAGGCTGGGAATCAGAGGCCGGGAATGAGAGGCCGGGAATCAGAGGCCGGGAATCAGAGGCCGGGAATCAGAGGCCGGGAATCAGAGGCCGGGAATCAGAGGCCGGGAATCAGAGGCCAGGAAACAGAGGCCGGGAATCAGAGGTGGGGAATATGAGGCAGGGAATCAGATGTGCGGAAGCAGAGATGGGGAATCAGAGGCAGGGAATCAGAAGCGGGGAATCAGAGGCGGGGAATCTGAGACAGGGAATCAGAGGCCGGGTATGAGAGGCCGGGAATCAGAGGCCGGGAATCAGAGGCCGGGAATCAGAGGTGGGGAATAAGAGGCCGGGAATCAGAGATGGGGAATCAGAGGCGGGGAATCAGAGGCGGGGAATCAGAGGCAGGGATTCAGACACGGGGAATCAGAGGCGGGGATTCAGAGCTGGGGAATCAGAGCGGGGAATCAGAGTTGGGGAATAAGAGGCCGGGAATCAGAGATGGGGAATCAGAGGCGGGGAATCAGAGGCGGGGAATCAGAGGCAGGGTATCAGATGCGGGGAATCAGAGGCGGGGATTCAGAGCTGGGGAATCAGAGCGGGGAATCAGAGTTGGGGAATCAGAGGCGGGGAATTAGATATGGGGAAACAGAGGCGGAGAATCAGAGGCAGGGAAACAGAGGCGGGGAATCAGATATGGGGAATCAGAGGTGGGGAATCAGAGGCAGGGAATCAGATGTGTGGAATCAGAGATGGGGAATGAGAGGCAGGGAATCAGAATCAGATGCGGGGAATCAGAGGCCGGGAATCAGAGGCCGGGAATCAGAGTTGGGGAATCAGAGTCCGGGAATCAGAGATGGGGAATCAGAGGCGGGGAATGAGATATGGGGAATCAGAGGCGGGGAATCGGAGGCGGGGAAACAGAGGTGAGGAATCAGATATGGGGAATCAGAGGTGGCGAATCAAAGGCGGTGAATCAGATATGGGGAATCAGAGGCGGGGAATCAGAGGCGGGGAAACAGAGGCGAGGAATCAGATATGGGGAATCTGAGGTGGCGAATCAAAGGCGGTGAATCAGAGATGGGGAATCAGAGGCGGGGAATCAGAGGCAGGGAATCAAACACGGGGAATCAGAGGCGGTGAATCAGAGCTGGGGAATCAGAGGCGGGGAATCAGAGGCAGGGAATCAGATGTGCGGAATCAGAGATGGGGAATCAGAGGCAGGGAATCAGAGGCGGGGAATCAGACATGGGGAATCAGAAGCGGGGGATCAGAGGTGGTGAATCAGAGGTGGGGAATCAGAGGTGGGGAATCAGAGGCAGGGAATCAGACGCGGGGATTCAGAGGCGGGGAATCAGATATGGGGAAACAGAGGCGGGGTATCAGAGTTGGGGAATCAGAGGCGGGGAATCAGATATGGGTAAACAGAGGCGGGGAATCAGAGGCAGGGAAACGGAGGCGGGGAATCAGATATGGGGAATCAGAGGAGGGGAATCAGAGGTTGGGAATCAGAGGCAGGGAATCAGAGGTGGGGATTCAGAGGCAGGGAATCAGATGCGGGGAATCAGAGGCTGGGATTCAGAGCTGGGGAATCAGAGCGGGGAATCAGAGTTGGGGAATCAGAGGCGGGGAATTAGATATGGGGAAACAGAGGAGGGGAATCAGAGGTTGGGAATCAGAGGCAGGGAATCAGAGGTGGGGATTCAGAGGCAGGGAATCAGATGCGGGGAATCAGAGGCGGGGATTCAGAGCTGGGGAATCAGAGCGGGGAATCAGAGTTGGGGAATCAGAGGCGGGGAAACAGAGGCGGGGAATCAGATATGGGGAATCAGAGGTGGGGAATCAGAGGCAGGGAATCAGATGTGTGGAATCAGAGATGGGGAATCAGAGGCGGTGAATCAGAATCAGAAGCGGGGAATCAGAGGCTGGGAATCAGAGGCCGGGAATCAGATGCAGGGAATAGGAGGCCGGGAATCAGAGGTGGGGAATCAGAGTCCGGGAATCAGAGGTGGGGAAACAAAGGCTGGGAATCAGATATGGGGAATCAGAGGTGGCGAATCAAAGGCGGTGAATCAGAGATGGGGAATCAGAGGCGGGGAATTAGAGGCAGGTAATCAAACACGGGGAATCAGAGGCGGGGAATCAGAGCTGGTGAATCAGATGCGGGGAATCAGATTTGGGGAATCGGAGGCGGGGAATCAGATATTGGGAAACAGAGGCGGGGAATCAGAGGCGGGGAATCAGATATGGGGAATCAGAGGCGGGGAAACAGAGGCGGGGAATCAGAGGCATGGAATCAGAGGTGGGGAATCAGAGGTTGGGAATCAGAGGCAGGGAATCAGAGGCGGGGAATCAGAGGCGGGGAATCAGAGGCAGGGAATCAGATATGGGGAATCAGAGGCGGGGAATCAGAGACGGGGAAACAGAGGCGGGGAATCAGATATGGGGAATCAGAGGTGGCGAATCAAAGGCGGTGAATCAGAGGCAGGGAATCAGATATGGGGAATCAGAGGTAGCGAATCAGAGGTGGGGATTCAGAGGTTGGGAATCAGAGGCATGGAATCAGAGGCGGGGCATCAGAGGCGGGGAAACAGAGGCGGGGAATAAGACATGGTGAATCAGAGGCTGGGAATCAGACGCGGGGAATCAGAGGTGGGGAATCAGAGCTGGGGAATCAGAGGCGGGGAATCAGAGTTGGGGAATCAGAGGCGGGGAATCAGATATGGGGAAACAGAGGCGGGGAATCAGAGGCAGGGAAACGGAGGCGGGGAATCAGATATGGGGAATCAGAGGAGGGGAATCAGAGGTTGGGAATCAGAGGCAGGGAATCAGAGGTGGGGATTCAGATGCAGGGAATCAGATGCGGGGAATCTGAGGCGGGGATTCAGAGCTGGGGAATCAGTGCGGGGAATCAGAGTTGGGGAATCAGGGGCGGGGAATTAGATATGGGGAAACAGAGGCGGGGAATCAGATATGGGGAATCAGAGGTGGGGAATCAGAGGCGGGGAATTAGAGGCAGGGAATCAAACATGGGGAATCAGAGGCGGGGAATCAGAGCAGGGGAATCAGAGGTGGGGAATCAGAGGTGGGGAATCAGAGGCGGGGAATCAGATATTGGGAAACAGAGGCGGGGATTCAGAGGCGGGGAAACAGAGGCGGGGAATCAGATATGGGGAATCAGAGGTGGGGAATCAGAGGTTGGGAATGAGAGGCAGGGAATCAGAGGCGGGGAATCAGAGGCGGGGAATCAGAGGCAGGGAATCAGATGTGCGGAATCAGAGATGGGGAATCAGAGGCAGGGAATCAGAGGCGGGGAATCAGAGGCTGGGAATCAGAGGCCGGGAATCAGAGGCCGGGAAACAGAGTCCGGGAATCAGAGGTGGGGAATAAGAGGCAGGGAATCAGATGTGCGGAATCAGAGATGGGGAATCAGAGGCAGGGAATCAGAAGCGGGGAATCAGAGGCGGGGAATCAGAGACAGGAAATCAGAGGCCGGGAATGAGAGGCCGGGAATGAGAGGCCGGGAATCAGAGGCCGGGAATCAGAGGTGGGGAATAAGAGGCCGGGTGTCCGAGATGGGGAATCAGAGGCGGGGAATCACATATGGGGAATCAGAGGTGGCGAATCAAAGGCGGGGAATCAGATATGGGGAAACAGAGGCGGGGAATCAGAGGCGGGGAAACAGATGCGGGGAATCAGATATGGGGAATCAGAGGTGGGGAATCAGAGTTTGGGAATCAGAGTTGGGGAATCAGAGGCGGGGAATCAGAGGCAGGGAATCAAACACAGGGAATCAGAGGCGGGGAATCAGAGCTGGGGAATCAGAGGCGGGGAATCAGAGCTGGGGAATCAGAGGCGGGGAATAAGATATGGGGAAACAGAGGCGGGGAATCAGAGGCGGGGAAACAGAGGCGGGGAATCAGATATGGGGAATCAGAGGTGGGTAATCAGAGTTTGGGAATTAGATGCAGGGAATCAGAGGCGGGGAAGCAGAGGCGGGGAATCAGAGGCAGGGAATCAGATGTGCGGAATCAGAGATGGGGAATCAGAGGCAGGGAATCAGAGGCGGGGAATCAGACATGGGGAATCAGAGGCGGGGGATCAGAGGTGGTGAATCAGAGATGGGGAATCAGAGGTGGGGAATCAGAGGCAGGGAATCAACGCGGGGAATCAGAGGCGGGGAATCAGAGCTGGGGAATCAGAGGCGGGGTATCAGAGTTGGGGAATCAGAGGCGGGGAATCAGATATGGGGAAACAGAGGCGGGGAATCAGAGGCAGGGAAATGGAGGCGGGGAATCAGATATGGGGAATCAGAGGAGGGGAATCAGAGGTTGGGAATCAGAGGCAGAGAATCAGAGGTGGGGATTCAGAGGCAGGGAATCAGATGCGGGGAATCAGAGGCGGGGATTCAGAGCTGGGTAATCAGAGGCGGAGAAGTAGATATGGGGAAACAGAGGCGGGAAATCAGAGGTGGGGAAACAGAGGCGGGGAATCAGATGTATGGAATCAGAGATGGGGAATCAGAGGTTGGGAATCAGAGGCAGAGAATCAGAGGTGGGGATTCAGAGCTGGGGAATCAGTGCGGGGAATCAGAGGCTGGGATTCAGAGCTGGGGAATCAGAGCGGGGAATCAGAGTTGGGGAATCAGAGGCGGGGAATTAGATATGGGGAAACAGAGGAGGGGAATCAGAGGTTGGGAATCAGAGGCAGGGAATCAGAGGTGGGGATTCAGAGGCAGGGAATCAGATGCGGGGCATCAGAGGCGGGGGTTCAGAGCTGGGGAATCAGAGGCGGGGAATTAGATATGGGGAAACAGAGGCGGGGAATCAGAGGCGGGGAAACAGAGGAGGGGAATCAGATATGGGGAATCAGAGGTGGGGAATCAGAGGCAGGGAATCAGATGTGTGGAATCAGAGATGGGGAATCAGAGGCAGGGAATCAGAATCAGATGCGGGGAATCAGAGGCCGGGAATCAGAGGCCGGATATCAGAGTTGGGATCAGAGTCCGGGAATCAGAGGCAGGGAATCAGACGCGGGGATTCAGAGGCGGGGAATCAGATATGGGGAAACAGAGGCGGGGTATCAGAGTTGGGGAATCAGAGGCGGGGAATCAGATATGGGTAAACAGAGGCGGGGAATCAGAGGCAGGGAAACGGAGGCGGGGAATCAGATATGGGGAATCAGAGGAGGGGAATCAGAGGTTGGGAATCAGAGGCAGGGAATCAGAGGTGGGGATTCAGAGGCAGGGAATCAGATGCGGGGAATCAGAGGCTGGGATTCAGAGCTGGGGAATCAGAGCGGGGAAGCAGAGTTGGGGAATCAGAGGCGGGGAATTAGATATGGGGAAACAGAGGAGGGGAATCAGAGGTTGGGAATCAGAGGCAGGGAATCAGAGGTGTGGATTCAGAGGCAGGGAATCAGATGCGGGGAATCAGAGGCGGGGATTCAGAGCTGGGGAATCAGAGCGGGGAATCAGAGTTGGGGAATCAGAGGCGGGGAAACAGAGGCGGGGAATCAGATATGGGGAATCAGAGGTGGGGAATCAGAGGCAGGGAATCAGATGTGTGGAATCAGAGATGGGGAATCAGAGGCGGTGAATCAGAATCAGAAGCGGGGAATCAGAGGCTGGGAATCAGAGGCCGGGAATCAGATGCAGGGAATAGGAGGCCGGGAATCAGAGGTGGGGAATCAGAGTCCGGGAATCAGAGGCGGGGAAACAAAGGCTGGGAATCAGATATGGGGAATCAGAGGTGGCGAATCAAAGGCGGTGAATCAGAGATGGGGATTCAGAGGCGGGGAATTAGAGGCAGGTAATCAAACACGGGGAATCAGAGGCGGGGAATCAGAGCTGGTGAATCAGATGCGGGGAATCAGATTTGGGGAATCGGAGGCGGGGAATCAGATATTGGGAAACAGAGGCGGGGAATCAGAGGCGGGGAAACAGAGGCGGGGAATCAGATATGGGGAATCAGAGGCGGGGAAACAGAGGCGGGGAATCAGAGGCATGGAATCAGAGGTGGGGAATCAGAGGTTGGGAATCAGAGGCATGGAATCAGAGGCGGGGAATCAGAGGCGGGGAATCAGAGGCAGGGAATCAGATATGGGGAATCAGAGGCGGGGAATCAGAGACGGGGAAACAGAGGCGGGGAATCAGATATGGGGAATCAGAGGTGGCGAATCAAAGGCGGTGAATCAGAGGCAGGGAATCAGATATGGGGAATCAGAGGTAGCGAATCAGAGGTGGGGATTCAGAGGTTGGGAATCAGAGGCATGGAATCAGAGGCGGGGCATCAGAGGCGGGGAAACAGAGGCGGGGAATAAGACATGGTGAATCAGAGGCTGGGAATCAGACGCGGGGAATCAGAGGTGGAGAATCAGAGCTGGGGAATCAGAGGCGGGGAATCAGAGTTGGGGAATCAGAGGCGGGGAATCAGATATGGGGAAACAGAGGCGGGGAATCAGAGGCAGGGAAACGGAGGCGGGGAATCAGATATGGGGAATCAGAGGAGGGGAATCAGAGGTTGGGAATCAGAGGCAGGGAATCAGAGGTGGGGATTCAGATGCAGGGAATCAGATGCGGGGAATCTGAGGCGGGGATTCAGAGCTGGGGAATCAGTGCGGGGAATCAGAGTTGGGGAATCAGAGGCGGGGAATTAGATATGGGGAAACAGAGGCGGGGAATCAGATATGGGGAATCAGAGGTGGGGAATCAGAGGCGGGGAATTAGAGGCAGGGAATCAAACACGGGGAATCAGAGGCGGGGAATCAGAGCAGGGGAATCAGAGGCGGGGAATCAGAGGTGGGGAATCAGAGGCGGGGAATCAGATATTGGGAAACAGAGGCGGGGAATCAGAGGCGGGGAAACAGAGGCGGGGAATCAGATATGGGGAATCAGAGGTGGGGAATCAGAGGTTGGGAATGAGAGGCAGGGAATCAGAGGCGGGGAATCAGAGGCGGGGAATCAGAGGCAGGGAATCAGATGTGCGGAATCAGAGATGGGGAATCAGAGGCAGGGAATCAGAGGCGGGGAATCAGAGGCTGGGAATCAGAGGCCGGGAATCAGAGGCCGGGAAACAGAGTCCGGGAATCAGAGGTGGGGAATAAGAGGCAGGGAATCAGATGTGCGGAATCAGAGATGTGGAATCAGAGGCAGGGAATCAGAAGCGGGGAATCAGAGGCGGGGAATCAGAGACAGGGAATCAGAGGCCGGGAATGAGAGGCCGGGAATGAGAGGCCGGGAATCAGAGGCCGGGAATCAGAGGTGGGGAATAAGAGGCCGGGAATCAGAGATGGGGAATCAGAGGCGGGGAATCACATATGGGGAATCAGAGGTGGCGAATCAAAGGCGGGGAATCAGATATGGGGAAACAGAGGCGGGGAATCAGAGGCGGGGAAACAGATGCGGGGAATCAGATATGGGGAATCAGAGGTGGGGAATCAGAGGTTGGGAATCAGAGGCCGGGAATCAGAGGCAGGGAATCAAACACGGGGAATCAGAGGAAGGGAATCAGAGCTGGGGAATCAGAGGTGGGAAATCAGAGTTGGGGAATCAGAGGCGGGGAATCAGATATGGGGAAACAGAGGCGGGGAATCAGACGCGGGGTAACAGAGGCGGGGAATCAGATATGGGGAATCAGAGGTGGGGAATCAGAGGTTGGGAATCAGAGGCAGGGAATCAGAGGCAGGGAATCAGAGGCGGGGAATCAGAGGCAGGGAA
The DNA here is from genome assembly GCF_036971445.1 of Narcine bancroftii. NCBI lineage: Eukaryota > Metazoa > Chordata > Chondrichthyes > Torpediniformes > Narcinidae > Narcine > Narcine bancroftii. The sequence goes on along the minus strand of NC_091469.1, from coordinate 307,116,950 downwards.
TCAGATGTGCGGAATCAGAGATGGGGAATCAGAAGCAGGGAATCAGAGGCGGGGAATCAGAGGCGGGGAATCAGAGGCCGGGAATCAGAGGCCGTGAATGAGAGGCCGGGAATGAGAGGCCGGGAATCAGAGGTCGGGAATCAGAGGCCGGGAATCAGAGGTGGGGTATAAGAGGCAGGGAATCAGATGTGCAGAATCAGAGATGGGGAATCAGAGGCAGGGAATCAGAGTCGGGGAATCAGAGGTGGGGAATCAGAGGACGGGAATCAGAGGCCGGGAATGAGAGGTCGGGAATCAGAGGCCGGGAATCAGATGCCGGGAATCAGAGGTGGGGAATAAGAGGCCGGGAATCAGAGGCGGGGAATCAGAAGCGGGGAATCAGAGGTGGTGAATCAGAGCTGGGGAATCAGAGGCGGGGAATCAGTGTTGGGGAATCAGAGGCGGGGAATCAGATATGAGGAAACAGAGGCAGGGAATCAGAGGCGGGGAAACAGAGGCGGGGAATCAGATATGGGGAATCAGAGGTGGGGAATCAGAGGTTGGGAATCAGAGGCATGGAATCAGAGGCGGGGCATCAGAGGCTGGGGATCAGAGGCGGGGAAACATAGGTGGGGAATAAGATATGGGGAATCAGAGGTGGGGAATCAGAGGCGATGAATCAGAGATGGCGAATCAGAGGCGGGGAATCAGACGCGGGGAATCAGAGGCAGGGAATCAGACGCGGGGAATCAGAGGCGGGGAATCAGAGCTGGGGAATCAAAGGCGGGGAATCAAAGTTGGGGAATCAGAGGCGGATAATCAGATATGGGGAATCAGAGGAGGGGAATCAGAGGTTGGGAATCAGAGGCAGGAAATCAGAGGTGGGGATTCAGAGGCAGGGAATCAGATGCGGCGAATCAGAGGCGGGGAATGAGATATGGGGAATCAGAGGCGGGGAATCAGAGGCGGGGAAACAGAGGCGGGGAATCACATATGGGGAATCAGAGGTGGCGAATCAAAGGCGGTGAATCAGAGATGGGGAAGCAGAGGCGGGGAATCAGAGGCTGGTAATCAAACACGTGGAATCAGAGGCGGGGAATCAGAGCTGGGGAATCAGAGGCGGGGAATCAGAGTTGGGGAATCAGAGGTGGGGAATCAGATATGGGGAAACAGAGGCGGGGAATCAGAGGCGGTGAAACAGAGGCGGGGAATCAGATATGGAGAATCAGAGGTGGGGAATAAGAGGCAGGGAATCAGATGTGCAGAATCAGGGTTGGGGAATCAGAGGCGGGGAATCAGATATGGGGTAACAGAGGCTGGGAATCAGAGGCAGGGAAACGGAGGCGGGGAATCAGATATGGGGAATTAGAGGAGGGGAATCAGAGGTTGGGAATCAGAGGCAGGGAATCAGAGGTGGGGATTCAGAGGCAGGGAATCAGATGCGGGGAATCAGAGGCGGGGATTCAGAGCTGGTGAATCAGAGCGGGGAATCAGAGTTGGGGAATCAGAGGCGGGGAATTAGATATGGGGAAACAGAGGCGGGGAATCAGAGGCGGGGAAACAGAGGAGGGGAATCAGATATGGGGAATCAGAGGTGGGGAATCAGAGGCAGGGAATCAGATGTGTGGAATCAGAGATGGGGAATCAGAGGCAGGGAATCAGAATCAGATGCGGGGAATCAGAGGCCGGGAATCAGAGGCCGGATATCAGAGTTGGGATCAGAGTCCGGGAATCAGAGATGGGGAATCAGAGGCGGGGAATGAGATATGGGGAATCAGAGGCGGGGAATCGGAGGCGGGGAAACAGAGGCGAGGAATCAGATATGGGGAATCAGAGGTGGCGAATCAAAGGCGGTGAATCAGAGATGGGGAATCAGAGGCGGGGAATTAGATATGGGGAAACAGAGGCGGGGAATCAGAGGCGGGGGTTCAGAGCTGGGGAATCAGAGGCGGGGAATTAGATATGGGGAAACAGAGGCGGGGAATCAGAGGCGGGGAAACAGAGGAGGGGAATCAGATATGGGGAATCAGAGGTGGGGAATCAGAGGCAGGGAATCAGATGTGTGGAATCAGAGATGGGGAATCAGAGGCAGGGAATCAGAATCAGATGCGGGGAATCAGAGGCCGGGAATCAGAGGCCGGGAATCAGAGGTGGGGAATAAGAGGCCGGGAATCCGAGATGGGGAATCAGAGGCGGGGAATCACATATGGGGAATCAGAGGTGGCGAATCAAAGGCGGGGAATCAGATATGGGGAAACAGAGGCGGGGAATCAGAGGCGGGGAAACAGATGCGGGGAATCAGATATGGGGAATCAGAGGTGGGGAATCAGAGGTTGGGAATCAGAGGCCGGGAATCAGAGGCAGGGAATCAAACACGGGGAATCAGAGGAAGGGAATCAGAGCTGGGGAATCAGAGGTGGGGAATCAGAGTTGGGGAATCAGAGGCGGGGAATCAGATATGGGGAAACAGAGGCGGGGAATCAGACGCGTGGTAACAGAGGCGGGGAATCAGATATGGGGAATCAGAGGTGGGGAATCAGAGGTTGGGAATCAGAGGCAGGGAATCAGAGGCAGGGAATCAGAGGCGGGGAATCAGAGGCAGGGAATCAGATGTGCGGAATCAGAGATGGGGAATCAGAGGCAGGGAATCAGAGGCGGGGAATCAGAGGCGCGGAATCAGAGGCCGGGAATCAGAGGCCGTGAATGAGAGGCCGGGAATGAGAGGCCGGGAATCAGAGGTCGGGAATCAGAGGCCGGGAATCAGAGGTGGGGTATAAGAGGCAGGGAATCAGATGTGCAGAATCAGAGATGGGGAATCAGAGGCAGGGAATCAGAGTCGGGGAATCAGAGGTGGGGAATCAGAGGACGGGAATCAGAGGCCGGGAATGAGAGGTCGGGAATCAGAGGCCGGGAATTAGATGCCGGGAATCAGAGGTGGGGAATAAGAGGCCGGGAATCAGAGGCGGGGAATCAGAAGCGGGGAATCAGAGGTGGTGAATCAGAGCTGGGGAATCAGAGGCGGGGAATCAGTGTTGGGGAATCAGAGGCGGGGAATCAGATATGAGGAAACAGAGGCAGGGAATCAGAGGCGGGGAAACAGAGGCGGGGAATCAGATATGGGGAATCAGAGGTGGGGAATCAGAGGTTGGGAATCAGATGTGTGGAATCAGAGATGGGGAATCAGAGGCAGGGAATCAGAATCAGATGCGGGGAATCAGAGGCCGGGAATCAGAGGCCGGATATCAGAGTTGGGATCAGAGTCCGGGAATCAGAGGCAGGGAATCAGACGCGGGGATTCAGAGGCGGGGAATCAGATATGGGGAAACAGAGGCGGGGTATCAGAGTTGGGGAATCAGAGGCGGGGAATCAGATATGGGTAAACAGAGGCGGGGAATCAGAGGCAGGGAAACGGAGGCGGGGAATCAGATATGGGGAATCAGAGGAGGGGAATCAGAGGTTGGGAATCAGAGGCAGGGAATCAGAGGTGGGGATTCAGAGGCAGGGAATCAGATGCGGGGAATCAGAGGCTGGGATTCAGAGCTGGGGAATCAGAGCGGGGAAGCAGAGTTGGGGAATCAGAGGCGGGGAATTAGATATGGGGAAACAGAGGAGGGGAATCAGAGGTTGGGAATCAGAGGCAGGGAATCAGAGGTGTGGATTCAGAGGCAGGGAATCAGATGCGGGGAATCAGAGGCGGGGATTCAGAGCTGGGGAATCAGAGCGGGGAATCAGAGTTGGGGAATCAGAGGCGGGGAAACAGAGGCGGGGAATCAGATATGGGGAATCAGAGGTGGGGAATCAGAGGCAGGGAATCAGATGTGTGGAATCAGAGATGGGGAATCAGAGGCGGTGAATCAGAATCAGAAGCGGGGAATCAGAGGCTGGGAATCAGAGGCCGGGAATCAGATGCAGGGAATAGGAGGCCGGGAATCAGAGGTGGGGAATCAGAGTCCGGGAATCAGAGGCGGGGAAACAAAGGCTGGGAATCAGATATGGGGAATCAGAGGTGGCGAATCAAAGGCGGTGAATCAGAGATGGGGATTCAGAGGCGGGGAATTAGAGGCAGGTAATCAAACACGGGGAATCAGAGGCGGGGAATCAGAGCTGGTGAATCAGATGCGGGGAATCAGATTTGGGGAATCGGAGGCGGGGAATCAGATATTGGGAAACAGAGGCGGGGAATCAGAGGCGGGGAAACAGAGGCGGGGAATCAGATATGGGGAATCAGAGGCGGGGAAACAGAGGCGGGGAATCAGAGGCATGGAATCAGAGGTGGGGAATCAGAGGTTGGGAATCAGAGGCAGGGAATCAGAGGCGGGGAATCAGAGGCGGGGAATCAGAGGCAGGGAATCAGATATGGGGAATCAGAGGCGGGGAATCAGAGACGGGGAAACAGAGGCGGGGAATCAGATATGGGGAATCAGAGGTGGCGAATCAAAGGCGGTGAATCAGAGGCAGGGAATCAGATATGGGGAATCAGAGGTAGCGAATCAGAGGTGGGGATTCAGAGGTTGGGAATCAGAGGCATGGAATCAGAGGCGGGGCATCAGAGGCGGGGAAACAGAGGCGGGGAATAAGACATGGTGAATCAGAGGCTGGGAATCAGACGCGGGGAATCAGAGGTGGAGAATCAGAGCTGGGGAATCAGAGGCGGGGAATCAGAGTTGGGGAATCAGAGGCGGGGAATCAGATATGGGGAAACAGAGGCGGGGAATCAGAGGCAGGGAAACGGAGGCGGGGAATCAGATATGGGGAATCAGAGGAGGGGAATCAGAGGTTGGGAATCAGAGGCAGGGAATCAGAGGTGGGGATTCAGATGCAGGGAATCAGATGCGGGGAATCTGAGGCGGGGATTCAGAGCTGGGGAATCAGTGCGGGGAATCAGAGTTGGGGAATCAGAGGCGGGGAATTAGATATGGGGAAACAGAGGCGGGGAATCAGATATGGGGAATCAGAGGTGGGGAATCAGAGGCGGGGAATTAGAGGCAGGGAATCAAACACGGGGAATCAGAGGCGGGGAATCAGAGCAGGGGAATCAGAGGCGGGGAATCAGAGGTGGGGAATCAGAGGCGGGGAATCAGATATTGGGAAACAGAGGCGGGGAATCAGAGGCGGGGAAACAGAGGCGGGGAATCAGATATGGGGAATCAGAGGTGGGGAATCAGAGGTTGGGAATGAGAGGCAGGGAATCAGAGGCGGGGAATCAGAGGCGGGGAATCAGAGGCAGGGAATCAGATGTGCGGAATCAGAGATGGGGAATCAGAGGCAGGGAATCAGAGGCGGGGAATCAGAGGCTGGGAATCAGAGGCCGGGAATCAGAGGCCGGGAAACAGAGTCCGGGAATCAGAGGTGGGGAATAAGAGGCAGGGAATCAGATGTGCGGAATCAGAGATGTGGAATCAGAGGCAGGGAATCAGAAGCGGGGAATCAGAGGCGGGGAATCAGAGACAGGGAGTCAGAGGCCGGGAATGAGAGGCCGGGAATGAGAGGCCGGGAATCAGAGGCCGGGAATCAGAGGTGGGGAATAAGAGGCCGGGAATCAGAGATGGGGAATCAGAGGCGGGGAATCACATATGGGGAATCAGAGGTGGCGAATCAAAGGCGGGGAATCAGATATGGGGAAACAGAGGCGGGGAATCAGAGGCGGGGAAACAGATGCGGGGAATCAGATATGGGGAATCAGAGGTGGGGAATCAGAGGTTGGGAATCAGAGGCCGGGAATCAGAGGCAGGGAATCAAACACGGGGAATCAGAGGAAGGGAATCAGAGCTGGGGAATCAGAGGTGGGAAATCAGAGTTGGGGAATCAGAGGCGGGGAATCAGATATGGGGAAACAGAGGCGGGGAATCAGACGCGGGGTAACAGAGGCGGGGAATCAGATATGGGGAATCAGAGGTGGGGAATCAGAGGTTGGGAATCAGAGGCAGGGAATCAGAGGCAGGGAATCAGAGGCGGGGAATCAGAGGCAGGGAATCAGATGTGCGGAATCAGAGATGGGGAATCAGAAGCAGGGAATCAGAGGCGGGGAATCAGAGGCGGGGAATCAGAGGCCGGGAATCAGAGGCCGTGAATGAGAGGCCGGGAATGAGAGGCCGGGAATCAGAGGTCGGGAATCAGAGGCCGGGAATCAGAGGTGGGGTATAAGAGGCAGGGAATCAGATGTGCAGAATCAGAGATGGGGAATCAGAGGCAGGGAATCAGAGTCGGGGAATCAGAGGTGGGGAATCAGAGGACGGGAATCAGAGGCCGGGAATGAGAGGTCGGGAATCAGAGGCCGGGAATCAGATGCCGGGAATCAGAGGTGGGGAATAAGAGGCCGGGAATCAGAGGCGGGGAATCAGAAGCGGGGAATCAGAGGTGGTGAATCAGAGCTGGGGAATCAGAGGCGGGGAATCAGTGTTGGGGAATCAGAGGCGGGGAATCAGATATGAGGAAACAGAGGCAGGGAATCAGAGGCGGGGAAACAGAGGCGGGGAATCAGATATGGGGAATCAGAGGTGGGGAATCAGAGGTTGGGAATCAGAGGCATGGAATCAGAGGCGGGGCATCAGAGGCTGGGGATCAGAGGCAGGGAATCAGATGTGCGGAATCAGAGATAGGGAATCAGAGGTGGGGAATCAGAGTCCGGGAATCAGAGATGGGGAATCAGAGGCGGGGAATCAGAGGCGGGGAAACATAGGTGGGGAATAAGATATGGGGAATCAGAGGTGGGGAATCAGAGGCGATGAATCAGAGATGGCGAATCAGAGGCGGGGAATCAGACGCGGGGAATCAGAGGCGGGGAATCAGACGCGGGGAATCAGAGGCGGGGAATCAGAGCTGGGGAATCAAAGGCGGGGAATCAAAGTTGGGGAATCAGAGGCGGATAATCAGATATGGGGAATCAGAGGAGGGGAATCAGAGGTTGGGAATCAGAGGCAGGAAATCAGAGGTGGGGATTCAGAGGCAGGGAATCAGATGCGGCGAATCAGAGGCGGGGAATGAGATATGGGGAATCAGAGGCGGGGAATCAGAGGCGGGGAAACAGAGGCGGGGTATCACATATGGGGAATCAGAGGTGGCGAATCAAAGGCGGTGAATCAGAGATGGGGAAGCAGAGGCGGGGAATCAGAGGCAGGTAATCAAACACGTGGAATCAGAGGCGGGGAATCAGAGCTGGGGAATCAGAGGCGGGGAATCAGAGTTGGGGAATCAGAGGTGGGGAATCAGATATGGGGAAACAGAGGCGGGGAATCAGAGGCGGTGAAACAGAGGCGGGGAATCAGATATGGAGAATCAGAGGTGGGGAATAAGAGGCAGGGAATCAGATGTGCAGAATTAGGGTTGGGGAATCAGAGGCGGGGAATCAGATATGGGGTAACAGAGGCTGGGAATCAGAGGCAGGGAAACGGAGGCGGGGAATCAGATATGGGGAATTAGAGGAGGGGAATCAGAGGTTGGAAATCAGAGGCAGGGAATCAGAGGTGGGGATTCAGAGGCAGGGAATCAGATGCGGGGAATCAAAGGCGGGGATTCAGAGCTGGTGAATCAGAGCGGGGAATCAGAGTTGGGGAATCAGAGGCGGGGAATTAGATATGGGGAAACAGAGGCGGGGAATCAGAGGCGGGGAAACAGAGGAGGGGAATCAGATACGGGGAATCAGAGGTGGGGAATCAGAGGCAGGGAATCAGATGTGTGGAATCAGAGATGGGGAATCAGAGGCAGGGAATCAGAATCAGATGCGGGGAATCAGAGGCCGGGAATCAGAGGCCGGATATCAGAGTTGGGATCAGAGTCCGGGAATCAGAGATGGGTAATCAGAGGCGGGGAATGAGATATGGGGAATCAGAGGCGGGGAATCGGAGGCGGGGAAACAGAGGCGAGGAATCAGATATGGGGAATCAGAGGTGGCGAATCAAAGGCGGTGAATCAGAGATGGGGAATCAGAGGCGGGGAATTAGATATGGGGAAACAGAGGCGGGGAATCAGAGGCGGGGTTTCAGAGCTGGGGAATCAGAGGCGGGGAATTAGATATGGGGAAACAGAGGCGGGGAATCAGAGGCGGGGAAACAGAGGAGGGGAATCAGATATGGGGAATCAGAGGTGGGGAATCAGAGGCAGGGAATCAGATGTGTGGAATCAGAGATGGGGAATCAGAGGCAGGGAATCAGAATCAGATGCGGGGAATCAGAGGCCGGGAATCAGAGGCCGGGAATCAGAGGTGGGGAATAAGAGGCCGGGAATCCGAGATGGGGAATCAGAGGCGGGGAATCACATATGGGGAATCAGAGGTGGCGAATCAAAGGCGGGGAATCAGATATGGGGAAACAGAGGCGGGGAATCAGAGGCGGGGAAACAGATGCGGGGAATCAGATATGGGGAATCAGAGGTGGGGAATCAGAGGTTGGGAATCAGAGGCCGGGAATCAGAGGCAGGGAATCAAACACGGGGAATCAGAGGAAGGGAATCAGAGCTGGGGAATCAGAGGTGGGGAATCAGAGTTGGGGAATCAGAGGCGGGGAATCAGATATGGGGAAACAGAGGCGGGGAATCAGACGCGTGGTAACAGAGGCGGGGAATCAGATATGGGGAATCAGAGGTGGGGAATCAGAGGTTGGGAATCAGAGGCAGGGAATCAGAGGCAGGGAATCAGAGGCGGGGAATCAGAGGCAGGGAATCAGATGTGCGGAATCAGAGATGGGGAATCAGAGGCAGGGAATCAGAGGCGGGGAATCAGAGGCGCGGAATCAGAGGCCGGGAATCAGAGGCCGTGAATGAGAGGCCGGGAATGAGAGGCCGGGAATCAGAGGTCGGGAATCAGAGGCCGGGAATCAGAGGTGGGGTATAAGAGGCAGGGAATCAGATGTGCAGAATCAGAGATGGGGAATCAGAGGCAGGGAATCAGAGTCGGGGAATCAGAGGTGGGGAATCAGAGGACGGGAATCAGAGGCCGGGAATGAGAGGTCGGGAATCAGAGGCCGGGAATTAGATGCCGGGAATCAGAGGTGGGGAATAAGAGGCCGGGAATCAGAGGCGGGGAATCAGAAGCGGGGAATCAGAGGTGGTGAATCAGAGCTGGGGAATCAGAGGCGGGGAATCAGTGTTGGGGAATCAGAGGCGGGGAATCAGATATGAGGAAACAGAGGCAGGGAATCAGAGGCGGGGAAACAGAGGCGGGGAATCAGATATGGGGAATCAGAGGTGGGGAATCAGAGGTTGGGAATCAGATGTGTGGAATCAGAGATGGGGAATCAGAGGCAGGGAATCAGAATCAGATGCGGGGAATCAGAGGCCGGGAATCAGAGGCCGGATATCAGAGTTGGGATCAGAGTCCGGGAATCAGAGGCAGGGAATCAGACGCGGGGATTCAGAGGCGGGGAATCAGATATGGGGAAACAGAGGCGGGGTATCAGAGTTGGGGAATCAGAGGCGGGGAATCAGATATGGGTAAACAGAGGCGGGGAATCAGAGGCAGGGAAACGGAGGCGGGGAATCAGATATGGGGAATCAGAGGAGGGGAATCAGAGGTTGGGAATCAGAGGCAGGGAATCAGAGGTGGGGATTCAGAGGCAGGGAATCAGATGCGGGGAATCAGAGGCTGGGATTCAGAGCTGGGGAATCAGAGCGGGGAAGCAGAGTTGGGGAATCAGAGGCGGGGAATTAGATATGGGGAAACAGAGGAGGGGAATCAGAGGTTGGGAATCAGAGGCAGGGAATCAGAGGTGTGGATTCAGAGGCAGGGAATCAGATGCGGGGAATCAGAGGCGGGGATTCAGAGCTGGGGAATCAGAGCGGGGAATCAGAGTTGGGGAATCAGAGGCGGGGAAACAGAGGCGGGGAATCAGATATGGGGAATCAGAGGTGGGGAATCAGAGGCAGGGAATCAGATGTGTGGAATCAGAGATGGGGAATCAGAGGCGGTGAATCAGAATCAGAAGCGGGGAATCAGAGGCTGGGAATCAGAGGCCGGGAATCAGATGCAGGGAATAGGAGGCCGGGAATCAGAGGTGGGGAATCAGAGTCCGGGAATCAGAGGCGGGGAAACAAAGGCTGGGAATCAGATATGGGGAATCAGAGGTGGCGAATCAAAGGCGGTGAATCAGAGATGGGGATTCAGAGGCGGGGAATTAGAGGCAGGTAATCAAACACGGGGAATCAGAGGCGGGGAATCAGAGCTGGTGAATCAGATGCGGGGAATCAGATTTGGGGAATCGGAGGCGGGGAATCAGATATTGGGAAACAGAGGCGGGGAATCAGAGGCGGGGAAACAGAGGCGGGGAATCAGATATGGGGAATCAGAGGCGGGGAAACAGAGGCGGGGAATCAGAGGCATGGAATCAGAGGTGGGGAATCAGAGGTTGGGAATCAGAGGCAGGGAATCAGAGGCGGGGAATCAGAGGCGGGGAATCAGAGGCAGGGAATCAGATATGGGGAATCAGAGGCGGGGAATCAGAGACGGGGAAACAGAGGCGGGGAATCAGATATGGGGAATCAGAGGTGGCGAATCAAAGGCGGTGAATCAGAGGCAGGGAATCAGATATGGGGAATCAGAGGTAGCGAATCAGAGGTGGGGATTCAGAGGTTGGGAATCAGAGGCATGGAATCAGAGGCGGGGCATCAGAGGCGGGGAAACAGAGGCGGGGAATAAGACATGGTGAATCAGAGGCTGGGAATCAGACGCGGGGAATCAGAGGTGGAGAATCAGAGCTGGGGAATCAGAGGCGGGGAATCAGAGTTGGGGAATCAGAGGCGGGGAATCAGATATGGGGAAACAGAGGCGGGGAATCAGAGGCAGGGAAACGGAGGCGGGGAATCAGATATGGGGAATCAGAGGAGGGGAATCAGAGGTTGGGAATCAGAGGCAGGGAATCAGAGGTGGGGATTCAGATGCAGGGAATCAGATGCGGGGAATCTGAGGCGGGGATTCAGAGCTGGGGAATCAGTGCGGGGAATCAGAGTTGGGGAATCAGAGGCGGGGAATTAGATATGGGGAAACAGAGGCGGGGAATCAGATATGGGGAATCAGAGGTGGGGAATCAGAGGCGGGGAATTAGAGGCAGGGAATCAAACACGGGGAATCAGAGGCGGGGAATCAGAGCAGGGGAATCAGAGGCGGGGAATCAGAGGTGGGGAATCAGAGGCGGGGAATCAGATATTGGGAAACAGAGGCGGGGAATCAGAGGCGGGGAAACAGAGGCGGGGAATCAGATATGGGGAATCAGAGGTGGGGAATCAGAGGTTGGGAATGAGAGGCAGGGAATCAGAGGCGGGGAATCAGAGGCGGGGAATCAGAGGCAGGGAATCAGATGTGCGGAATCAGAGATGGGGAATCAGAGGCAGGGAATCAGAGGCGGGGAATCAGAGGCTGGGAATCAGAGGCCGGGAATCAGAGGCCGGGAAACAGAGTCCGGGAATCAGAGGTGGGGAATAAGAGGCAGGGAATCAGATGTGCGGAATCAGAGATGTGGAATCAGAGGCAGGGAATCAGAAGCGGGGAATCAGAGGCGGGGAATCAGAGACAGGGAGTCAGAGGCCGGGAATGAGAGGCCGGGAATGAGAGGCCGGGAATCAGAGGCCGGGAATCAGAGGTGGGGAATAAGAGGCCGGGAATCAGAGATGGGGAATCAGAGGCGGGGAATCACATATGGGGAATCAGAGGTGGCGAATCAAAGGCGGGGAATCAGATATGGGGAAACAGAGGCGGGGAATCAGAGGCGGGGAAACAGATGCGGGGAATCAGATATGGGGAATCAGAGGTGGGGAATCAGAGGTTGGGAATCAGAGGCCGGGAATCAGAGGCAGGGAATCAAACACGGGGAATCAGAGGAAGGGAATCAGAGCTGGGGAATCAGAGGTGGGAAATCAGAGTTGGGGAATCAGAGGCGGGGAATCAGATATGGGGAAACAGAGGCGGGGAATCAGACGCGGGGTAACAGAGGCGGGGAATCAGATATGGGGAATCAGAGGTGGGGAATCAGAGGTTGGGAATCAGAGGCAGGGAATCAGAGGCAGGGAATCAGAGGCGGGGAATCAGAGGCAGGGAATCAGATGTGCGGAATCAGAGATGGGGAATCAGAAGCAGGGAATCAGAGGCGGGGAATCAGAGGCGGGGAATCAGAGGCCGGGAATCAGAGGCCGTGAATGAGAGGCCGGGAATGAGAGGCCGGGAATCAGAGGTCGGGAATCAGAGGCCGGGAATCAGAGGTGGGGTATAAGAGGCAGGGAATCAGATGTGCAGAATCAGAGATGGGGAATCAGAGGCAGGGAATCAGAGTCGGGGAATCAGAGGTGGGGAATCAGAGGACGGGAATCAGAGGCCGGGAATGAGAGGTCGGGAATCAGAGGCCGGGAATCAGATGCCGGGAATCAGAGGTGGGGAATAAGAGGCCGGGAATCAGAGGCGGGGAATCAGAAGCGGGGAATCAGAGGTGGTGAATCAGAGCTGGGGAATCAGAGGCGGGGAATCAGTGTTGGGGAATCAGAGGCGGGGAATCAGATATGAGGAAACAGAGGCAGGGAATCAGAGGCGGGGAAACAGAGGCGGGGAATCAGATATGGGGAATCAGAGGTGGGGAATCAGAGGTTGGGAATCAGAGGCATGGAATCAGAGGCGGGGCATCAGAGGCTGGGGATCAGAGGCAGGGAATCAGATGTGCGGAATCAGAGATAGGGAATCAGAGGTGGGGAATCAGAGTCCGGGAATCAGAGATGGGGAATCAGAGGCGGGGAATCAGAGGCGGGGAAACATAGGTGGGGAATAAGATATGGGGAATCAGAGGTGGGGAATCAGAGGCGATGAATCAGAGATGGCGAATCAGAGGCGGGGAATCAGACGCGGGGAATCAGAGGCGGGGAATCAGACGCGGGGAATCAGAGGCGGGGAATCAGAGCTGGGGAATCAAAGGCGGGGAATCAAAGTTGGGGAATCAGAGGCGGATAATCAGATATGGGGAATCAGAGGAGGGGAATCAGAGGTTGGGAATCAGAGGCAGGAAATCAGAGGTGGGGATTCAGAGGCAGGGAATCAGATGCGGCGAATCAGAGGCGGGGAATGAGATATGGGGAATCAGAGGCGGGGAATCAGAGGCGGGGAAACAGAGGCGGGGTATCACATATGGGGAATCAGAGGTGGCGAATCAAAGGCGGTGAATCAGAGATGGGGAAGCAGAGGCGGGGAATCAGAGGCAGGTAATCAAACACGTGGAATCAGAGGCGGGGAATCAGAGCTGGGGAATCAGAGGCGGGGAATCAGAGTTGGGGAATCAGAGGTGGGGAATCAGATATGGGGAAACAGAGGCGGGGAATCAGAGGCGGTGAAACAGAGGCGGGGAATCAGATATGGAGAATCAGAGGTGGGGAATAAGAGGCAGGGAATCAGATGTGCAGAATTAGGGTTGGGGAATCAGAGGCGGGGAATCAGATATGGGGTAACAGAGGCTGGGAATCAGAGGCAGGGAAACGGAGGCGGGGAATCAGATATGGGGAATTAGAGGAGGGGAATCAGAGGTTGGAAATCAGAGGCAGGGAATCAGAGGTGGGGATTCAGAGGCAGGGAATCAGATGCGGGGAATCAAAGGCGGGGATTCAGAGCTGGTGAATCAGAGCGGGGAATCAGAGTTGGGGAATCAGAGGCGGGGAATTAGATATGGGGAAACAGAGGCGGGGAATCAGAGGCGGGGAAACAGAGGAGGGGAATCAGATACGGGGAATCAGAGGTGGGGAATCAGAGGCAGGGAATCAGATGTGTGGAATCAGAGATGGGGAATCAGAGGCAGGGAATCAGAATCAGATGCGGGGAATCAGAGGCCGGGAATCAGAGGCCGGATATCAGAGTTGGGATCAGAGTCCGGGAATCAGAGATGGGTAATCAGAGGCGGGGAATGAGATATGGGGAATCAGAGGCGGGGAATCGGAGGCGGGGAAACAGAGGCGAGGAATCAGATATGGGGAATCAGAGGTGGCGAATCAAAGGCGGTGAATCAGAGATGGGGAATCAGAGGCGGGGAATTAGATATGGGGAAACAGAGGCGGGGAATCAGAGGCGGGGTTTCAGAGCTGGGGAATCAGAGGCGGGGAATTAGATATGGGGAAACAGAGGCGGGGAATCAGAGGCGGGGAAACAGAGGAGGGGAATCAGATATGGGGAATCAGAGGTGGGGAATCAGAGGCAGGGAATCAGATGTGTGGAATCAGAGATGGGGAATCAGAGGCAGGGAATCAGAATCAGATGCGGGGAATCAGAGGCCGGGAATCAGAGGCCGGGAATCAGAGGTGGGGAATAAGAGGCCGGGAATCCGAGATGGGGAATCAGAGGCGGGGAATCACATATGGGGAATCAGAGGTGGCGAATCAAAGGCGGGGAATCAGATATGGGGAAACAGAGGCGGGGAATCAGAGGCGGGGAAACAGATGCGGGGAATCAGATATGGGGAATCAGAGGTGGGGAATCAGAGGTTGGGAATCAGAGGCCGGGAATCAGAGGCAGGGAATCAAACACGGGGAATCAGAGGAAGGGAATCAGAGCTGGGGAATCAGAGGTGGGGAATCAGAGTTGGGGAATCAGAGGCGGGGAATCAGATATGGGGAAACAGAGGCGGGGAATCAGACGCGTGGTAACAGATGCGGGGAATCAGATATGGGGAATCAGAGGTGGGGAATCAGAGGTTGGGAATCAGAGGCAGGGAATCAGAGGCAGGGAATCAGAGGCGGGGAATCAGAGGCAGGGAATCAGATGTGCGGAATCAGAGATGGGGAATCAGAGGCAGGGAATCAGAGGCGGGGAATCAGAGGCGCGGAATCAGAGGCCGGGAATCAGAGGCCGTGAATGAGAGGCCGGGAATGAGAGGCCGGGAATCAGAGGTCGGGAATCAGAGGCCGGGAATCAGAGGTGGGGTATAAGAGGCAGGGAATCAGATGTGCAGAATCAGAGATGGGGAATCAGAGGCAGGGAATCAGAGTCGGGGAATCAGAGGTGGGGAATCAGAGGACGGGAATCAGAGGCCGGGAATGAGAGGTCGGGAATCAGAGGCCGGGAATTAGATGCCGGGAATCAGAGGTGGGGAATAAGAGGCCGGGAATCAGAGGCGGGGAATCAGAAGCGGGGAATCAGAGGTGGTGAATCAGAGCTGGGGAATCAGAGGCGGGGAATCAGTGTTGGGGAATCAGAGGCGGGGAATCAGATATGAGGAAACAGATGCAGGGAATCAGAGGCGGGGAAACAGAGGCGGGGAATCAGATATGGGGAATCAGAGGTGGGGAATCAGAGGTTGGGAATCAGAGGCATGGAATCAGAGGCGGGGCATCAGAGGCTGGGGATCAGAGGCAGGGAATCAGATGTGCGGAATCAGAGATAGGGAATCAGAGGTGGGGAATCAGAGTCCGGGAATCAGAGATGGGGAATCAGAGGCGGGGAATCAGAGGCGGGGAAACATAGGTGGGGAATAAGACATGGGGAATCAGAGGTGGTGAATCAGAGGCGATGAATCAGAGATGGCGAATCAGAGCTGGGGAATCAGAGGCGGGGAATCAAAGTTGGGGAATCAGAGGCGGATAATCAGATATGGGGAATCAGAGGAGGGGAATCAGAGGTTGGGAATCAGAGGCAGGGAATCAGAGGTGGGGATTCAGAGGCAGGGAATCAGATGCGGCGAATCAGAGGCGGGGAATGAGATATGGGGAATCAGAGGCGGGGAAACAGAGGCGGGGAATCACATATGGGGAATCAGAGGTGGCGAATCAAAGGCGGTGAATCAGAGATGGGGAAGCAGAGGCGGGGAATCAGAGGCTGGTAATTAAACACGTGGAATCAGAGGCGGGGAATCAGAGCTGGGGAATCAGAGGCGGGGAATCAGAGTTGGGGAATCAGAGGCGGGGAATCAGATATGGGGAAACAGAGGCGGGGAATCAGAGGCGGTGAAACAGAGGCGGGGAATCAGATATGGAGAATCAGAGGTGGGGAATAAGAGGCAGGGAATCAGATGTGCAGAATCAGGGTTGGGGAATCAGAGGCGGGGAATCAGATATGGGGTAACAGAGGCTGGGAATCAGAGGCAGGGAAACGGAGGCGGGGAATCAGATATGGGGAATTAGAGGAGGGGAATCAGAGGTTGGGAATCAGAGGCAGGGAATCAGAGGTGGGGATTCAGAGGCAGGGAATCAGATGCGGGGAATCAGAGGCGGGGATTCTGAGCTGGTGAATCAGAGCGGGGAATCAGAGTTGGGGAATCAGAGGCGGGGAATTAGATATGGGGAAACAGAGGCGGGGAATCAGAGGCGGGGAAACAGAGGAGGGGAATCAGATATGGGGAATCAGAGGTGGGGAATCAGAGGCAGGGAATCAGATGTGTGGAATCAGAGATGGGGAATCAGAGGCAGGGAATCAGAATCAGATGCGGGGAATCAGAGGCCGGGAATCAGAGGCCGGATATCAGAGTTGGGGATCAGAGTCCGGGAATCAGAGATGGGGAATCAGAGGCGGGGAATGAGATATGGGGAATCAGAGGCGGGGAATCGGAGGCGGGGAAACAGAGGCGAGGAATCAGATATGGGGAATCAGAGGTGGCGAATCAAAGGCGGTGAATCAGAGATGGGGAATCAGAGGCGGGGAATCAGAGGCAGGGAATCAAACACGGGGAATCAGAGGCGGGGAATCAGAGCTGGGGAATCAGAGGCGGGGAATCAGAGTTGGGGAATCAGAGGCGGGGAATCAGATATGGGGAAACAGAGGCGGGGAATCAGAGGCGGGGAAACAGAGGCGGGGAATCAGATATGGGGAATCAGAGGTGGGTAATCAGAGTTAGGGAATTAGATGCAGGGAATCAGAGGCGGGGAATCAGAGGCGGGGAATCAGAGGCAGGGAATCAGATGTGCGGAATCAGAGATGGGGAATCAGAGGCAGGGAATCAGAGGCGGGGAATCAGACATGGGGAATCAGAGGCGGGGGATCAGAGGTGGTGAATCAGAGATGGGGAATCAGAGGTGGGGAATCAGAGGCAGGGAATCAACGCGGGGAATCAGAGGCGGGGAATCAGAGCTGGGGAATCAGAGGCGGGGTATCAGAGTTGGGGAATCAGAGGCGGGGAATCAGATATGGGGAAACAGAGGCGGGGAATCAGAGGCAGGGAAATGGAGGCGGGGAATCAGATATGGGGAATCAGAGGAGGGGAATCAGAGGTTGGGAATCAGAGGCAGAGAATCAGAGGTGGGGATTCAGAGGCAGGGAATCAGATGCGGGGAATCAGAGGCGGGGATTCAGAGCTGGGTAATCAGAGGCGGAGAAGTAGATATGGGGAAACAGAGGCGGGAAATCAGAGGTGGGGAAACAGAGGCGGGGAATCAGATGTGTGGAATCAGAGATGGGGAATCAGAGGTTGGGAATCAGAGGCAGAGAATCAGAGGTGGGGATTCAGAGCTGGGGAATCAGTGCGGGGAATCAGAGGCTGGGATTCAGAGCTGGGGAATCAGAGCGGGGAATCAGAGTTGGGGAATCAGAGGCGGGGAATTAGATATGGGGAAACAGAGGAGGGGAATCAGAGGTTGGGAATCAGAGGCAGGGAATCAGAGGTGGGGATTCAGAGGCAGGGAATCAGATGCGGGGCATCAGAGGCGGGGGGTTCAGAGCTGGGGAATCAGAGGCGGGGAATTAGATATGGGGAAACAGAGGCGGGGAATCAGAGGCGGGGAAACAGAGGAGGGGAATCAGATATGGGGAATCAGAGGTGGGGAATCAGAGGCAGGGAATCAGATGTGTGGAATCAGAGATGGGGAATCAGAGGCAGGGAATCAGAATCAGATGCGGGGAATCAGAGGCCGGGAATCAGAGGCCGGATATCAGAGTTGGGATCAGAGTCCGGGAATCAGAGATGGGGAGTCAGAGGCGGGGAATGAGATATGGGGAATCAGAGGCGGGGAATCGGAGGCGGGGAAACAGAGGCGAGGAATCAGATATGGGGAATCAGAGGTGGCGAATCAAAGGCGGTGAATCAGAGATGGGGAATCAGAGGCGGGGAATCAGAGGCAGGGAATCAAACACGGGGAATCAGAGGCGGGGAATCAGAGCTGGGGAATCAGAGGCGGGGAATCAGAGTTGGGGAATCAGAGGCGGGGAATCAGATATGGGGAAACAGAGGCGGGGAATCAGAGGCGGGGAAACAGAGGCGGGGAATCAGATATGGGGAATCAGAGGTGGGTAATCAGAGTTTGGGAATTAGATGCAGGGAATCAGAGGCGGGGAATCAGAGGCGGGGAATCAGAGGCAGGGAATCAGATGTGCGGAATCAGAGATGGGGAATCAGAGGCAGGGAATCAGAGGCGGGGAATCAGACATGGGGAATCAGAGGCGGGGGATCAGAGGTGGTGAATCAGAGATGGGGAATCAGAGGTGGGGAATCAGAGGCAGGGAATCAACGCGGGGAATCAGAGGCGGGGAATCAGAGCTGGGGAATCAGAGGCGGGGTATCAGAGTTGGGGAATCAGAGGCGGGGAATCAGATATGGGGAAACAGAGGCGGGGAATCAGAGGCAGGGAAACGGAGGCGGGGAATCAGATATGGGGAATCAGAGGAGGGGAATCAGAGGTTGGGAATCAGAGGCAGAGAATCAGAGGTGGGGATTCAGAGGCAGGGAATCAGATGCGGGGAATCAGAGGCGGGGATTCAGAGCTGGGTAATCAGAGGCGGAGAAGTAGATATGGGGAAACAGAGGCGGGAAATCAGAGGTGGGGAAACAGAGGCGGGGAATCAGATGTGTGGAATCAGAGATGGGGAATCAGAGGCGGTGAATCAGAATCAGAAGCGGGGAATCAGAGGCTGGGAATCAGAGGCCGGGAATCAGATGCAGGGAATAGGAGGCCGGGAATCAAATGTGGGGAATCAGAGTCCGGGAATCAGAGGCGGGGAATCAGAGGCGGGGAAACAAAGGCGGGGAATCAGATATGGGGAATCAGAGGTGGCGAATCAAAGGCGGTGAATCAGAGATGGGGAATCAGAGGCGGGGAATTAGAGGCAGGGAATCAAACACGGGGAATCAGAGGCGGGGAATCAGAGCTGGGGAATCAGGGGCGGGGAATCAGAGTTGGGGAATCAGAGGTGGGGAATCAGATATTGGGAAACAGAGGCGGGGAATCAGAGGCGGGGAAACAGAGGCGGGGAATCAGATATGGGGAATCAGAGGTGGGGAATCAGAGGTTGGGAATGAGAGGCAGGGAATCAGAGGCGGTGAATCAGAGGCGGGGAATCAGAGGCAGGGAATCAGATGTGCGGAATCAGAGATGGGGAATCAGAGTTAGGGAATCAGAGGCGGGGAATCAGATGCTGGGAATCAGAGGCCGGGAATGAGAGGCCGGGTATCAGAGGCCGGGAATCAGAGGCCGGGAATCAGAGGCCGGGAAACAGAGGCCGGGAATCAGAGGTGGGGAATCAGAGGCCGGGAATCAGAGGCCGGGAAACAGAGGCCGGGAATCAGAGGTGGGGAATATGAGGCAGGGAATCAGATGTGCGGAATCAGAGGCGGGGAATCAGAGGCTGGGAAACAGAGGCCGGGAATGAGAGGCCGGGAATCAGAGGCCGGGAATCAGAGGCCGGGAATCAGAGGCCGGGAATCAGAGGCCGGGAATCAGAGGCCGGGAATCAGAGGCCAGGAAACAGAGGCCGGGAATCAGAGGTGGGGAATATGAGGCAGGGAATCAGATGTGCGGAATCAGAGATGGGGAATCAGAGGCAGGGAATCAGAAGCGGGGAATCAGAGGCGGGGAATCTGAGACAGGGAATCAGAGGCCGGGTATGAGAGGCCGGGAATCAGAGGCTGGGAATCAGAGGCCGGGAATCAGAGGTGGGAAATAAGAGGCCGGGAATCAGAGATGGGGAATCAGAGGCGGGGAATCAGAGGCGGGGAATCAGAGGCAGGGATTCAGACACGGGGAATCAGAGGCGGGGATTCAGAGCTGGGGAATCAGAGCGGGGAATCAGAGATGGGGAATAAGAGGCCGGGAATCAGAGATGGGGAATCAGAGGCGGGGAATCAGAGGCGGGGAATCAGAGGCAGGGTATCAGATGCGGGGAATCAGAGGCGGGGATTCAGAGCTGGGGAATCAGAGCGGGGAATCAGAGTTGGGGAATCAGAGGCGGGGAATTAGATAT